>NC_141689.1:701275695-701740961 GCF_964263255.1 Lissotriton vulgaris
TGTCAGTGGCTTCACACAGAGCGTGCGTCAACGGCCCTTGTAGTGAGTGTCAGTTGTCCCACACAGTGCATGCGCAACGGGCCTTGTGATGAGTGTCAGTAGCCCCACACAGTGCAAGCATTCAACAGGCCTTGTAATGAGTGTCAGTGGCCCCACACAGAGCATGTGTCAACAGGCCTTGCAATGAGTGTCAGTGGCCCCACACAGAGCATGCATTAGTGGGCCTTGTGATGAGATTTGGTAGCCCCACACAGTTCGTGGGTCAACAGGCCTTGTAATGAGTGTCAGTGGCCCCACGCAGAGCATGTGTCAACAGGCCTTGTAATAAGTGTCAGTGGCTCTATACATAGCATGCGTCAACGGGCCTTATAATGAGTGTCGGTAGCCGCACACAGAGCATGCATCAACATGCCTTGTGATGAGTGTCTGTAGCCCCACACAGTGCAAGTATCAACTGGCCTTGTAATGAGTGTCAGTGGCCCCACACAGTGCGTACGTCAACAGGCCTTGTGATGAGAACCAGTAGCCCCCCACAGTGCATTTGTCAATGGGCCTTGTAATGGGTGTCAGTGGCCCCACACAGTGCATGCATCAAAAGGCCTTGTAATGAGTGTCTGTGGTCTCACACAGAGCATACTTCAACAGGCCTTGTAATGAGTGTCAGTGGCTTCACACAGAGCGTGCGTCAACGGGCCTTGTAGTGAGTGTCAGTTGCCCCACACAGAGCATGCGTCAATGGACCTTGTAATGCGTGTCAGTTGCCCCACACAGAGAATGCGTCTATGGGTCTTGTAATGAGTGTCAGTGGTCCCACACAGTGCATGCGTCAGCAGGCCTTGTAATAAGTGTCAGTGGCCCCACACAGAGCATGCGTCAGCAGGCCTTGTAATGAGTGTCAGTGGCTCTACACAGAGCATACGTCAACGGGCCTTGTAATGAGTGTCAGTGGCCACACACAGAGCATGCATCAACGGGCCTTGTAATGAGTGTCAGTTGCCCCACACAGAGCATTCGTCAATGGGCCTTGTAATGAGTGTCAGTGAACCCACACAGTGCATGCGTCAACAGGCCTTATAATGAGTGTCAGTGGCCCCACACAGAGCATGCGTCAACGGGCCTTGTAATGAGTGTCAGTTGCCCCACACAGAGCATGCTTCAATGGGCCTTGTAATGAGTGTCAGTTGCCCCATACAGAGAATGCGTCAACAGGCCTTGCAATGAGTGTCAGTGGCTCTACACAGAGCATGCGTCAACGCGCCTTGTAATGAGTGTCAGTGGCCCTACACAGAACATGCGTCAACAGGCCTTGTAATGAGTGTCCGTGGCTCTACACAGAGCATGCGTCAAGGTGCCTTATAATGAGTGTCAGTGGCCCCACACAGAGCATGCATCAACATGCCTTGTGATGAGTGTCAGTAGCCCCACACAGTGCATGCGTCAACGGGCCCTGTAATGAGTGTCAGTGGCCCCACACAGTGCATACGTCAATAGGCCTTGTGATGATGGCCAGTAGCCCCACAAAGTGCATGCGTCAACGGGCCTTGTATTGAGTGTCAGTGGCCCCACACAGTGCATGTGTCAACAGGCCTTTTAATGATTGTCAGTGGCCTCACACAGAACATGCTTCAACAGGCCTTGTAATGAGTGTCAGTGGCTTCACACAGAGCGTGCGTCAACGGCCCTTGTAGTGAGTGTCAGTTGCCCCACACAGTGCATGCGCAACGGGCCTTGTGATGAGTGTCAGTAGCCCCACACAGTGCAAGCATTCAACAGGCCTTGTAATGAGTGTCATTGGCCCCACACAGAGCATGTGTCAACGGGCCTTTCAATGAGTGTCAGTGGCCCCACACAGAGCATGCATTAGTGGGCCTTGTGATGAGATTTGGTAGCCCCACACAGTTCGTGGGTCAACAGTCCTTGTAATGAGTGTCTGTGGCCTCACACAGCGCATGCTTAAACTGTTGTGATCGTATCTAGGACCCTAATTAAATATTCCCGATTTATGCCCTAATGTGGGTATAACAAATCATACCCTTATAAAGGCATAAGAATCATATCCATATTTAGTTATAGTCAATGCAAACCAAATACGGCAAGGCTACTTCCTTAGACCCCTAGAAAGTACAACTTCTTTCAACAAACCAAACCTCCAGCAACCTGGGAATCCCCCATGCTTTTGTTTTGATTTGTCCTAGAACTCCTGCGAGTCAGAAAGAACGGCCAGTTCTTAGTGACATCTTTTATTGACGTCTTATGTTCAACCTTACGTCAAACACGGCACCTTCCAGGTATAAATATACCAGTGTTTGCCTTAAGCAACACACTGTGGTGTGGAGCAGAGCGGCTATCTACTTATCCGAAGCCCAGCTGATGCGAGTGCCGAAGGAAGCCGTCCCACCCATTTGACGCACTGAGAAAGACGCTGTCTTTTTCTCCAGCCGAGAAAACCCAGCTCCAGTGTTTCCAGTCACCCTTGCGGGTTACTGGGAGATCGAGTCCTGAGAGCGAGATACAAGACCTCCTTCATTCTAAATCCAAGGTACGGAGCTGATTAGACCCATAGAGAATTCTTGAGTCAGATTCTTGGCAAAACTAACTTAACCTAAAAACTCCTTTACTCCTTCCCACGTACTAGGCTTAGGTTAGGTATACTGGGGTAGGCGTATCTAGAAGCATCAGTTGAGTACATTTAGTCAAACTTTTATCATTGTATCTAACTGTATATATTTTATACCTTTGAAGTATCATATGGCTCAGAAACCATATCAATGCTTTTACAGTATTATTTCATAATACTCCTTTTACTGTACGCGCTTTACTTTATAACAAGTATTGCTATTGTGGCAATTCATTTCTCTTGCATGAGAAAGAAGACTGCTCAATAAATAACACCTTTTATTGAAAACGCCGGTCTCTCTATTTCTCTGCACTCTTGGGAAACTAAGTATGCACGATTGACTGAGTGAAATAGCTATCTATTGTTTTAACACGACTCTGGAGATATACTCCTTATTCTGGGGGAGCAAAGTTGTCATGTTTATGCGGTTGTCAGAAGCTGAATCCCTTCTTGTCTCATCAGGGAAGTTCACTCCTCCCTGTTCATTCGAGAAAGTTTCTAATGACCTCTGAGCCAGCTGGCAGACCTAAATTAAGACTAACATATTCAATAGAGACCTAGTTGACCTCAGTCCTACATCTAAACTATTGTTTATGTTATTTCAATGCCCTGAGCCTATTGGGAAAATGGGAACTACACTACATGGCGCCCAACGTTTGGTAACGCGATAATCTAACGCAAGATACTAGAGTAACTCAGTCGTGCTTTTTCACACAGACCCCTTTTTCCCGTAAAAACTCCAATAGACGTCTGGAGTGGGTGAAAGGTTAATATCTGCCAGAACTTAGTAGGATGAGAATCCTATGTATTAGTTTTTGGTTTAGTCAACGTTGAAGGATGCAGTGTTCCAAAATATTGTGCACCTAATCTTTGTTTCCTCAAAAACTTGCTCTGCAAGAAACTTTTATTAAACAATGTCAAATCATGGAGACAACAACGAAACCGGTGAAGCTGCAGTAAATGCGAATCAACCGGGTGCAGCCCTTACAGGGTTTAATGAAGATGACCATGATGCAATAATCATCCCGGTTAATATAAGAAAAACCATAACTATAAAAGTTATAGAAAATGGAGTAACATCAAGAGGTGGTACGGTCATATTTGTGGTAGAGGCACATGAATATCGGCAGACAGAGGTATTCTATTCCTGGATAAACTTTCCAGCAGCACACGCTGTAACACATGAGGTCCACTACTACAAAATAGCGGAATCTCCAGCGGAATATTCTCCTTTCGAGGAAGTTGAAATTCCACTAACATACCAAGAGCACCTGCTCTTGTTTAATGGCGCCCTAAAACATCAAAATCATATTACCAGGCTCGGTCCACTAGGTAGACCAGGAGCCACATGGCCGGTTCTAGCCAGCTACACACCACATCCGGACATTGAAGCAATGTCAGAAGGAGAACTTTTAGTACAGCTAAAGCAACTAATTAAAATTCATAGACAATTGGTCCAATATGTCATGCGGACTCAAACAGTCCAACCTGCAATTAAAATTCCCCAAAACCCCCCTCAACAGGGGAACACAAACAAGATTACACCCCAGAATATACAATCATGTCTTGGTAAAACACGCGCAAAACGGGAACAAATTCCATTCTGGTAAGCTCAAAAAATCACTCAGATAGAGGTAGTATTTCCTGAGACTACCCCTCACGAAAAACACAGAATTCTGACTATCTGTCTCCCAATGGGGATCGCACCACATGTGGAGGACTGTGACACTTGAGCACAGTCTTTGTCTCTATCTACACAAAAACACATGGTGTCCCGTCTATGGCGGTTATACAAGATGTACTAAGACAGATTCAAAATGAATACGGTCCAGAACCTGCTTTAACTCTGGGTATGAAATTACTGAAAGACTTTAAGCAGGTCTCGGCTATATTATTAGCCAACATAAAAGGAGAAGCAGCATGTGTGGCAATCCGCCAAAAATTGAAGGAGACAGATATGACAGACCAACCTTTTGAGCTTGCTAAAATAATTGAAAAATCCTATGAAGAATTAGGCAGAGATTGTTTGGGTGGTAAACCAGTAAAACCCCAACTAATTGAAAATCCTGAAAAAAGTTTTATTAAAAATAATCTCAATTCTCAAAAGAAGAAGTGGGAGGGTAATAAACAAACCACTCCCAGAGAAAATCAATTTAAGTCAAGAAGAAGGTCTCCTCAACGTAGAAACAGATCTCCAGAAGGGGGGGGGGCAAGTCTCCCCAAAGGGAGCCCTCTGAAAAAAGATACAACCTTAGAAATAGGGACAATTTGAGAAAACCTGACAGATATCAAGATATTGATACACGTCCCTCTCGATCTTTTCAGACTTCGTCACAGAAATCGGAAAGAAGAGGAGGGTCAGAACATAAAGAAGAGCACGTCAAGTCCAAAGACAAGGAACCTGCTCATCAAAGTAAAAAATTACAATTTCCCAGAAAGAAGGTAGACAGTATTAAAATAAAACATGCCGAGAATCCAGAGGATACAACTGAAAACCGGAGAGTGAGCCCAGACAATGCTAGACAGCGCAGCAGAAGTGAGCATAGCTCGCAAGATCCTGATGAATCTTCTGGAGACAGTGGACACGAATGAATACATTCAAGTGGAAACTGCAGACACCTGAGTGAGCGTGCCCCATAAACTATATGAAATAACATTACGTATAGAGGGAGATAAAACTAGGAAAATAAAAGGTCTCTTTTGGTAGAATCTATCTAAAGGCTATGATATCCTTCTAGCAGAGAAAGACTGGCCACCAGAGTTTGTCAGGGAGTGCCCACATGGCGAAGAAATGATTATGCCTGCCTTCTCAAATCACATTCCAATTCATAAAAAATACACACTTGCTAGAAAATGGATAGTGGCCCAAGCCCCTGCATTATATAAAAATCATGTAGGATCGGATGAGGATTCTCCTCACCATAAAATCCAGTTAAAAAATCAACCTACTGCACAGAAGCAGTATCCTGTTAAGCAAGAAGCTAAAAAACATGTAAAAGAAATTTTAGATCAACTTGAATATCAAGGGGTGATTGAAACATGCACCTCACAAATGAACAATCCTTTGTTTCCTGTCTCCAAGCCAGACGATTCATATCATCTAGTTTTGGACTACAGACATCTAAACTCCTGCTGTAAAACTTTTGCAGTACAAACTCACATAGTGCAGCACTAATGAATAATATTGTTCGCAAAAAATATGAAACAACATTAGATATTTCAAATGGTTTCTTCTGTCAAAACATAGCACCTGAAAGCAGATATTTGACCACTTTCTCCAGCATGGGGACCCAAAAACAATTTTGTCATCTCCCACAGGGATTAAAGAACAGCCCAGGATTATTTTCAGCCAGGGTAACAGACTACAAATGTATGATGATGAGGCATTATCCTATGTCGATGACATCTATCTTACAGACGATGACCTGGAGACTCACTTGAAAAGAGTGAACACCATAATACGTGGGTTTGCATCTGAAGGGTACAAATTTAACTTTAAAAAATCAAGAATTGCCCATCTAACTGTCCTATTTTTAGGATATGAATTATCAAGTGAAGGCAAAAGCCTAGCAGATAACTTCTTAGAGAAGTGTGCAGTACTCTAAGCTCCAAAAACACTGAAGAACTTAAATCAATACTAGGTTTCCTGAATTTCTGAAGAACATACATTCTAAATTATGCAGAGAGGGTTAAACCTCTCTACAGACTAATAAAACCTGATTTTAAACCAATTAATTGGACTAAAAAGCACACAGAAATTTTAAGATCAATACAGACAGACATGTTAACTAAAACAAAACATCAAACACGTGCAAACGATCGCAACCTTGTAATCCGAGTTATCCCAGGAAGATGCAGATTCACATACCTGACCTCTAATGAGGGAGAAACTGTACCAATAGCTTACAAATCACATTTGTACACACAAGCTGAAATGAAATTCAGTTCAACTAAAAAATACTATCTGCGGTTCAAACTGCTGTAGCAAAGCCCTAGCCCAAGGAAAAAGGATATCTGTTTTAACAGCAGTATCAGCCCTTGAGGCGGTAACAATACCAGGTAATCCTAATGCTAAAGCTATAGATCCAAAATGGATACAATGGGAAAATTCTCTTGCTACAGAAGACGTGACACACGCATTCGATCCTAAAATGAAAAAACTAGAATATCTGGAATACGAAAATGAATGTCCTCTGCCGAACAAAATTCTGCCTCTCAAACAGTACACCTGTGTAATCTACACGGACAGATTTGCACAACACTACGTTGTGGAAAAACAGATTTGCAATGCTGCGTATGCGATTGTTAAAGGTCGTTGGCACGAAGGAAAATGTAAACCTTTGGTAACTAAAACTCAATCACTTGGAGATTGTACAGCTCAGCAAGCTGTACACAGGCTTTTAAGATGGCGCTTGAAAATGCTGATCGGGAATTCCCGACACTAATAGTGTGCGATTCGCATTACTGCGTCCGATCTTATAATAATTCCATGCAGACCTGGATAAAAAACAGTTACAAAGATGAGACAGGTGCTACAATAAATAAAATAAAAAACTATGGGAACAAGTAGTTCTTTTGTAGAAGGAACTACAAAAGACTCACGTGATAGATACGCAGAGTCTTCAACGTGATGGCGTTCACGTTGCAGGGAATTCATTGGCTGACAGAGCCACAGTGGCAGCTGATCACTCGGCTTCCATAGCTACAAAAAAGCGTACGAAAAAACAAAAAAAGATTGTGAAACGCTGCTTGCAGTAAAAGCCTCACTGGAAGGCAATTATGCGGCGTTACCTCTAAACTATTCACTCGGCAATACATACATAATTGATGCGAACTCCGTTCCGTTTGCTCAAATCCCTGGAGTGGGGGATAGAGTAATTCCAAACACGAACCGGAGAGTCTTCTTGATACAAGAAGCACACATGGGATTGGGTCTGAGGCACCAAGAGATCCTGAAATCTCTAATAGAATCACAATCATAATACTGGTGTTCGGGGATGAGCGTAGAAAATTATAAATTTGCAATGAATTGTCAGGACTGCAACAGAGATCGCAGTTGTGAACTTGACCAGACACCAGCCCAGACACCACTATTAGACAGTATCAGGCTATCTATGCGCAGACATCCAGACGGAAAAATGCGATCCCATAAATATTAGGACAAGATTCATTTAGATGAGACCCCCAGCGCTCGGCTGATGCCAGAACTATTATAAAAGATTTGCGAGTCTTTATCGGCACATACGCAATTGGCATGCTACATTCTGACCAGGGTCCTGCGTTTAGCTCTCGGGCTTACAAGGAGGCCATGGCCAGCATGGGTATCGCATTGCAGTATTCTAGTCCATTCCATCCAGAGGGAAATGCGGTAGTGGAGAGAAAAAACCGGGTCATAAAGCAATCTATAACAGCGAGGGTATTAGGTTCGGGTGACGGGTGGGTCAAACATCTAATAAGTGTCCAACATAGTCTTAATAACATGCCAAGAAATTCTCTAGGAGGTATCAGTCCGTACAAACTTTTATTTGGTACTAGAATGATCATCCAGGACTTGGATTGTCAGACTTCAGTAGTGAAAGAAAAAACCTTTGATATTAAAGATCGTTTGGCTGTTTTACAGGAGTTAAATGAAACAAGAAAAAGTCTGAGTAACGAAAAGCTAAAGCCAACAACCACTGAAGAAAAACCACCTGTCCCAGCAAAACCTGTCTGGATTCCAAAGATTGGGGATCTGGTCAGAGAAAAGATCGCGGTGAAGAAGGAATTTGGGCCTTCTTACAGAAAAGTAGTACCTGTCTTAGCTGTCAGCGGAACAAGATCAGGAGTACTACCGCTCCTTGCTGGTAAAAAGGAGAACCGAGTTGTATCAATCGACCTGGTAAAACCACAACCATGTGGCCAATAATAAGTAGTAGGCCCAGTGGACTCCCAAGAAATAGCAGAAGACCAAATCTTGCTACAATCCAAGAGGTTCAAACTGAAAGACTAATCACATTTGATAAACCTGCAGTGATTATAAAAGGACTATGCAACAAAGCAATGGAACTTGTGCCTCTTGAACCCCAAATTGCAACAGTTCATCAAGAAACACCAGTCTACAACGATGTATCCTCGGACTATACAAATGTAACAAAAGAAAATGCAAAGATCAATGGAAATCCGGAAGCAATCCCACCAATTGACAGAACTGCATCTGGCTACTTTATCAACTTTGATGACTTTTCCGATGATCCAAGTGAACATGGAGACAAGCCAGCAACAAAACCTTTTAAAAAGGAAATCATAGAGCTCTTTCACCAACTGAGAGAAACATATCTAACTGCACCATGGATTAAATTATGGATTGTGTTAGGTGTACTTTTCCTCCTTCTATGGCTCATCTTGGTTTTAAGTTTGGGTAGATTTATTGATGGAAAATATAGTACAATGGACACAGCAAGTCAGAACATCAACTTGGTCCTGAAACCACATAGATCATCACACATCGAAAAAAGAGAACTGTCATCAGTGAACATCACAGCAATCCCTATACCTGGTGATATAGCATGGGACAAAACTGACTATGAAATGTATGGCCTGGTTGAGCTCTTGAAATATTCACACCAATTTAAGATTTCTTTAAGTGACTTTGTATCACCTAGTACTTTCTCTGATGATTGGGACTTTGAAAATATTAATAATATGATGTCAGATTTAGAAATGTCAGCAAAATTTACAGAACATGATTATTTACAGGGTTCGTCGAATTATAAGGAAATGTACTGTTTCAACCACTTTGGGCATCATTATCTGCATAAATCTGCAAATCCTAGAAATATTTTCAGTTATAATCAATGGGAACATTGTCCAACCCCGCCAAAAGGCAGCTCAAAAACATTTTATGAGAAAATCCCATACTTCTCTGGGTTTAATGTCACTGATCCTGAAACATTCTATTTCAAAAATAAGACAGGAGTGAAAAACATGTTGACAAATACTAAACGGATTTATTCTGAAAAATGTTATGAAAAAATGTCTACATTTGGTTTTGAATTTTGGAAAAACAACATTGAGACAAAAACCATCTGGGGTACAAAAGAATGGCAGGTACAAGGTTTAGAAGCATTGCTCAGAGCCTGCATGATCCCAGAACAAATAATATTCCTGAATGACACAATTCAGCATACAACCTGTCTTGGTTTAGCCAAGATAAAAGATTTAAACAACCCGTCTATACCAAAGCCAATGCCTGATAGAAACACCACTACAGATGAGGGGCTAGACGTGCCTATATTTTAAAGCAAAACAGAACACTTCCTGACTGGAACAAATGGTTGATCTGGCCCACAGACACTAATAACTGTCATGATAGATTCCTGAACAAAATACAGGGGTTCAAACAGAACAGGCCAGACCCAAGATATTCCCGGAGACAACATCCAGGGATAGTTACAACATATTATTATTATTATTATTATTTTTATCTATATTCTTATATAGCGCCAGAATTCAACCCCCGGAGGGGTATCTCCGTGCTTTTCGCTTTACCAAAAGGGCCCGGACCTAGTTCTAAGCTATAAGAAGAATAAAGCGAGATTCTTAGCAGGCAACAAATAGAAAAGTTTTCAGGGTCTTCTTGAGGAATTGAAAGTTGGTGCTATTTTTAAGGGCAGGGGGCAATGAGTTCCAAAGGATGGGGCCTTTGTAGGACAGGGCTCGCCCTCCCTGCTGAGCTTTTTTTATCCTTGGAACCTGGAGTTGTTGCTGGCTGCTAGAGCGCAGGGTGCGAATGGGTTTGTAGGGCGTGAATTTTTCTTTTAGATATGTGGGTCCATTGCCAAACAGACACTTGTGAATAGTGCAGCAAATTTAAAATTTTACACGCTATCTAATTGGCAGCCAATGGAGTTTTACCAAGAGGGGGAGTGTAGGAAAACTATGCCTCGACTGGCTACAGAGATCCACACTTCCCGAAATTAAGCAACACTTAACTTTACTTAAAGACGGTGCTGACTTGCGAGATTTCATACTGGGACCTCGCAAACAGCGTCAAAAATGTTTCATATACGCCGGTATATACGCAGCTTACAATGAAGCTTGGAAATTAAATCAAATTGAAACTGCTGAAAAAATACGAGAAATTGATCGTATTAATTTGGAAAAAACACTTTCTGTAGCGGACAATGGGTTAACGACTCTGTCCTCCAGAATCTATTCACTGGACAGCATTGTATCATCTGCTATTGATATAATAGAACAGGATATGATAATGTTACAACATGGTCAGTCCCAATTGCGTTCTATTGTACAGCTAGGCTGGACGTTACAAAACCTCCGTTCAGGTCACGTGTCATGGCGTCTAATCAACTTAACGTCGTTATTTTCTATCTTTAGCCTTACTGATAGACAAATCTCGTTTGCTCAAAAAGGAGCAGACTATACGGTGCTGAGCATTGAAAAACTTGAAAGATTACCATTGACAATGTCAGAAAGACCTGTCATTGAATGGATAATACATGGCACCATTACAATCCTGATAACAACTTTTCAGTTTCAATACTGCCAAAAGTATGTACCAGCAGGCCTGTATGAAAGGTTGGGTAAAAGAAACATCAAATCAACCTGGAATTTACCTTATACACATAGATGTTGGAGTGCGGGAAAGAAAGAGGTATTTCTTAGTGGTAATAATTGTAAAACATCACTGAGCGGTACACTCCTATGCCAAGGTACAAACTTGCATGGATCTTGCAAAGGTTCATCAAACAACCTTTCATGTCATCTGCACGGCACCCCAGCTACACAGATAGACCCCTTTTTCAGAAAACTTTCCAACGGTAGCTACGTTATATTAAGTGACCACAGCTGTTGTGGCATGATGCCAGGAAAACGCTATCTCATAAGTGTTACTTCCAGGGTCATTTGTTGTATGCAAGTATTGTATCCAAACAGCAATCCAGACATGAAGGCGGCATTATGGCCTTCTATGAATGTCTCTTCAATTCAAATTAATACTTTAAGCAGAATGAAGTCGATTCTTTTACAGACAACTGTGCCTTTAACCTCGTCCAAAGAGACGTATGACCTGCAAGCTGCAAGGACAGCGGCAGAGATACATACCCTATTATCGACAAACTGCCCCGTGCATTTCGTAGAAATGTTAAGCCAAATTTTAAGCATGTCAGATACCAGTGGCATCGCACATGTATTTAAGACAATTTTTTTCAGGACTGTTAACACCTTTTGAAATGGTTCTGGGAATCTTCCCGAATTTTGTACACTCTCTTTTTGGTGGCCTGCCTCTTATTTTGGGACTCGTAGCAGGAATTTTATTTTTCTTCCTTCTGCTCTGATATAGCAAGCCAAGTCACAGACATAACTCAGGCTACGATGGAAGAAATTATCCTAGCAATACGATACCGAGACCGTATCACTAAGGTCCTCGGATTGGCCCGGCTAAGAGATCTGAATACTACCTGGTTTCTTTCATTCAGACCGATCTGGCAAAATTGCATCTTACCTGTGCTTCGATGTCTGCTATGCGGAGAAGAATGCGTGTTGGAAGTCTGTCTTACACTACCATCAGAAGTACCAATGGATATCGACGCTTTGCTTTGTCCAGTAACGACTCATGCAACGTGTTGTCCCCAGCTGCTACCGATTCTGATGACGGCATTCGTTGAGACTTCACCATTACGATTAGGTGGCGGTGAAGTTCGAGATGAAAGCGGCAGCACACAGGTACAACCTTCTGTGAACATTGCTGATCTAGACACCGATGATGGCAATGCATCGCATATATGCACTATTTCAACTTTTTCGGAGTTGGCCCAACTTTCACCTACTGTGGTAGACACGTTTTTTGCTGGCCTAGCTGAGGTAATGTTCTCTCCTAACAACGAGAATAACAATTGAAATAGCGAGCACACAGCGTTCCCTGAACTCTGAATTCGGCCTTCAGTTTTTATAAACAACACTGCTGATAACACTTGGAACAATTTTTTCCCTTGAAAGTACATTTTTTTTCCCAACTTTAAAAATATTTAATTTTTTTCGGCACAAGGTACTCTGCTTAAAGTAGAGCTATTCTTAGAGAACAGAGCTTCTATTCCTAGAGACAATATTTTGAATCAGCCTCTAGCACATGTACAATCTTGTATAAATATGTGATGAAATGGTCTCGACCTTCTCTTCTGTATTAAGAGCCATTTCATAAATGTAATTTTCGCAATTCATTCAGCTGATATTTATATTTGCATTTTCTGAATGGTACCACTGCTTGAAAGCGTACAGTATAATACTAATTTTCGTGTATATATACCATTTCAAATGCATTCAATGTATTTTGGAGTGGGCTGGGAAACACATGCATACCTATATGTTTATATATTGCTTAGTATTTAGTACTGATAGACATTATACGTGGAGTGGGTGTTGTGATCGTATCTAGAACCCTAATTAAATATTCCCGATGTATGCCCTTATGTGGTTATAACAAATCATACCCTTATAAAGGCATAAGAATCATATCCATATTTAGTAATAGCCAATGCAAACCAAATACGGCAAGGCTACTTCCTTAGACCCCTAGAAAGTACAACGAGTTCTTTCAGCAAATCAAACTTCCAGCAACCTGGGAATTCCCCATGCTTTTGTTTTGATTTGTCCTAGGCCAGTTCTTAGTGACATCTTTTATTGATGTCTTATGTCCAACCTTATGTCAAACACGGCACCTTCCAGGTATAAATATAACAGTGTTTGCCTTAAGCAAGGCACAGTGGTGTGGAGCTGAGCGGCTATCTACTTATTCGAAGCCCAGCTGATGCGAGTGCCGAAGGAAGCCGTCCCTCCCATTTGACGCACTGAGAAAGACACTGTCTTTTTCTCCTGCCGAGAAAATCCAGCTTCAGTGTTTCCAGTCACCCTTGCGGGTTACTGGGAGATCGAGTCCTGAGAGCGAGATACAAGAACTCCTTCATTCTAAATCCAAGGTATGGAGCTGATTTGATCCTTAGAGAATTCTTGAGTCAGAATCTTGGCAAAACTAACTTAACTTAAAAACTCCTTTACTCCTTCCCACATGCTAGGCTTAAGTTAGGTACACTGGGGTCGGCGTATCTAGAAGCATCAGTTGAGTATGTTTAGTCAAACATTTATCATTGTATGTAACTGTATATATTTTTTACCTTTTAAGTATCATATGGCTCAGAAACCATATCAATGCTTTTACAGTATTATTTCATAATACTCCTTTTACTGTACGCACTTTACTTTATAACAAGTATTGCAATTGTGGCAATTCATTTCTCTTGCATGAGAAAGAAGACTGCTCAATAAATAACACCTTTTATTGAAAACGCCTGTCTCTCTATTTCTCTGCACTCTGGTGAAACTAAGTATGCACGATTGACTGAGTGAAATAGCTATCTATTGTTTTCACACGACTCTGGAGATATACTCATTATTCTGGGGGAGCAAAGTTGTCATATTTATGCGGTTGTCAGAAGCTGAATCCCTTCTTGTCTAATCAGGGAAGATCACTCCTCCCTGTTCATTCGAGAAAGTTTGTAGTGACCTCTGAGCTAGCTGGCAAACCTAAATTAAGTCTAACATATTCAATAGAGACCTAGTCGACCTCAGTCCTACGTCTAAACTATCGTTTATGTTATTCCAATGCGGAGAGCCTATTGGGAAAATAGGAACTACACTACACAACAGGCCTTGTAATGAGTGTCAGTGGCTTCACACAGAGCGTGCGTCAACAGGCCTTGTAATGAGTGTCAGTTGCCCCACATAGAGCATGCGTCAATGGGCCTTGTACTGAGTGTCAGTTGCCCCACACAGAGCATGCGTCAATGGGCCTTGTAATGAGTGTCAGTGGTCCCACACAGTGCATGCGTCAACAGGCCTTATAATGAGTGTCAGTGGCCCCAGACAGAGCATGCGTCAACAGGCCTTGTAATGAGTGTCAGTGGCTCTACACAGAGCATGTGTCAAGAGGCCTTGTAATTAGTGTCAGTGTCCCCACACACAGCTTGCATCAACATGCCTTGTGATGAGTGTCAGTACCCCCACACCTTGGATGCGTCAACGGGCCTTGTAATGAGTGTCAGTGGCCCCACACAGTGCATACGTCAACAGGCCTTGTGATGAGGGCCAGTAGCCCCACACAGTGCATGCGTCAATGGGCCTTGTAATGAGTGTCAGTGGCCCCACACAGTGCATGTGTCAACAGGCCTTGTAATGAGTGTCAGTGGCCCCACACAGGGCATGCATCGACAGGCCTTGTAATGAGTGTCAGTGGCTTCACACAGAGCGTGCGTCACCGGGCTTGTAGTGAGTGTCAGTTGCCCCACACAGAGCATGCGTCAATGGGCCTTGTAAAGAGTGTCAGTTGCCCCACACAGAGCATGCGTCTATGGGCCTTGTAATGAGTGTCAGTGGTCCCACACAGTGCATGCGTCAACAGGCCTTGTAATGAGTGTCAGTGGCCCCACACAGAGCATGCATTAACAGACCTTGTAATGAGTGTCAGTAGCCCCACACAGTACATGCTTCAACGGGCCTTGTAATGAGTGTCAGTGGCCCCACACAGTGCATGCTTCAACAGGTCTTGTGATGAGTGCCAGTAGCCCCACACAGTGCCTAAGTCAACGGGCCTTGTAATGAGTATCAGTGGCCCCATACAGTGCGTGCGCCAACAGGCCTTATAATGAGTGTCAGTGGCCCCATACAGTGCATGTGTCAACAGGCCTTGTAATGAGTGTCAGTGGCCCAACAAAGTGCTTGCGTCAACAGGCCTTGTAATGAGTATCAGTTGCCCCACACAGTGCATGTGTCAATGGGACTTGTAATGAGTGTTAGTAGTCCCACACAGTGCATGCATTAACGGGCCTTGTAACGAGTGGCAATGGTCCCACACACTGCATGCATCAATGGGCCTTCTAATCAGTGTCAACGGCCCCACACAGTGCATGCATCAACAGGCCTTGTAATTAGTGTCAGTTGCCCGACACAGTGCATGAGTCAACAGGCCTTGTAATGAGTGTCAGTGGCCCCACACAGAGCATGTGTCAATGGGGCTTGTAATGAGTGTCAGGAGTCCAACACAGAGCATGCTTTAATGGGCCTTATAATGAGTGTCAGTTGCCCCACACAGAGCATGCGTCAATGGGCTTTTGAATGAGTGTCCGTGGCCCCACAAAGCACATGCATTAATGAGCCTTGTGATGAGTGTCAGTAGCCCCACAAAATGCATGTGTCAACGGGCCTTGTAATGAATGTCAGTGGTCCCACACAGTGCATGCGTTAACGGGCCACGTAACAAGTGTCAGTGGTCCCACACAGTGCATTTGTCAATTGGCCTTGTAATGAGTTTCAACGGCCCCACACAGTGCATGCGTCAACAGGCCTTGTAATGAGTGTCAGTTGCCCCACACAGTGCATGTGTCAACAGGCCTTGTAATGACTGTCAGTGGTCCCACACTGTGCATGCGCCAACAGGCCTTGTAATGAGTGTCAGTGGCGCCACACAGTGCATGCGTTAACGGGCCTTGTAACTAGTGTCAATGGTCCCACACACTGCATGCATCAATGGGCCTTGTAATCAGTGTCAACAGCCCCACACAGTGCATGCGTCAACAGGCCTGGTAATGAATGTCAGTTGCCCGACACAGTGCATGAGTCAACAGGCCTTGTAATGAGTGTCAGTGGCCCAACACAGAGCATGCATCAATGGGGCTTGTAATGAGTGTCAGGTGTCCCACACAGAGCATGCGTTAATGGGCCTTGTAATGAGTGTCAGTTGCCCCACACAGAGCACGCGTCAATGGGCTTTTGAATGAGTGTCCGTGGCCCCACAAAGCACATGCATCAATGAGCCTTATGATGAGTGTCAGTAGCCCCGCACAATGCATGTGTCAACGGGCCTTGTAATTAGTGTCAGTGGCCCCACATAGTGCATGCGTTAACGGGCCATGTAACGAGTGTCAGTGGTCCCACACAGTGCATGTGTCAATTGGCCTTGTAATGAGTTTCAACGGCCCCACACAGTGCATGCGTCAACAGGCCTTGTAATGAGTGTCAGTTGCCCCACACAGTGCATGTATCAAAAGGCCTTGTAATGACTGTCAGTGGTTCCACACAGTGCATGTGTCAACAGCCCTTGTAATGAGTGTCCGTTCCAGACGCAGTGCATGAGTCAACGAGCCTTGTAATGAGTGTCAGTGGTCCCACACAGTGCATGAATCAATAGGCCTTGTAATGAGTGTCAGTGGCCCCACACAGTGCATGCATCAACAAGCCTTGTAATGAATGTCAGTTGCCCCACACGGTGCATGAGTCAACGGGCCTTGTAATGAGTGTCAGTGGCCCCACAAAGCACATGCATCAATGGGCCTTGTGATGAGTGTCAGTGGCCCCACACAGAGCATGCGTCAACAGGCCTTTGAATGAGTGTCACTGGCCCCACAAAGCATATGCATCAATGGGCCTTGTGATGAGGGTCAGTAGCCCCACACCGAGCATGCATCAACGGGCCTTTGAATGAGTGTCACTGGCCCCACAAAGCACATGCATCAATGGGCCTTGTGATGAGTGTCAGTGGCCCCACACAGAGCATATGTCAACGGGCCTTGCAATGAGGTTCAGTGGCCATAAAAATAGAGCATGCATTAGTAAGTCTTGTGATGAGTTTCAGTAGCCCCACACAGGGCATGCGTCAACAGCCCTTATAATGAGTGTCAGTTGCCCGACACAAAGCATAAGTCAACGAGCCTTGTAATGAGTGTCAGTGGTCCCACACAGTGCCTGCGTCAATGGGCCTTGTAATGAGTGTCTGTGGCCCCACATAGAGCATGCGTCAATGGGCTTTTGAATGAGTGTCACTGGTCCCACAAAGCACATGAATCAATGGGCCTTGTGATGAGTGTCAGTGGCCCCACACAGAGCATGTGTCAACGGGCCTTGCAATGAGGTTCAGTGGCCATAAAAATAGAGCATGCATTAGTAAGTCTTGTGATGAGTTTCAGTAGCCCCACACAGGGCATGCGTCAACAGCCCTTATAATGAGTGTCAGTTGCCCGACACAAAGCATAAGTCAACGAGCCTTGTAATGAGTGTCAGTGGTCCCACACAGTGCCTGCGTCAATGGGCCTTGTAATGAGTGTCAGTGGCCCCACACAGAGCATGTGTCAACGGGCCTTGCAATGAGTGTCAGCGGCCCCAAATAGAGCTTGCAATAGTGGGCCTTGTGATGAGTTTCAGTAGCCCCACACAGTGCATGGGTCAACAGGCCTTGTAATGAGTGTTTGTGGCCCCACACAGAGCATTCGTCAACAGGCCTTGTAATGAGTGTCAGTGGCTTCACATGTTTAAGAAAGACAAGGGAACCCAGAAGATATGCCATATAGACCTTGGGCAGTATCATGTTTCAAAAAACAGTGGTCCCTACTTGTGGGCACAATGGTAAACTAAACTGATAATCAAACACCTGATAAGTGTTATGTCTTTTGTCCAGCCGGACAAGGAATTTATTTAACAATTCTCTTAATAAAACAGAATGAGTGCATTATTAACAAGCGGGCACAGCCGTGACCCACAACATTCAGACAAAACAACGAACAGAATGGTAAAAGGAGCAAAGCAAAAATATGTCTGTGTACTTGTAGTCAGTGTTACAGACAAAGATTGTTATAACCATACCATTGCATTTCACAATATTTTAAATGTCGTATTGCATAAGGGTTTTTTTGGTCGACGACGTTTCGATGCCTTAAGTTAAATGAGGGGCATCATCATCAGGACAAGATTATAGTCATTGTTGTCTTTAAATATTACACTGCCTTTTAACGCAATTCTATACATTTATACAGTACATTGGAAAAAGGAGGAGAAAAGGGGATAGAAAAAATTACATGAAATTAGGCATGTTGTATTTGAAAACTGCAACCTCATCTCTTCCATTAAAACAGAGTGTGTTCACGTGCTCGTTTCACTGAACTGCAAGACAGGAGAGAATGTTATAAAGCAAAGATTCAGTCTTGTCACAAATTCACAATGGAGGCAGGAATGGAGAGAATCCGCAGGATTTATAGCACATGCACACTTTAAAAGCCTCTGCAATTTCTACCAGCGCAAGCACATTGCATCTCACAGCACAAGGAAGGGGGCGATGTTGCATACCTCAAGACGAAGCACTGTACCATAAAATAACATTGAGGTACAATATTAATTTGAGCAAAAATGAAATCTTCACAACTCATTGCTCATGGCCCTATCCTGTTAGCATGACATTTTAAAAATGAGACTTTCACACATTAAATATTACGAACATTTATAACGGACATCTAAGAATAAAGGAGCACCTCACTTGGCCTGATTGTGTCCTGCTAGCACAGAGCAGGAGCACAGCAGAAATTCACAAGAAGATTGACAATCCGTACATGATTGGTAGATCTCTCAGGGGAAGGACTTTGAAGGAGCTGGGTTCCACGTTCTAGACTTACTCTGGAACCAACCCCTGGTTGATGGCTCTTTGTTAGCTGCTTAAAAGTGTGGAGGGGAGAGAAAATAATTCGCCAATCCTACTTTGCAGTCCAATATGAACCATGACTCCGAAGAATCACAGACTCCAGATTCAAAGTTTAGTTCGTTTATAACAAAGGCTAGAACAATTGGAGAAAAAGACACCTTAAAATGAGGTTGAAGAAATATTTTAGAACTAATACGAAGCCATATCTACAGATAAAGTTGAGTTGATGAAGCTTCACAGAATAACCAATCCAGAATCAAGAAGCAGAATGTAACTGCCCCACTTCAAGAGTCTTCTTCATTAGTGGTTCATAGGTAAAATGCATTAGTCTGTCCTTACCCTACCGCTATTGTTAGCATTTCCCAGGCAAGCTCAGCAAAGGTGTCTGCACGTGAAGGCTTACTAAGAAGTACACTCACGTTAAATCGGTCAAGTAGCATAGAGTTACCAAGCTTGTTCTAAGATGCTCTCTCCTCTCAAGGCACATCAGAAGTCCCTGGCCTCTGTACATAACTCCAATACAAAAATCATCCCATCCAGCTGGCCGCCTCCTCGTAGGTAACTTTCCATGCAGCAACGGTGCTCCCAGACTCTTGCTCGATTACCTTGATTCCCAGGCCTTCTCCAGTGAGAAAGAACAATGTTCCACATTATCAGTATCGCTTGCTCAAAAGTATCCTCTCCTGCCTATTTTATCTCCTAAAACAGAAACATGAGAAAGAACAGATTCTGCATACACATGAATTTTACTACCAAACCCATCTAAAGAGCAGCAGCAGGGAGAAATACACATGAGGCCTACAGAATTCGGCTAACATAAGAAACAACATAAAATTGCATTAAGCACACATATGTATGATCTTCATTACTTTGCACATTTAAACCAATACGTTACAAGGCAAACAAATTACCTTTAGTTAGTCACATGTAAAACCAGGCACATTGAAACTTTTCAACAAATAGCACACAATTACAATGCTGATTTCTCGACGTTATACAACAATGTCTATCACTTCACTTATACGTTATTACATTACACAAGCTAATAACCAAAATGTTAACACGACAAAGAAATATATGTGTTGGCGCGAACTACTCATGATTATAATGCACTCGGATCACTGAAACAGTATCGATGTCAACAATATCGAATTACAAAAATATCGAGGAAAAAATATAGAATACCAAAATATCGACCTCCTATCTCCAAACAGGTAAGTACAAAAATATTGAATAAAAAATATCGATGTAAAAATATTGTTAGTCAAAATATAGAATTTTTTAAAATTCTTTAAATTAATTAAAAATTAATAAAATAATAAATATAATTAACTTAAACTTAAACATACTTAAAATACTTAAATAACCTTAAAAATTAATTATTAATTAATGTAAGTAAAAAAAACATAAAAATGTATTTGTAATATATATATATATATATATATATATATATATATATATATATATATATATATATATATATGTATATATATATATATATACGTAATATTAATAAAAAAATTACAATATTTTTACCGTAGGATAGCGGAAAGTGTAAAATTTACTATTACCACTCCAGTGAGTACAACTGTAGGGAAAGCGTTGGATAGCGTAGGGGTAAAAATTACTATTCCCACTCCTGAGAGTGCAACAGTAGGGAAAGCGTTGGATAGCGTAGGGGTAAAAATTACTATTCCCACTCCAGAGAGTACAACAGTAGGGAAAGCGTTGGATAGCGTAGGGGTAATAATTACTATTCCAACTCCAGAGAGTGCAACAGTAGGGAAAGTAAATACTTCATATATAAATAAAAATAAATTAAATATTAATACCAATTACTTATTAATTAAAAGTAATTAACAATTTTATATAATATAATAATTAATCAAATAAAAATATCAATAAAAATTAATTATTAAAAAGTACTACCTATTAATACAAATTATTTACCATTTAACAATTAATTAATTAACAATAAAAAAATAATAAAAAAATTGAACAAAAAAAAAACCAATAAATAAATGAAAATATTTAATTAACTACTATTAAATTACTTCCCACCCTCTTTCCCTACAAACCCACAACCCGCAACAAAAAATAAATTAATAAAATGAACATAATTATCAATTAATAAATAAATTAAAATAAATTTGAATTATATTTTATTTAATTACCAATTAAACATTTTAATATCAATGAATTCAAAATAAATACCAATAAATAAATAAAAAAAAAATAATTATAATTAAATTGCTTCCCACCCTATTCCCCTATAAACCCACAACCCGCAACAGAAAATAAATTAATAAAATTAACATAATTATCAATTAATCAATTAATTAAAATGAATTACCAATTATATTTTAATTAATTACCAATTAATAATTAATTAACAAACAATTGAAAATAAATACCAATAAATACATTAACATATTTAATTAATTATAATTAAATTACTTTTTTTTTTGTATGTTCTTATATAGCGCTCGAATCACCCGGAGGCATCTCGGCGCTTGCCTGGGAACCCGTCCTGGCTTTTCCCTGTGAGATAGCCCCTAACGGGCATCCCCAAGGTGAAAGCCAGGCATCCCGCCGCGGGGGGCCGCTGTGGAGATTAAACAAGCTTAATGCCCAGAGTTGCAGAGTGTGAACCCATGATTAGGTCAGGCACCGAAGCGAGAATTATCGAGTCCGTGGACATTTGAGCTCAAGACCCTGCCGCGTCGGGAATTGAACCCTGGTCCCGGGTCTGACCTCTGCTTCAGGGTCTGCCTGCTCTAACCAGTGAGCCACACTTCTCACCGTATTCCCCTATAAACCCACAACCGGCTACAGAATTATATTATGCAAAAATAAAATACCATAAAATTAATTAATTAAAATAAATTAGAAAATAAATATACACTTTTCACACATATACTAACATTAAAAATACTTAAAACAATTAGATATTATTAAAAAATTAATATTAACTTACTTACCTCAAATTCTATATTTGTGTTTTCTATATTCTGTCCATTCTATATTTTTGTAGTCTATATTCTGTCCAGTCGATATTGGGTCCTTTCTATATTTTTTATTCGATATTAGTGCTATTCTATTCGATATTTTTGTAGTCTATATTCTGTCCATTCGATATTGTGTCCATTCTATATTTTTAATTCGATATGAATGTAAATCGATATTAAAAACTCGATATTTTGACTGTATACCAATGCACCCCTACAAATGAAAGAGCACAATGGTGTTCTATCAACTTCCAACAAGAGACTTCTGAATTCAGGTAGATCAGGAAGCCCAGCTGATTTCACAACAGGGACATGGGTGCTGTTTCGGAATATCAATATCAGAATATCGATGGTGCTTAATATTGAGGTCAAATATGTTTTCAAATATATCAACGAATGAAATATCGGGGGTGAGTATACGGTTAAAAAATGTAATGTTAAAGGGTAGAATTTTGATTACAAAAATATTGTGTTATTTATCGGTCTGTATTGTATTTAGTTAGCTTTGCTTTAAATTTATATTGTTAATAATGTAAAATATATTGTAAAAATTATAACATGTAATTCTTTTGTTTGTTGAGCTTTATTGAGGTATAGCATGGGGTTTGTCTTATTTTGCATGCTTTTATGCTTTAATTCATTATGTATGTTAATCCATACTAATATAATAAAGAGAGAGCCCAAACCTTTGAGGCGGGTAACAGGAACCACAGCACCAATCACAACACCCAGTACAGCGTTGGAAAGGGCAGTTGTAGCAGAAGGACATAGGCTATGCAGACTCCCCCCATATATATTTAAAAGGTAAAAGAACCGTGCCAGCAAAGTAGTCCCTTGTGGGCGTGTCTGCGTTGTGCTGTGGGCGTGTGCTGGGGGCGTGACAAACGCTGGGGGTGTGTGGTACGTTCCGCCCTTCATGCCATGTCTCATATCGTGTGCTAATCCCACCCTGCTCCGTTTAAATACCCCTGCACCCCATAATCATAACCCACCCTTACTCCTTAAAATACCCCAACACCCTTAAACACTAGCCCATCTTAACCCTATAAATATACCCTGTACCCCGAAACCCAAACCTATCCCTAAACCCTAAAAATACCCCTGTACCTCAAAACCAAAAGCTACCCCGGAACCCTAAAAATACCCCTGTACCCCAAAACCCAAACCTAGCCCTGAACCCTAAAAATACCACTGTACCCCAAAACCCAAACCTACCCCTGAACCCAGTTCACAGTTCACAGATCTGTGTTTATCGAGAGCTCCAACTTTCTCGAGGCTAACCAGGCCGGCTTTAGACCCGGCCACTCTACGGAGACAGTGATCTTGGCCGTGCTGGACGCCCTGAGAGACGGCGTTGACAAGGGTACCCCCCAGGCCTTGGTATTATTAGACCTGTCAGCCGCCTTCGACACGGTGGATCATAACATCCTTCTCCACCGTGTCGAGCAGGCTGGCATCCAAGGCCTGGCGTTGGCCTGGGTCAAATCCTTCCTGACTGGCAGGTCTCAGACCCTCAGCCTGGGCGCTTTCAGGGCTCCTAGGGAGCATTCGCCCTGCGGGGTCCCCCAGGGTTCCTCCTTATCCCCTCTTCTTTTCAATCTTTATCTTCGACCCCTTCTTTTTTCTCTGAGGCAGTGGGACGTCACCGTTTTCAACTACGCGGACGACCTGCAACTCATCTTTTCTCTCAACTCCCCTTCTGCTATTCCTAACTTTCAGGCAGTCATGTCCCACATTATCCAGTGGATGGGCCAAAACCAGCTAAAATTGAACCCCGGTAAGACGGAGCTCCTCCTTCCCGGTAGGAGTGCCACCTTCTGGGGGCCACACTTCTGGCCGGCGGAACTTGGCCCCTCTCCCACCCCCGTGGCCTCGGTGAAGAGTCTGGGGGTCACAATTGACTCCGGTCTATCCCTTGGGCCGCAGGTGGGGATTGTGGTCTCTTCCTGCATCTACCAGCTGCGCAGTATCAGGAAAGTGGCATACCTCCTTACACATGATGCCCTCCTGCAAGTCATCATGGCCCTCGTCCTCTCCCGCTTAGATTTTTCGAACGCGATCTATCACGGTCTCCCTAAAACATCTTTGGCTAGACTGCAAGCTGTTCAAAATCAAGCGGCGAGACTGGCCCTGGGGATCTCGAAGTGGCAATCCGCCAGGCCCCTCCTTGCCAAACTGCACTGGCTCCCTGTCACCTCAAGGGCGGCCTTTAAGATCGGCTGCCTCATCTTCAAGTCGTTAGCTGGGCCCTGTCCCGCCTTTTTGAAATCTCTCATCAGACCTTACTGCCCATCCCGAAACCTGAGATCCTCTCATCTTCACTTCTTGACTGTCCCCTCTTACAAGCTCTGCAGATCTGGAGGCCGGAGATTTGCATACCTGGCCCCCAAGCTTTGGAACTCTTTTCCTTTTCCTCTTAAAACTTCCAATTCTTTGACTCTTTTTCATAAATCCTTAAAAACCTGGCTCTTCCCCCAATCTAGTTAAGTCCCTCTGTCCCCTCTGTTTCCAACCAGCGCCAGGAAACCCATGGTGTCAGTGCGCTCTATAAGCACCCCTTACAATACAATACAATACAACCCTAAAATACCCCTGTACCCCAAAACCCGAACCTAGTCCTGAACCCTTAAAATACCCCTGTACCCCAAACCCAAACCTACACCTGAACCCTAAAAATAGGCCTGTACCCCAAAACCCAAACCTACCCCTGAACCCTAAAATAGCCCTGTACCCCAAAACCCAAACCTAGCCCTGAACCCTAAAAATACCCCTGCACCCCCAAAACCCAAACCTAGCCCTGAACCCTTAAAATACCCCTGTACCCCAAAACTCAAACCTACCCCTGAACCCTAAAAATACCCCTGTCCCCAAAACCCATACATATCCCTAAACCCTAAAACTACCCCTGTACCCCATAACCCAATACTATATCTGAACCCTTAAAATACCTAAACACCCCAAAACATATACCTCAGTACCCCAAAACATATACCCCTATACCCATACTTACCTTATCCAAACATTTAAAAAAAACATGCTTTTACCATTCATGCATTTACAACGAATTTCGTTGTAAATGTATGCGTGGTGAAAGCATATAAAATGTAATGCCATGCGTTATAATGGCATTGCGGAGTCATGGTACTTTCGTAATGAAAGTATGCGGAGTGATGGTATGCGGAAAGAAAGTTGCGGAATAAAGGGTGTTTACCCTCCCCAGGTAAGTACATTGGTGGCACGGCAGCCCACATCTCCAGCAACATACTCATATTTTTTCACCACCCATTTGAAAAATGCACAGGTCTCTCTCATTGATGGCCAGCACCGACATACACTTTTAGACACACCTCCCGCCACAAGTTCGAGAATTGCGAACTATAGAGCTGAGGAGCTACGTTCGAATCTCGGCATCAGCTCAACATCCTGTGATTCCAGGCAAATTGCTTTGTCTCCCCGTGCCTACCACAAATGAATGTGTTCTTCTGTAATGTAAATTGTGCTCATGCCATGTTGTCGAGTTTGCGCTATATAATATTGCAAGGAAAAATAAAGTAGGGAAACTCGAGTTCACACACTACTGAATGTGCACTCTTAAGTGCATCAGCAGTGCACTGTAAATCGGAGCGTTTCACAGGTCTGTCAGAGATAAGAAATGCTATCAAAACGAAATCCTACAAAACAATATACTACTGGCCGGCAGCAATTCATACCCGGACAACGTCGGGACGGGCTGCTAGTTGAATATAAAGCAAACACAAGGAGGTGATAGACAGAGCACTGCAACTTTTCAGACACCCGTCCCCAGTCACAGATCTGGGTTCAATCCATCATCGTTCTTTATCTCACGTGGCCACCCCAGTTCAGACCCGAGCCATATACAAATACGGCTTGACCCTGTTCCTCATGGGAAAAGTCCAGCCCGAACTGCCAAGCCAGGTCTTCCCTGGACCAGAAACAAGCATCCTGGGACCGGTTTGGGGGTAACATCCCTCATCAGCCAGGCTAGCTTGAATCCAGTGCAAAGTGAGCAAGGGACCCATATCTGGGCATACCCTGCCAGCTTAAGGCAAATAAAGCTACCACAAGTAGCTGATGGAGCGCTGAAACGTTTCAGACGTGGGCCCCTTGCTTACTTTGCCTTCCATCATCTCCTTGTGTTTGCTTTGTTAATTAATATATTCAATTATTGTAGATTTCTTTTTAAATATTGTTTTATTTACAGGGTTGTGGGTTTCATTTGGGATCATGGTGGCTAGTATATTTTAAAAATTAAGTAAATTATTAGATATGTAAAGCAAAAATATTTTTACATGTTTTAATAATATTGATTTAAAACAAATGTAAACAGTTTTTTTACATCTATATTCTCAAAAGTACTAAATCAATAATTAATAAACACAATTAATTATACATGTTAAATATGTTTTCGATTTTTAATATTAGTGGCACTTTAGTTGTTTAAATATTAATGCACAAGAAAATCCAGCTCTAATGCACTCTGAAATTGGCTCTATAACCCAGAAGTCGAGGATTCCAGCACCACCTCCTCCTGGAAACCCATATATTATTTCACATGACCCACTAGCTCAGTCAACATGTCTTTCCCAATGTACTTGCGCCTTTGCTCCTCAGAAACCTGAATCTCCACCTCAGACCCAGAGTAAACAGGGGAACGAGATCTGTGACAATCCAACCATACTTTCTTCACCAGAGTCAAATTAGCAAGGTTTTCCTAATGAGGCACCTTAAAAGATCGCCTTCAGCACTCAGCAGTATTTGCCAGATGGGAGGAAGAAGAGACCACATGATTCCACTTATGGGAATGCTTCCCCATACTGCCATAGAAATTACAAAAAGAAATTCCCACAAGCAAAAGAGGACACCGCTATGCAGACCTACCTGCACACACTGTCCTTTTTAGGTCTCGCCTAAGCACTGCGCATGCACTGCTTAGGCAAAAAAACCTTTAGCAAGGACTTTGGCTTTTCAGCCAAAAACGTGTACGCGTTCCATTGCCTTCAAGGGAAATGCGTGCACGTGTGGCGATTCACTTGCGGGAGCGAGCAGCGCCATATGTTAGCAATTATCTCTCCCGCAAGTCAATCGCGCAGGCACGCGCGCCTCCCCCTGCTGCCGCTGTGGCAAAGTTGTCAGTGCCTATATAATCCTGAAAGCATGTATTTTCAGTATGCCGTACATACTCCAAGATCGGTGTACGAAAGACCTGTATCTTTCCTACACTGGACTTCCCATTAACATCCATTGAACTTGCATCAATTTGCTCCATCGGTGATGCATACATTGCAGACAAGAATCGGTGCCCCGGCATAATAGCAAAACGTTTTTCACATAGTGCTTCATGCAGTACCCTTGAATTGCAGTTGCTACTATCACCCAGTTTACCATCGGTTTGCTGGCCTTGAAAGGTTGAGTTGGTGGGATTCGAAGTCGTGCCTTGCAGACAACGTCACTATTTACCCACTTTGCCATCTTGCCAGCTGCAATAGCACTGCTCACCTCACAACAGCCTAAATTAGTTTTCAATGATGAAACAGGAAGCTGACTTCATTTTGTTTTTCATTATTTGCAATTTTATATAGTGTGTACTCGACCAGAAGGTGTTGGAGCACTTTACATGAGCCCCAGTTACGTTACACAATTATAAATATTTTTGATATGCAAGGGGCGAGTAAGTGATTGGCCCAGAGTCACAGGATGTTGAGCTGACCACCGACACTGGAACCTGGTTCACCAGGTCCAAAGTCGGCAGCACTGACCCTTACTCCCTGCACCCAAGAGACCGAAGGCTTTAGGTCCCGTCTCCCTTAATTGTAAACAAAAGATGTATACTTTGTCTAGTCCTGTCTGTCTGCTTCAAGACCTCACCACCAGACCAAACAAATGTTGGAATAATTTTCTACCAGTGAAAGTGTGGTCTGTGTAACACGGCTAGGTGTTTTAGCAGAGATAGCCGTTGTCTAAACACAGGCTGCCTAAAAAATTTTTTTTGGGGGGTCCTAGGAGGGCCTCCTTCAGAACGTCTTCTGGGCAGTCTCATTTTGATCATGAAACATTTGCGCTAAGCGATTTGAGGGGGCGGGGTGAAGGGCGCGAGGTTCACTGTCAGTCAGATGTCCGCCTCTCAGTAGACTCCAGTGGTTTACCCTGCAGCTTTACTACGAGCCTGGGTGAGGCAGGAGTGGCGAGTTAAAGGATGGCGCGTTAAATTGGGTGAAGGCGTAGAAAAAAGCTTTCAGATTTTGTGTAAATAAACATGAAAAAGATGTCTATTTCGATTTCAGATGGTTGTTTTACAGGTTTGTATGTCTTTGAATATGAAATTCGCAGTAAAGATAATATGGTACATGCTTCCAACAAGTTTGCCGTCCGAAATCATGTCGCTGGGTTCCTGCGCGGTTTCTACTCCTCAGGTGACTGTTGAATCTCAGCCGCTCTGTACTTTGCTCAATGGGGAGGTGATAGCGTAATACTGAAATGCACTGCCATAGGCATGAGTGAGCGTTGTTCTTGGGGCTCAGATGCAGCAGTTTCAGGAGAACTCGTGCAGGATTGGTGAAGTTGGACAAAGTTTAGTCCATAACGCCTGTAGGCAGTGCTTGAAATGGCAAAATAGAAGTGCAGGTACTCTGTAGCTGAGTACCTGCTTGTTTCTGAGAAGTGAAGGTACTCTCCGATTAAAAGTATTGCATTTCTCTTGAGAAGTGCTGATACCCTCCCTCTCAAAATAAACAAGCATTGGCATAAGCAATAGGTCTCGCATTTTGGACCTTAAATGTGTTTAGCCATACAACAGTTGGCGTTGTTGCACCAAGGATATTGTGCTGCATAACTAAATACTTATAAGGTTCCGAAAGAGAGACCTATTGGCTATGCCAATGCTTATTTCTGTCTTGTGAGGTGGACGACGCAGCTAGCTTCTACAGCACCTTGAGACTCTCACAGGTGATTTTCCATGCTTTATCAATCCTGATTGATTGATGAATTGATTCATTCATTAGTGATGAATGGGATGAGGACAACAGGACCAGGAGTTATGAAAATTACAGGTAAGTAATACGTCATTAGTACTCACCCCTGTTCTCAGGAGCAGATAATCTCTACTAGGAAGCAAATACAAATACAGGTTGTATCCTAATTGTCTTCTTCCACACAAACAAGGCTTGTTTAAATGGTTAGAAAAATTAGCTCTCAAAGCCAAGTTTTTTTTTACTAATACTGTTCTTTATCCCTTTCGATTACTTTCTATAGGAGCATTTCAGTGAATAGTAATCCCTAAAAAGCTAGGTATCAATTAGATCTAGCTTTCTTGACACCTGATCTTGTTAAGTTCTAAGCTACTTCGCAAATCATCTAGTCAGGCCATTTTTTAAAATTTAATTAGCTTTAACAGGGTTACCCTTGCCTATGTAGACAAACTCCAAACCAGTAAAAAACAATTGTGTTGTGAGAGCATGGTCTAACAATAATACATTTACATTAGCCACTCATCACCCCACAGCTCGGAAAACCTTCTCTCAACTATGGAACAAGTCAAACACATTTGGAATGAGTGGCTCGTATTATCAACATATTATTACAATGTTTTACCCCATCTGTCCACTACAAATTAAAACACTGAATCCCAGCCATGGTGCTTACATGTGGTTTACCCCAGAATTAAAAACTAAAAAACATAACTAAGACTCTAAGAAAGACCCTTGAGAAAATCTCACGACCCAGCAGATGGGTTAAAATATACATTACAAATGCATAAGTGCAACCACATTTTTAGATAAGCCAAGAAATATTTCCATTAAAAAAAATTCTCTCTGTTAGTTACTCTTTCAAGTAATATTGTCTTACTATAATAATTTCACTTTATTATACTCTGGTCCCATAGCCCAGTATCTGGTTGATAACGTAGCCAATTTCTTCCATGGAAAAACGTATAAACAATTAGTGAAGGACATGAAATCACAGAGCAGAAACAAATGCAAGTGCCTCAGGGCTATAATTTCTCCTTTATTTTTCTGCTTAAATTGAGCGCCCCCATTAGCATCCTTACTTCAACAAAATAATCTAAAACCTTACTTCTATACCTAAGGCGCACATGTGGTCTGTTATGGTTACCCAGTAAATGCCCCTCTGACTTGCTTATAATATTAACAACTACTCTAATCTAGATGCAGGCACATTTTCTAAAATTGAATTAAGGCAAAATAGAAATCCTTCCTGCATATAACAAAAGCAATAAATTAAACAAATCTCTACTGCCCCTAGCCCCCCCCCCCCCCCACCCCCCAAAGCCGTCAACACAGCCTGTAACTTAGAGTTCACCCTATTCGAAAAAACGGACACTGGACTCGCAGATCTCAACCTTAAAGAAGATTCTTCCTTTTCTTTAATTTCATCATGACTACATTTTAGCAACTCAGCCTATTTGAGCCTAAATCAAAAAATTCTTAAAAACTGTAGAACTTACAAAACTTGAGTGTACTTCTGCCTATCATGAAGCCCTTCACTGGTAGCAGGTTACTAAATCAATCCAGCTTTACGTTGTTTGTCCAATGCCTAAAGCATACTATGCCTCCCTCCCCATCTTCCTGGCAATTTCTTTTAAAGAAACATCACACAGTCTGATAATTCATGTGCCAACGCTATCTCGTTTACAATCCCCAGATACAACAGGTAGGGCTAGGGAGGCAGAGTATTTTATCATATTTGTTGGAGCTCCTTACCAATTGCCATGAGGAAAGAAAATAATCCTCTTGAATGCAGCAAAATCCCTAAAGCCTGGCTTTTCGCTCAATAAATTGTTTTAGGCCCACGCTTCCATGAACAAGTGCTTAGGGCCTATATGTGATTGATTCTGTGCTTCATAAGTAAAACACATATTAATATTACAATTAATTGACTTCCTTTTTGGTGCTTAGCTGAGAGCTGTCTTCTCTGGAACATTGAACCTTGAAACCTTGAAAGGCCTGGACAGAATGTTTGGGGAGCTAATGTCCAACCTTTGTATTGAGATTCTTAAATCATCAACATGAATGAGAAGCCTCACTATTGTATCCTAAATGTGATGTGAAACAAATTCAAATACAGGAGCGCCTTCATCTGTAACAACTGCGAAGGATCAGTATGATGTGTTCAAAAAGGAAGATGATTTTTCAGTCAAAAAGATACATTTCACTGCTTATGGACCATAAGAGATCCTTTGGATATGCTTGGTGAGCCTCAGTAACTATACGCACAGATGGACCTGAACTCCTAAATGCAGTAAGTGGATGTTCTAGGGAATGGAGAGGAGATGTGCCGTCAAAATTTAGACAGGCCCCTGGCACCAATGGGTAATCAGGCAGAAATTCCCTTTGCTGCATGTGTGACTACAAGGGTTTCCTTCCCGGACCTCCTATGAGGCCCTGTTTATTAAAAGTTAAGGACCAGGAGTAATCGCAGATTCAGTGATCTTTGCCCAGCAGGACTATACCCATAGGTATTGAAAGGTTGCTTGCTGATGGACAAATGGAATTTCCTCTAGATGGGAGCCTAGAAAATAGGGACCTAGGTGCTGAAGAAAACCTGGAACCCCTGTAGGGGCCACTGGTGGGGTTGAAACCTGCCGAGCCACTATGATGCAGTCCCATTCATCACCATCGTGTTTAACCCTCCCTTAGGCTCACCCACATGAAAGTTGAGATTTCAGGGTTAAGGGCTTAGAGATTTTTCGATTTCTAGGTCTTGGTTTGGCTGATCACCCACACAAAGTACCGCCTACAACTATGGGAACCCAATCCCACTAGAATGTTCTCTGCTGGTTGTGACATGGCCAATGATGAAGCATGACACCTGGGAGGGAATTCCAGGCCTATCAAAAAAAGTTTGGTAAGTTCAGTTGGCCCGTCTCATGTTGTGCGACATGACACAGTCTGTAGAGAGCCCCAGACTGTGAGTACATCCCTGCGAGTGAGCTCTTAAATACGTCCCATTTGCCTTTGTTGTATTTCCGGAGACTCAGTAACTCACATAAGTAGACTTATGCATCTGAAGGAAGAATACATTCCCAAAGCACACCTTGCCTAAGGAATTATTTGCGAAAAACACTGAATATTCTTGGAGAGTAATCAATACTCACATTGCAGCCAAGTGCATCACACTGCACATTGTCTACATCGGGTAGTGAGACAAAACCTACAAAGTACATTGGGAAGAAGCCAAAATACAATAGTCCACTGTGCTGACAGTGGAGTAAACATCCTTATCCCACAGCCAGAAAGAGGAGGTTATGCCTTTAAATATGTCATTAGAAATTAAAATAAACACCACAGTTACATCTCACCAAATATAGTAGTTATCGCTAATTCGTTGTTCACACTAAACTAGGTCCAATGAAATCTAAATTAAGGAATGAAATCAGATTCTAAGCTTATGAAAAAAGATTCACTGGTAGTTATACTGCCTCTTATAATAGAAAAATAAAAATGTTTAATTTAGGCATAGAAAAACTGAGGGCCAGTAAGGCACCATTTGCAAGTAATGATACATTCAGAAAGCTTCCTACATTCCTCTTTTAAATGCAATAAATCACAAAGAGTAAGGAGCAATATGTCTGCTTTATTTGTTTCTAATATTAATTCAATCTTACTGTTATAATCAATATTCCACACTTATGTTCTGCATCTTGAATAGCACTAGCCCAGAGCTAGAATAAATAATTATAAAAGGTACTTCAAATAAGTGTGTGTATATCGTCTAATTAATTCTAATATTAGCGTATTTACCAAAAGCCTGACCGGCAGAAAGCAGTAAGATATTTGAACAGGCCACAACAGTTGTTGCCAAATCCAACCTGCAATATCTTTGCTGGGGTTTCTAAGTCAATGTTCAAAGCTTTGCTGATAACATGAGTCACTGTACTTGAAAACATGTGCAACAGGTTGGATTACTCGGCAAATAGCATCCTGAAATATCTCAGTAGTGATATACCTGCAGTTCCATTCCAGCTCTAGTTGATGGTATCCTTTATTCAGGTCAAGATGGGAAAAGACTTTGACTCCGTTCAGTTGCATGATCATGTCCGCCATGTGTGGACCAGAGTGCTTCTCTCCCTCAGTTGCTTTGTTTGCTTGGCCCATATGAACACAAAAGCGCACCACTCCGCTACTGTCCTATATTGGCACAACCACTATGGGCGAAACCCATGTTGTGGAGCCGGTGGAGTTTTCTATGATGTTATGTTTTAAATGTGTTTCTGACTCTTTCTCTACAGCTTCTTGTAGATGAAAAGCAACTCTACAGTGCTGCTGAGCAACAGGGCGAATGTCTTCGTTGAAATGAAGCTGAACTTTAATTTTCTTGAGTTTTCCCAGGCCATGAATAGCAACAAGAATCAGTTTGTGATCTCAGACTGAGCACAGAGGTTGTAGTTGAGGGATATCAGCCCCATGTTAGCAGCGGTTGCAAAACTGAGCAAACAGGTGATGGAGCTCAGATTTCATCTGGAGTCAGGCATTGCTTTACTTTTGTGCTTCAGACAGACTGCATTTAAATTGACATGCACATTTTGGTGCAAGTGAAAACACATGGCACATGAGACATGAAATGATGCCTAGTCAGTCTGAAATACTTGTGCTGAATTAACATGTGTTTTTGCAGTGTAGAAAAAAGCTTGTGTTGTCAGTGGCCTTTTTAGCTTTGAATGTGTTCTCTCTTCCCAGCTCTTTTTCTTGTAATCTACACCCCTGTTCCTGTCTTAAGAAACTTTGGCTTTGTTGCATATTTAGACAAATATGTTCAGTTCATACCACATCTTATAATGTTTGTTAATTAACCATGCATCATCACTACAAGGGTGCAAACACATTTTGCATGAAATGCTATCTAAAACATTAGAGCATGATGCTATGAGTATGTATTAACTGTGTGCTCTTTGAATACTTACACTAGGGCATGTATTATGCTATTTTGAACGTTGAACATTTTTGCATGTTGTGCATGAACAATAAGAAATGCTGCTTTAAAATAATAGCTTTTGCTAGGTAATCATTTATACAGGGTATTAGGATGGGGGAGGTGAACATAATGGGATTTATTTCGTAAATTAATACTATTTTTGTGTTTGTTTTGTTTTTGGGCCTAAAATAAAATGGCTGCCTGTGAATCCAGCAAGGCTGTGAATAGTATTGAAAGAAGAGAGCATGCGCAGATTATACCAGCTTGCCTCAAGTGGAGAAAGGAATCAAGGCCACTGTGAACTGTACATTCTTGTGATCGTGCCAATGTACAAGTGTTAGTTAAAGTATCCTTCCTGTGTGTGACGTGACAAGAAGGAGGAAATAGACTGAAACATTTTTCATAGTAAACGTTGCTAAAACATATAAATGTATTCATCATTAACGCTTCTTTTGTTAAAAAAGGGTATGGTTTGGAATTTGCAATGAAAACAGGATGGTGAGACCCTCATTCCATCTATGCTAACCAATCAGGTACAAGCTTTACTGAAAAATGCAACATTATTAGTTTAGTCAACTAAGAATTACAGTATAAATGATTACCTCTTTGGAGGCGTGTTTGGCTTTAGGGGGGATTGTGTAGAGGAGAGACAGAGGGAGGGGTTCTTGCTCATATTTTTCAGAGAAGTCCTTGCACATCATATTTTTGGCAAGGCAGATCACATTCCTCTGTGGACTTGTGAAAGGCAGGCTGTCTTACTCGTATGCACAGACAGGCGGATTGATCAGACCAGGGCAGAGAGAGCAACAGATAGAAAGGGTTTAGAATTAAATGCTAAAACTTTAAGTTCATGCTTTGACTAATTAGTTCGTTTTGAAAAGATTTATTTGTCTTATGCATTTATTTCTCTTTATGGGAGATTTTTGCCAATGATTAATTATTGATTAGCCTTGCAAACTCATTCTTGAATTACATTTTTCCTGAACTCGTAAAAGAATTCTGTCTGACATTTGATGCCCTATTCCTTTCCTTTACGGAATGCTTTGTATGCAACCTATAATATGTTCTGTATTCATTTTATTTTTCTTGTTTTCAAAATTCTGCAACCTGTTTGATATTTGTCTAATGAATAAAGGGTCAGAAAAACTTCACGTTTAACTAAGAAAATAAAACCCTTTAAAATACTCACCAACTCTCTTTATTGGCTTAAATATTAATTGCATTTTTGATTTATCATGTTTACGCAAAGTCTCCTGAAGGTAATATACAGTGGCATGGGTCCAGTACCATTAAAGCAGTAAATTAATGGTAAATGAGGTTTTGCATTGAGAAATTACTGTGAAATTACCGCTGTATCTCAGGCACTAGACAAGGTCTCTTGTAGAGCATGACTGGTGGCCTACACTGATGGCTTTTTGTGTTGCATTGTCGCTGTGAATGACGCTTGGCTTTGTAATGGTTTAGAGGTGGCCTAGGCATATACCTTTGTGCCTGTTAGAGTGAGGCTGTTAAACTTTTCCACAGGCATGATATTAAACAAACAAGTATACAGTGGTGATTAGAACAAAGCAAGTAGTGTACTGTATCTCAGAATTCTGGTCCAGTACAGGAATCCAATTTATGGATGTCACTGAAAAGTTGCCTCCTGTCTAGGGAAAGTTATCCTTCATGAAAGAGGAAACCTCACCCACATAATAGTATCATGATTCATCATCGGCATCCTCTCCCCACCCTGGTAGGACAATGCCACCAGGGGAGACTCAACCTCCTCTAGATTGAGCTAAAAATACCTCCGTGTTCCTAGGTTATTACCTTTATTCAGAAGGACACTAGTTATGACTAAAAACAGACTTAGATGGGTATGTTGAGAGCAATGGCTCAACCTCCTCTCTTATCTTCCAACATGTTTCGGACCATATTTAGTAGCCTAAACAGTCTGGGCCATTCTTCAGGGCTAATGCAGCCCTAAGACCAAATAATGTGACTCTACTAGTCACTGACACACACTGCTAAAAAAGTGTGAGCTACCTTTTGAACCCAGGTGAATCCCACCTGGAGCTGGACATGGAATAACATGTAAGTGCATATTATAACACATAGAAAAGGAGACAATTTTAAATTTAACATGCAAATATATACAGAAGAGACATTTAATCTGCAGTTTTTCGTGTGGTAAAAACTTTGGTCATGCAAGTGCTCTCTCTCAGCAGACTGGTTATTATACCTGATGAGTTGGTTATTACAATTTGTGTTAGCCAATCAAAAACACCCAAGGAACAGTAACTAGTTCCCTGTCTCTTCCAGGAGCTGTATTTTATTTAATCTTCAATACCTAGGTGGGGTCCATTAGTCCCTATTGAATCACTTGAATAGGAAAGAATTGCCCAGTGCAAATGATTATACATTGCTCTATGTGAGAACTACATCCCCCATGAGCACTCAGGAGTTTTAGGCACTTCCGTCTCTGAGCACATTCCCCACACCTGTTTGGCATTATGAAGAAGCTCTCATAGCTGAAAAGCATTCCCTCCTGCTGGCCACGTGTAACAACGGTCTAGAGTTGTCCCTATTTATGTAACCACAAGTTAAGTGGAGGGTATGCTTATTTGTTATGCTGGAAGGGAAGGGGCAAATGAGCTTCAGACACATAGCAATACGATGTTATTCAGCCGTGTTAGTGTGATGCCTGGAAGGAATTTGTTGGAGCGTTACATTACTATACAAGTCATTCAGCAATTTCTTCTTCATAACACACTGGCAGAATGCCATGGTGGGTCTCCATTAGCTACATGCCAACTACAGAGGAGAAATGAATGGATCATTTTGATTCAACAGCACGCATGATTGAAGATTTGCACCATACAAGCCTACAAGTATATAATTTACTATTACGGGTACCTGCCACGGGTTGAAGTAAAGGAGCAACATTTTAAGCTTTAACATTGTGATAACTTTTTCTTTTACTTGTAACCAGTGCAAGGTCAATTTGTTCCATAGAGCAGTCTCCATCGACTGGGTTCTGTCATTTCAGTTTGTTAATAATTACTCTTTAATGAATGATCAGATTTCGTACTCTCTATATCTCATGATAGGACTAATGTGTTGTCACCCTTTAAATAATGTCTTTACTACAAAGGACATCACCCCTCCATGACCAGGATGCCAGTATCCCCTAAAATTTAGGGTAAGGAATAGGTTGTTTTTTTTCATGACTAACTAGAATTAACCATACTGTTATGGTTACAGCCCACTGATAGGCTTGTGAGGGCCATTCAGCCCAGTCAGAGTAGTTCACATGTGTATGTCCGTTTTCTAGGAGAATCGCAGAAGGCCAAGCGACAGCACTTGCATGACCACGGTTTTTACCTCATGAAAAACTGGAGTTTAAATGTCTCTTCCGTATATCTTCACATGTTAAATTTAACATAGTCTTCTTTTCTAGGCGTTTTAATATGCACTTATGTCTTATTCTCTCTCAAGTAGGAGCCAATTTATCCTTTTCCAGCTCCAGGTATGATTCACCTGGGTTTAAAAAGTAGCTACATTTTTTTAGCATTGTGAGTCAGTGACTAGTGGAGTCACAGTATTTAGCCGTAGGTATCAATTAGCCCCGAAGAATGCCTCAGACTGTTTAGGCTACTAAATATGGGCAGAAATATGTTGTCAGATAGGAGATGGGATCGAACGATTGCTCTCAACATACCCATCCAAGTCTGGTTTTCAGTCATACCTGGTGCCCTTCTGAATAAAGGTAATAACCAAGGAACACTGAGATATTCTTAGCTCAATCTAGATCCCCTTCTTCATTTTGTCCAATAGATTTTATTGAAGAACTCCCTCCTTCTGGTACAGTCTTCAAGGAGGTCGAGCCCGCCCTGGTGGCATTGTCCTACCAGGGTGGGAAGAGGTTGCCGAAGATAAAACATGCCACTATTATGTGTGTGAGGTTTCCTCTTCATAAAAGGTGACTTTCCCTAGAAAGGATGCAACTTTTCTGTGACATCCATCATTTGAATTCCTGTACTGGATCACATTTCTGGGATACAGTAAACTACTTGCTTTGTTCTAATCACCATCGTACTCTTGTTTGCAATTGTTTTTACTCTTTGGAGGGACATAAGGTGACTTACCCTTCTCCTCTCCTACTGTTGTGTTATTTTATGATATGAAACAACGCACCACTGTCTATAATGTAGGTTAACGGATGACCATTCACTTTCAATGTGATTTTGAGATAGTGTTCAAATTAAGTTCCTGCTTTGTTTGGTGAACTTTACTTGAACTGTGATCTTCTTTACAGGTAGATAACCCCTCATGTGCACACCGTCCTTTGGTAGATATCACTACCACACACCAACCTACTTTGCTGGTATACGATAGTGAGGTTGAAGAAACTTTGTCCGACGAACTTGATGATGATTGATTTTGCTTGGTCTCTACTTGTCGTAGCTGATGTTGCTTTTTGGTGTAGTGGGCGTTGCAAGAGTGCTTCTGGAATGTTCACGCACCATTTTTCTTTCCATTGTGACACACTTGATTTTTCCTTGGCTCAGCTCACAGCTATGAAATGGTTGTCTTTCCAACAACCTTTGCAGATTTGTCCTAGGGCTGGACGGGGAAACTAAAACCCACATCTGAAGCGTAGCTTTGATTTCTTCTAAGACGTCGGCTTACATGCATCTTGCTTGTGCTTGCTTTTCACGGTCAATACTGATTCAATATCTGCTGGTCCTGGTTCCATGTCATCAGCTTATCAGTCTGATCATTCTTCTTCTTTCGCAGCCATCAGCATTTTCTCTAGATTGTGAGTTTCTAATAACATGCGCCTTCTAAAAGAATCTGAAAGGCAGCCATCAATGACTCTGAGGCACATGGTTTCTTGGTCAGTAAAGTCACAGGACTGGCAATGTTTAATGACTGCATCAAGTCTTTCAACAAACTCATCCACTGTTTCACCAACCTGTGACCTATTCGTAGGGCACCCCCGCGCCGCACGGCCACCAGCTGTCGCGTGTGCCCCCCACCTGCCGCTGCTCTCAGCCTCGCTGAGCCTTCCCGCCTTCGGGCCACGCCCCCGCCACCGCTCGTTGTTTCCCGCATCTCTGCCATTCTGTTGCTTTGTTCTTAATTGTACTGTAGTTTGTTTTTAAATACTTTGTTTTCCTTCTGCCAGTATTGTTGCCCCCCCTGTGCTGTTTCCCCCTGCGCCCACCCGCCCCGCTCCCCGCTTCCTGCCGCCGGGAGTGTGGACACGCCCCCTTCCTTCTGTGCTCTCCCCGATCCCGCCTCCCAGCTGCTCTTCCCTCCCTGCACTTCGCCATAAATGGCGACCACGCGCAGCGTTGACGCGCAGCGGGCGCAGCGTTGACGCGCAGCGGGCGCGCCGATTGTGCGCCGAAGGCGCGCCAAAGGTAAGCCCGTCTGCGCCCGTCCGCGCCTGGACCGTGCCCAGTGCCCGGAACCCTGGCCCCCGCAGACACCAGCCCACCCGCCGGACCTACAATGCCACCGAACTCTACGCACTCAACACCGGTTGAATCCCGGGCTGCTATCGAGCCACCCCGGGGTGCACCCACGGACCCTTCTGCTGCCACTCCTGCAAGTTCACCTGCATTCGGACCTGCACTACACCAGCACCGACCAAGCCAAGCACCAGCTGCAACCACCTCAGGTGCATCCTGCTCAACACCCGCTCCATCCACAGACACGCCGTCGAGCTTTGGAACCTGCTCGACACGACAGCCCCAGACGTCGCCTTCCTCACGGAAACCTGGATGAGCGCCTCCTCAGCGCCCGACATCGCCATCACGGACGGCTAAAAGGTCATCCGGAGGGACCGCGTCAACCAGACAGGAGGAGGCATCACCATCATCCACAGGAACACTATCCGCATCACGACCAACACCAACGACACCCTTGCACCCGCCGAACACCTGCACTTCCAGATCCACATCAACCCCAAGACCACCCTCAGAGGCACCCTCATCTACAGACCCCCGGGACCACGCACACAATTCAGCGAAGACATCGCCGACTTCATCAGCCCGCACGCCCCCCCCCTCCGTTGACTACATCCTCCTCGGGGACCTCAACTTCCACCTGGAGAACAACGACCGCAACACCACCACCCTGCTGGACAACCTCGCCAACCTCGGTCTCAAGCAGCTGGTGACCACCCCCACCCACTACGCCGGACACACACTCGACCCCGTGTTCTCATCCAGCAAGGACATCACCTTCAGCCACGCCACCGGACTCCACTGGACGGACCACAGCTGCGTCCACTTCAGCTTCAGAAGGACCACGATCCACCACCACCAGCAACAGGTTGCACACAGAAGCTGGAACAAGATCACAGCCGACCAGCTCGCGACTTCCCTGAGCATGAACCCTCCCACCAGCGCAACGAACCCAAGCCTGGCGGCCACCAAACTCGCGAAGTGGATCAGCAACTGCGCAGACGACCTCGCCCCTCTGAAGACACCGCCTAGCAGACCCAGCAGCAAGAAAGCCCCATGGTTCACCGATGAACTCAAGAGCTCCAAGAAGAACTGTCGAGCACTCGAGAAAGCCTGGCGCAGAGACCCAACACCGAACAACATGACTGCCCTCAAGCTCGCCACCCGAAAACACCACCAACTGATCCACGCCACCAAGAAAACTGCATTCAAGGAACGACTGGACATCAACGCACACAACAGCAAGGAACTCTTCAACATCGTTAAAGAGCTCTTCAACCCCAACTCCGGAAACAACGACATCACCCCTTCGCAAGACCTCTGCAACTCCCTCGCCTCCTACTTCCACAACAAGATCGCGGACATACACAACAGCTTCAGCACTCAACCGACGCACGCCACGACTGAACCACCGCCCCCCACCACCACCCTCCGCGCCTGGACCCCGATCAGCACCGAAGACACCATACGCACGATGAACTCCATCCACTCCGGATCTCCGACCGACCCCTGCCCTCACCACGTCTTCAACAAGGCCGACGCTGTCATCGCACCCCACCTGCGGGACATCATCAACACCTCCTTCGACACCGCTACCTTCCCGGAGAGTTGGAAACACGCTGAACTCAGCGCTCTACTAAAGAAGCCATCAGCCGACCCCACCGACCTCAAGAACTACCGCCCCATCTCGCCGCTCCCTTTTCCTGCAAAAGTCATTGAGAAGACCATCAACAAGCAGCTGGCCGCCTTCCTCGAGACGAACGGATCCCTCGACCTCTCGCAGTCTGGCTTCCGGGCCAAGCACAGCACTGAGACCGCCCTGATCGCAGCCACCGACGACATCCAAGCCCTGCTCGACAACGGAGAAACAGCGGCCCTCATCCTCCTAGACCTCTCCGCGGCCTTCGACACTGTCTGCCACCGTACCCTAGTGCAGCGCCTCAGCATCGTCGGAATCCAGGAGAAGGCACTGGAATAGATCATCTTGTTCCTCGCTGGAAGGACACAGAGAGTCCGCCTCCCCCGTTCAGATCAGAAGCCACCGAAGTCATCTGCGGCGTTCCTCAAGGCTCCTCGCTCAGCCCAACCCTCTTCAACGTCTACATGAGCCCCCTCGCAGCCATCGCACGCCAACACAACCTCAACATCATCTCCTACGCCGACGACACCAGCTGATCCTCTCCCTCACCAACGACCTCGCCACCGCCAGAGCCAATCTACACGAAGGGATGACAGACGTAGCCAAGTGGATGATGAACAGCCGCCTGAAACTGAACTCGGACAAGACGGAAGTCCTCATCCTGGGATCTTCACCCTCCTCCTGGGACGACTCCTGGTGGCCCCCCACCCTGGGCAGCGCACCCAAACCAACAGACCACGCACACAACCTGGGCTTCATGCTGGACTCCTCCCTCTCCATGACCAGACAAGTCAACGCCGTCTCCTCGTCGTGCTTCAACATCCTGCGCATGCTACGTAAGATCTTCCGGTGGATCCCCACCGAGACCAGGAAGACGGTCACCCAGGCCCTCGTCACCAGCCGTCAGGACTACGGCAACTCCCTCTACGCCGGAACTACCACCAAACTCCAGAAGAGACTCCAGCGGATTCAGAACGCCTCAGCACGACTCATCCTGGACATCCCCTGTCGCAGCCACATCTCCGGACACCTGAGAGATCTGCACTGGCTCCCGGTCAACAAGAGAATCACCTTCCGTCTCCTCGCCCACGCACACAAAGCCCTACACAACCAAGGCCCAGGATACCTCAACAGCCGCCTCAACTTCTACGCTCCCACACGCCAGCTTCGATCGACCGGCCACGCCCTCGCCACTGTCCCCCGCATCCGAAGAGCCACCACAGGAGGAAGGTCCTTCTCCTACCTGGCCGCCAAGACTTGGAACTCCCTCCCGACTCACCTCCGCCTGACCCAGGACCACCTTGCCTTCAGGAAGCAGCTCAAGACCTGGCTGTTCGAGCAGTAGCAGACCCCCCCTCCCCTAGCGCCTTGAGACCCTCCGGGTGGGTAGTGCGCTATATAAATGCTTTGATTGATTGATTGATTGATTCTCATGCTTGTTTGAAGATGTACCTTTCATAATCAAGATTTAACATTGGATTTAACTTGACTCTGAGCACTTCTTTTACTTCTAATTACGATGTTGCACCAGTCTGTGAAACATTCTTTAGCACTACTTTCACTCCACTATGTTATGTTATGTTAATGGTTTGTTTGAGCGCGCAGCTGCCCCAGCTAAGGGGCGTCCCGGTGCTGACCGTAACATAGTACCGGAAAAGGAAACTGCAAGAGAGAAGAACCTAAGTCAAAGGAAAAAGAAAAGTCTTAATGGCTTTCCGAAAAGGGAGAAGCTCATCGATGCTACGAATAGATACAGGCAAGGAATTCCACAGTTTGGCCGCCAACAGTCAGAAGGAGTGACCTCCAACACGGCAGAGTCTGAACTTGGGTATGTTTACCAGATGTTGACCTAAGGAGCGCAAGTTACGCTGAGGAGTGTACGGAGTTAAGAGTGGACGGAGTAACTCAGGGCTGGTACCTTTCAAGATTTTAAACGCTAAACAGAGTGTCTTGAACTGAATTCTGGCTTGAATCGGTAGACAGTGTAAGGCTCTGATTGTGGCTCTAGCAGAGCATCTGCGAGGTAGTCCAACAAGAGCTCTGGCTGCTGAGTTCTGAACTCGCTGAAGATGCAGAATCTCAGCTTTATTTGCGCCCAAAAATAACGCGCTAGCGTAATCCAAGCATGATAGAATTGTAGCCTGGATAATAAGCTACCAACAGGCGCTGTGAAAAACTTCAGAATAGGGCGGAGGCCCCTCAACAGGCCCACACATGTCGCTGCCACCTTCTTCATATGGCACTGGAAATTAAGATCTGCATCCAGCCACACTCCCAAATTCCTGACCACTGGCTTGGTAGAAGGCATAATGCCTAAGGAGGCTGGCCACCAATGTTCGTTCCAAAGGGAGGTGTTTTTCCTTACCAGCATCACCTCGGTCTTAGTGGCATTTAATTGAAGACAATTTTCAGCCATCCATTGGGCAACAGCAGTCATCCCATCTCGGAACCTCGAGGCCGCGGCCGAGGGACCTTCAGCCAGGGTAACAATCAGCTGAGTATCGTCAGCGTACGAAACTAAAGTTAGGCCCCACTCTCTAGCCACAGCCCCGAGAGGTTGAACATACAGGTTGAACAACGTCGGGCTCAACGCAGAGCCCTGCGGAACCCCTTGGTAGATAGGATGGGCTTGAGACTGAAAAGGTGGTGCCAAGACCCGGAAGGATCTATCCATCAAAAATGCACGGAACCATTCCAGGGCCTGATCCATGATCCCAATTGCCTCCAGACGGTACAACAAGATGTCATGGGACACCGTATCAAAGGCAGCGCTAAGATCTAATAGTATAAGCGCTGCACTCTGACCGGCGTCAAGGGTAGATCTTAAGTACTCCGTGGAGGCCAAGATGGCTGACTCGGTACTATGACCCGATCTGAAGCCGTTTTGGGACGGGTCCAGAATGTTGTTAAGGGTCATTTGGAGAGCCAACATCTCGTTCACATGAGCCTCAGCTATTTTAGCCACCCATGGTAGCAGAGAGATTGGCCTAAAATTCTCAGGCAAAGAGGGATCAAGTGTGGGCTTTTTAATGATAGGAGAGACCAACGCCTGTTTCCAGGCCAAAGATACTATCGAAGTGGTAAAAGACAAGTTAAGTATCTGCTGAAGAGGTTTCAGGACAAGATCCATAGAATCCAAAAACTGTGCCGGCCTCATAGGGTCAGATAGAGACCCTGATTTAACCTTTTTACAGAGTCTCACAAGTTCGTCACACGAGAGCTCAGGTATCATGGTGAGAGTGGATGCCCCCTCTTTAACCGTGACAGGACCTGGAGCAGAGAAATGCTGAGGAAAGGTGGCATAGATTTTCTGCACTTTGTTCAAAAAGAAAAGAGCAAGGTCCTCGCATTGCTGTGCTGAATTTACATGTGAGACTGAGGTTTTGGTGTTTTTTAGCTCCTGAACAATTTTGAAGATGTATTTTGTGGGATTCGAACCATCCCTGACTTTTTCCGTGTAAAAATTAGTGCGTGTGGAACATATCGTTTTATGGTAGTGTTTTAATTTAGCCGAGTACACAGATTTAAGATCTTTGTCATAGTCCCTTCTCCACAGTCGTTCGGCTCTTTTACACTCCTTCCTGAGTGTTCTAAGAGAATCTGAGAACCAAGGGTTGGATATCGAGTTCCGTCCCCTGACCCATCTAGCTGGAATCAGAGCGTCAAGCCCTCCTCTTATCCAGTCGCAAAAGGCGGTATATGCGATCTCAGGGTCAGCCAAATCTTCTACAATGGTCTCTCTCAGGTAGGTGTGGAAATCGTCTAAATTAAATTTATGCCAAGGCCTTTTGAACGTCAGAGTTATCCTATTAGATTTTGGGAGTTGTGTCATCTTCCAACTAACTTTGATCAAATAATGATCAGTCCAGACCGTAGGAAGAGGTTGATCAACCTGAACAGCTGGGATGTTAGAAAAAAACGGATCCAATAGATGTCCTGCGGCATGAGTGGCATCCCGTACCAGTAGGTCTAATTGGAAAGCTGCTAAATCAGCTATCAGATTACGGATAGCATAATCCTGTGTTTGGTCAAAGTGGAGATTTAAGTCACCTAAAATAGAGAAGTTGGCGGATTGCAATACCAATGAGCCCACTAATTCTAATAAGGCTTCACAGAATTTGGAAGCATGACCAGGGGGGCGATAGATATAAAGACCCAAAAAAGTAAAGTGCGGGTTTATATCTAGTCTAAAACGTGCACATTCACAGCCCCACAGATTCTCCGCCGTGAAAGTACAGGGATATAAAGCTTTGTAAATAACAGCAACCCCGCCTCCCCTGGAGTCACGGTTAAGGGTCTTAATCAGATAGCCTTCTGGGAGAGATAAACCAGTTATCCCTGCCATATCATCCCGCAGCCATGTCTCACAAACAAAGAGAACATCAGGAGTTTCGTCACTGAGTAACGAGTGAACTTCCATATGGTGTTTTACCAGTGAGCGCACATTTAGTTGTAGAACAGTGAACACCATTTGTGTCCCTAAGATTTGAGTCCCTAAAACTTCAGAACTCCGGACCCCCGAAGGAGAGGATGATGTAAAAGCACAAGACTGACACCTCAGGCTTGACTTATCTAGCTGTAATGGCAATTCCACGCAAACCCCGGCATCAGGTTTTAAAAGCATAAGTTGTTCCTTGTCATACCTGTGCACAGGAAGTAGGACTGGACCAGGGGTACTGGCGAAAGGTGATGGACAGACAATGACGGGCGCAGACTAAGCATGGGCGGAAAATCCGTTCCGCTCGCGGATTTTGCGGATTTTCGGGAAATCCGCAATCCGCGAGATTTGCGGATTTCCCGCAAAATCCGCAAATTCGCACGCAGCGGATTTTTTTGGCGGCGCGCGGCGTTGGTGATACAATTTTTGCGGCGCGCGGCGTTTATCATCGTTTGCCGAGTTGTTTTTTTCGATAGTTTGCGAGTGCTGCGCCATTTTGGATCTTGCTGTGTGATCCCGCGGGAATTGGCGAGCGCGATTACGTCATCGCGGCTTGCCAGCGAGAGTTTGTCAACGCGAGTACGGCGAGATCACGTCTCGCGGTACTTCGCAATTGCGAGATTTGAGATGCGGCGCGCGAAAATATAAATTTGCAATTCTGCACAAGAAATCCACCAGCAAGCAGCATAAACCTTCTAGAAATGATGATTTTTATGTGAATAACTCCTTAGTTTGACATTTGCCTGCACTTTTTTAGCGAGGAGTCCATTTTGGGGAGGGGGGCAGGGGGGTGGGAGGAAGGAAGTGCCCCATAGTCTTCAACTTCCTGTTCCTGTTCAGCAGGCTCCTCCCAGTGCTTTGTCCATCTCCTGGTCACTTTTCATTCGGATGTGGACCTGGAAGGATTACCTTTTGTGGATGCTGCTGGATCTTTGGATTTGAGGCCTTTTTGACTTTCTTTGGATCACTGTTGGATTAGAAATTTTACAAGTAAGTTTGTTTGGGGCATTACAGTTGCTGCAACTAAAATTTTGGGATTTTCGATTTTTGGGCTGTTTTGGGGCCTTTTCCCAGGGGTACTCAGTGGTGGGTGGACTGATTCTTTCTGTGGGTTGTCTTGAACTTAAACATCATGGAGGCCATAGATGAATTGGGATTGTGCTGATTTTTCTGTGTTTTTCGATTTTTTTTTTTTGTAAAATTTTGTGTTTTTCGATTTTTGACCTGTTGTTGGGGCCTTGACCAGGGGTATTTGAGTCTAGCATGGGCCTAGTCTTTCTGTGGGCTGTCTTGAATTTAAACATCATGGAGGCCATGGATGGAATGGGATTGTGCTGATTTTGCAGTGTTTTTCGATTTTTGGGGGTGTTCATGGGGAGGGACATGCCATGTGGCTGGTGGCCATTTTGAGTGCAGCTACAGGCACTGGCCATGTGCTGGCAGGCAAGTGGCCATTTTGAATGCAGGCTTTGTTGTTAGGCCTCCAACCATTTTGCCTACTTTTCAACCTTTATTTATGCCAGGGGTAGTGAGTCTTGCATGGGCCTAGTATTTCTGTGGGTTGTCTTGAATTTAAACATCATGGAGGCCATGGATTGAATGGGATTGTGATGATTTTGCAGTGTTTTTCGATTTTTGGGCCTGTACTTGTGGCCTTTTCACCAGGGGTATTTGAGTCTAGCATGGGCCTAGTCTTTCTGTGGGCTGTCTTGAATTTAAACATCATGGAGAGGCCATGGATGGAATGGGATTGTGCTGATTTTGCAGTGTTTTTCGATTTTTGGGCCTGTACTTGTGGCCTTTTCACCAGGGGTATTTGAGTCTAGCATGGGCCTAGTCTTTCTGTGGGCTGTCTTGAATTTAAACATCATGGAGGCCATGGATGGAATGGGATTGTGCTGATTTTGCAGTGTTTTTCGATTTTTGGGGGTGTTCATGGGGAGGGACATGCCATGTGGCTGGTGGCCATTTTGAGTGCAGCTACAGGCACTGGCCATGTGCTGGCAGGCAAGTGGCCATTTTGAATGCAGGCTTTGTTGTTAGGCCTCCAACCATTTTGCCTACTTTTCAACCTTTATTTATGCCAGGGGTAGTGAGTCTTGCATGGGCCTAGTATTTCTGTGGGTTGTCTTGAATTTAAACATCATGGAGGCCATGGATTGAATGGGATTGTGATGATTTTGCAGTGTTTTTCGATTTTTGGGCCTGTACTTGTGGCCTTTTCACCAGGGGTATTTGAGTCTAGCATGGGCCTAGTCTTTCTGTGGGCTGTCTTGAATTTAAACATCATGGAGAGGCCATGGATGGAATGGGATTGTGCTGATTTTGCAGTGTTTTTCGATTTTTGGGCCTGGACTTGTGGCCTTTTCACCAGGGGTATTTGAGTCTAGCATGGGCCTAGTCTTTCTGTGGGCTGTCTTGAATTTAAACATCATGGAGAGGCCATGGATGGAATGGGATTGTGCTGATTTTGCAGTGTTTTTCGATTTTTGGGCCTGTACTTGTGGCCTTTTCACCAGGGGTATTTGAGTCTAGCATGGGCCTAGTCTTTCTGTGGGCTGTCTTGAATTTAAACATCATGGAGGCCATGGATGGAATGGGATTGTGCTGATTTTGCAGTGTTTTTCGATTTTTGGGGGTGTTCATGGGGAGGGACATGCCATGTGGCTGGTGGCCATTTTGAGTGCAGCTACAGGCACTTGCCATGTGCTGGCAGGCAAGTGGCCATTTTGAATGCAGGCTTTGTTGTTAGGCCTCCAACCATTTTGCCTACTTTTCAACCTTTATTTATGCCAGGGGTAGTGAGTCTTGCATGGGCCTAGTATTTCTGTGGGTTGTCTTGAATTTAAACATCATGGAGGCCATAGATGAATTGGGATTGTGCTGATTTTTCTGTGTTTTTCGATTTTTTTTTTTTGTAAAATTTTGTGTTTTTCGATTTTTGACCTGTTGTTGGGGCCTTGACCAGGGGTAGTGAGTGGTGCATGGGGCCTAGTCTTTCTGTGGGCTGTCTTGAATTTAAACATCATGGATGGAATGGGATTGTGCTGATTTTGCAGTGTTTTTCGATTTTTGGGGGTGTTCATGGGGAGGGACATGCCATGTGGCTGGTGGCCATTTTGAGTGCAGCTACAGGCACTGGCCATGTGCTGGCAGGCAAGTGGCCATTTTGAATGCAGGCTTTGTTGTTAGGCCTCCAACCATTTTGCCTACTTTTCAACCTTTATTTATGCCAGGGGTAGTGAGTCTTGCATGGGCCTAGTATTTCTGTGGGTTGTCTTGAATTTAAACATCATGGAGGCCATAGATGAATTGGGATTGTGCTGATTTTTCTGTGTTTTTCGATTTTTTTTTTTGTAAAATTTTGTGTTTTTCGATTTTTGACCTGTTGTTGGGGCCTTGACCAGGGGTAGTGAGTGGTGCATGGGGCCTAGTCTTTCTGTGGGCTGTCTTGAATTTAAACATCATGGATGGAATGGGATTGTGCTGATTTTGCAGTGTTTTTCGATTTTTGGGGGTGTTCATGGGGAGGGACATGCCATGTGGCTGGTGGCCATTTTGAGTGCAGCTACAGGCACTGGCCATGTGCTGGCAGGCAAGTGGCCATTTTGAATGCAGGCTTTGTTGTTAGGCCTCCAACCATTTTGCCTACTTTTCAACCTTTATTTATGCCAGGGGTAGTGAGTCTTGCATGGGCCTAGTATTTCTGTGGGTTGTCTTGAATTTAAACATCATGGAGGCCATAGATGAATTGGGATTGTGCTGATTTTTCTGTGTTTTTCGATTTTTTTTTTTTGTACAATTTTGTGTTTTTCGATTTTTGACCTGTTGTTGGGGCCTTTTCACCAGGGGTATTTGAGTCTAGCATGGGCCTAGTCTTTCTGTGGGCTGTCTTGAATTTAAACATCATGGAGGCCATGGATGGAATAGGATTGTGCTGATTTTGCAGTGTTTTTCGATTTTTGGGGGTGTTCATGGGGAGGGACATGCCATGTGGCTGGTGGCCATTTTGAGTGCAGCTACAGGCACTGGCCATGTGCTTGGCAGGCAAGTGGCCATTTTGAATGCAGGCTTTGTTGTTAGGCCTCCAACCATTTTGCCTACTTTTCAACCTTTATTTATGCCCAGGGGTAGTGAGTCTTGCATGGGCCTAGTCTTTCTGTGGGTTGTCTTGAATTTAAACATTATGGAGGGCATGGATGGATTGGGATTGTGCTGATTTTGCAGTGTTTTTCGATTTTTTTGTGCTCTATAACTGAACTGATGTTCCTCTGTCTTCCATTTTTTTTAGGTGCACAAGACTCAAGAGAACCACCAGTGCCAGGAAGAAGTCCTGCAGCGGTGTGTGTGTGCAGCATAACGTCACGCGACGTCACGTCTGGCCTCAGACAACTCTACAATTCGTGCAACTGCGGCCTGCTGTCTGACCTGCTCTGAAGAAGATGGCCCCAAAGAAAGTTCTCCGTAGCTCCTCTAGCAAGAAAGTTGCTAGTAAGGAGCAGAAGAAGCAAGTTACCAAGGAGGCTGGTGTGTCACCCGCCACTTTTTTTGGGAGCAAAAAAAAAAGTACGCCTGCAGCAGCAGGATCTGCTGGGGACCAACCTGAGAGCAGCACCCCTGCTCCATTGGGTTCAGTGCCTCCACCACCACGCCAACTTAAGTCAAAGCCCTTGAGTGCTTCAGAGGCAGTCAGTGTACTTCTCCAATCACCATCGACCAGTGATGTTGGCTCATCGCAAGAAAGTAGCAGCAATGTCCCTGAATCAACACAGGTTGTTGTAACTCATCTGACAAGTGTTGAACAACCACAGCCGCAACAACAACACCATGTGCAAGTACACGCCCAAGTACATGTGGAAGGAGAGGCAGCAAAAGGAGATGCGCAAGCAAAGGTGCATGGACGTTCACAAGTGCCCACAATAGTTGTTCCTCCCGAAGTAGGGGCACATTTGGAAATCGACAATGAAGCTGAGGTATCATTGGAAGCCACTCCTCCTGATGATCATTCATTGTCTTCCACATCCCTAGCAAGGAAAAGATCAAGGGGGGTGTCTACATCTTCTTCAAGCCCACCTCGTTCTGGTGCAAGTGATCTGTCTTGGGAACCACGACAACTGCGGTCTGACAGTGAGGCAGAGGCACACCATGATCTGCCACCGGTACCTAAGCGTAAAAGGAAGGTCGTCCAAAAACTCAAACCTATGGAGTGTGATGAGGCTCAACAAGAAGTGACAGATACTGCTGGTGATGAAGCCTCTCACGATGACGACGAGCCAGTCATCACAAAGGTCACTGCAGCCCCACCGGGCATGCAGCAAAGAGACATTTTGACCCTATCCCGAGAAGCTGCTGAGCGTGATGATGATGTCGGCGAGGAGGCAATGGAAATGGAATCATTAGATTTGGAGTTAAGTAGTACACCAAAACCTACCGCTTCCATATTTCTTCCTCGCAAGAAGGTACCCACCTCGTCCTCGACCTCAATTCGTGGTGGTGAAAGTGCAAAACGTACTGAAGTTCGGCAATCCACATCCTCCACTTCATCTGTCATTAGCAGCAGGACCACCACCACCAGTATCGACGCCTCCTCCGGCGGCGGCCCCCGAAGACATTTCAAGTCTCCAGTTTGGGACTTCTTTAGTGTTTGCCCAAAAAAGGAAAACGTAGCCATTTGTAGCCTTTGTAAGCTTCGATATAGTCGTGGTAAGCTTGGTTCTAACTATGGTACCGGAGGCCAGAGAGGTCATCTTGAGAGAAGGCACCCTGTCGAATGGTTTCCGCACCTAGAGGCGGTCAAGAAAGCCGGAATTGCACGTAATGAAAACGTTGATTTGTCATCTGCTGATGACGAGGAGGTAGAAGAAGACGATCCAAACACTTCACTTACACCCAGTTCCCATGTCAGCAGCACACCCCATGGGAGCCACACTAAGAGTGTGGGAGAGAGTGAGACATCAATGCGGAAAAGTTCATCAGCGAGCGTAACTGGGTCGAAGAGATCATCATCCCGTAAATCATTGGTCCAGGGCAACATTAAAAAGATGTTGTTTACAGAAGCGCAATATGAACGCAACCACCCAATGACCCGTCTGTATAACACTAAGCTGGCTAAAATGCTAGCTCTGGACCTTCTCCCTTTTTCTTTTGTCGAAGGGGTTGGTTTTCTAGAATTAGTGACAGCGCTCTGCCCTAAATGGAAGGTTCCTAGCCGGTTCTATTTTGCCCGAGTTGCGGTTCCAGCACTACATGAAGATGTTCTGAAGGCGATTGGGGCAGCTTTGCAGAAGAGTGCTGTTCACACTATACATCTGACAACAGACATGTGGACCAGTGGCGCAGGCGCTGATTACATGTGCATCACTGCACACTGGGTCTCTTTTTCAGGGGCTAAAGCAAAGCTAAACTCAGGTGTTGACACTAACATTGTTTTTAAAGGTGCTCGGAAACATGCAACACTAGCCATGTTTGGTTTGGAGAAACGTCACACAGCAGAAAACATTTTGGATGTCTTTAACACAAAGGTCCTTAACTGTCTGTCCCCACTAAAACGCAAGGTTGGTTATGTTTCCACGGACAATGGCTCCAATATAGTTAAGGCCATGAGGGACGGTTACTATTTCAGAGTGCCGTGTTTGGCGCACTGTATAAACCTGGTTGTCCAAAAATTCTTGGGTAATAAACTCAGTGCAGCGTACAGTGTATTGGAGAACTGCCGAAAAATTTGCAAGCATTTCAGGCATTCTTTTAAGGCCCGCAAGCAGCTGAGGAGCATGCTATATCAATGTCAAATGCCAGTGAAAGCACTCATCCAGGAGGTGGTAACACGTTGGAACTCAACCTTCTACATGCTTGAGCGTCTGTATGAGCAGTATACGCAACTCGATCAATATTTCTTGAAAGAGGGTATAGAGGAGCTGAGGATGGGTGGGCCGCAATGGAACATAGTTGAAAGCCTAACACGCATGCTTCGTCCTTTTGAGGTCTTCACGCGTGCAGTCAGCAAGGAGGACTCTAATTTGGGAAAAGCTATCCCATTGTTGTACATGCTGGAGGACCAACTGAAGGAGGTGTGTTCTGTGTTTCGAAAAGATGACAAAAAGAAAGACTCTTCTTTGCTTCTGGCTGAGCAATTATTAGAGCTCCTACAAGGTGATGAACGTCTTCAAAAGATCCACTCAGAACAGCATTACATTTGTGCTACTATTCTGGATCCACGCTACAAAAAGGCGCTGGCAGGCAGAGCATTCTTTCCTTTTGCTGATGAAGATGTTACAAAGTACAAACGTTGGCTAGCCTTGTCAGCCAAGAAGTTTGAAACAGAACGGCTGGAAATTGAAGGAAATGGCAGTACATCAGCAGGCCATCCCCAGTCAAAACAATCCACTTCTGCACCTGTGGCTGTGGCACAAGTGACCTCTCAGCCGTTAAAGACACCGGCAACCGCATCATCTGCACGAAAGACAGCAGAAACATTGGAGGCTGAAGAGGATTGGCTAGCTCTGCGTGGGTTTGGTTCTCAAAAGGCCAGAGGCACAGCAAGAGCTACGCAAAGTGGAGGAACCTTGGAGGAGGACCTTGAGTCGATGGTGAAGGACTATCTGAATGACTCCACAGAGGTCTATGTTAATTCTGACCCATTGGCGTATTGGCATGGGAAAAAAGAATTGTGGCCACAGCTCACCAACCTGGCTTTAAACTACTTGTCTTGCCCACTCGCAAGTGTGTCTTCTGAACGGGTTTTCAGTGCGGCTGGTGGGATTGTAACTCCCAAACGGAGCCGCCTCTCGCCCAAAAATGTGGAGAGGTTAACAATGATCAAGATGAATCAGCACCTCATACCACCAGATATAAGAGTACGAGAGAGCGTGCCGGATGAAGAGGAGGTGGCCAGCACCATAGATGAGGGAATTTCTACTCTGTCAGGTGGCACTGACCTCACCCGGGCTGAATTCGCAGAGTATGATGACGAAGCCTTATTCTTATTCCTGGACCGTGATTCCGACTTCGAGCCCTGAAAATGAGACAACGAATCAATAACTTTCTTTTTCATCCTTATTCACTTTTATTCCTGTGTGTCTGTCTTTCTTTGTTGTGCACAGTTAATATAATTCAAACTTTAATCAGATTATCACAAAGACAAGCCCATCAGCAGAACTGTCTTCACTTGTTTGCTAATTTATTTGAAGGTGCCGCAGTCTGCATTCCTCAGGTTCACAAGTTCAGAAGAACATGCTCCTCTATCCTCCTCCTCCAGACTCCTATTTCCATCAAAGCAGAGGGCTGGTTTACGCCCAATGAAGAAAGACTCAGCACTTGTGGGGGTGTTGTTCTACCTCTTTGCAGGTGAGTTGACGGGTCTGGGGCCATTGCTGGGAAGCACTAAAAGTGGTTTGTGCCAAATCCGAGGCGGAAATTTTTTTGTGTTTTTGATGACTTGCTTGCCTTTGAGGTGCTCTTAGGGGGGGTTCCGTCTGTTTGTGGGTGAGTTTCATGGTCTGAGAGCATTGCTGGGACACTCTAATCTTGATTGCATTTGCTTTTCAGGAAATCCGTCGTGCCAACCCCGACTTATGGCCTAGCTACGCAGCGCGTTTGGACCGAAGGCCCAGAAATATTGCAAGTATGAGATTTTGCTTTTGGCCTGTTTGGGGGTGTTATGCTTCTTGGCGGGTGGGTTGCCGGGTCTTGGGGCATTCCTGGGAAGGTCTAATACCGGGTAGAAGTGGTTGGGACAAAATCCAGGCCGATTTTTTTTGGGCTATTTCAGACATTTTGCTCTATGTAGCGTTTTCGGGGGCCTGTTTGGGGGGCTTGCTGGTGTTTGCGGGTGAGTTTCGTGGTCTGGGAGCACTGCTGGGACACTCTAATCTTGATTGCATTTGCTTTTCAGGAAATCCGTCGTGCCAACCCCGACTTATGGCCTAGCTACGCAGCGCGTTTGGACCGAAGGCCCAGAAATATTGCAAGTATGAGATTTTGCTTTTGGCCTGTTTGGGGGTGTTATGCTTCTTGGCGGGTGGGTTGCCGGGTCTTGGGGCATTCCTGGGAAGGTCTAATACCGGGTAGAAGTGGTTGGGACAAAATCCAGGCCGATTTTTTTTTGGGCTATTTCAGACATTTTGCTCTATGTAGCGTTTTCGGGGGCCTGTTTGGGGGGCTTGCTGGTGTTTGCGGGTGAGTTTCGTGGTCTGGGAGCACTGCTGGGACACTCTAATCTTGATTGCATTTGCTTTTCAGGAAATCCGTCGTGCCAACCCCGACTTATGGCCTAGCTACGCAGCGCGTTTGGACCGAAGGCCCAGAAATATTGCAAGTATGAGATTTTGCTTTTGGCCTGTTTGGGGGTGTTATGCTTCTTGGCGGGTGGGTTGCCGGGTCTTGGGGCATTCCTGGGAAGGTCTAATACCGGGTAGAAGTGGTTGGGACAAAATCCAGGCCGATTTTTTTTTGGGCTATTTCTGACATTTTGCTCTATGTAGCGTTTTCGGGGGCCTGTTTGGGGGGCTTCCTGGTGTTTGCGGGTGAGTTTCGTGGTGTGGGAGCACTGCTGGCTATATATACTTTACTTTGCAAGAGGTTTGAAGCAAATCCATGGTGGCTGAGGGGACTTAGGGCCTAGCTGCAGAGCGCGCGCGGAGTGATTTGGGAAATTTGTGAAAAAGTGACTAAGTCCCCATTTTTGTACTTTTGCTCTTTGGCTGTTTGGGGGTCTTCTACTCGTTTTCTCCTGGGTTGACGGCTCTGGGGCCATTGCTGGGAAGCTCTAATACCGGATAAAAGTGTTTTGGACCAAATCCCAGGCGGAATTTTTTTTGTGTTTTTGATGACTTGCTTGCCTTTGAGGTGCTCTTAGGGGGGGTTCCGTCTGTTTGCGGGTGAGTTTCGTGGTCTGGGAGCACTGCTGGGACACTCTAATCTTGATTGCATTTGCTTTTCAGGAAATCCGTCGTGCCAACCCCGACTTATGGCCTAGCTACGCAGCGCGTTTGGACCGAAGGCCCAGAAATATTGCAAGTATGAGATTTTGCTTTTGGCCTGTTTGGGGGTGTTATGCTTCTTGGCGGGTGGGTTGCCGGGTCTTGGGGCATTCCTGGGAAGGTCTAATACCGGGTAGAAGTGGTTGGGACAAAATCCAGGCCGATTTTTTTTTTGGGCTATTTCTGACATTTTGCTCTATGTAGCGTTTTCGGGGGCCTGTTTGGGGGGCTTCCTGGTGTTTGTGGGTGAGTTTCGTGGTCTGGGAGCACTGCTGGGACACTCTAATCTTGATTGCATTTGCTTTTCAGGAAATCCGTCGTGCCAACCCCGACTTATGGCCTAGCTACGCAGCGCGTTTGGACCGAAGGCCCAGAAATATTGCAAGTATGAGATTTTGCTTTTGGCCTGTTTGGGGGTGTTATGCTTCTTGGCGGGTGGGTTGCCGGGTCTTGGGGCATTCCTGGGAAGGTCTAATACCGGGTAGAAGTGGTTGGGACAAAATCCGCGCGGAAAAGCCTTTAGTTTTGGCACTTTTTGTAACTTAGGGTTCGTTAGGGTTAGCCCTAGCAGCAGGATTGCATGTGTATCGGGGTGTTCTAGATTTTTCAAACTGAGTTCTGGGGTCTTAGAGCACTCGTGAGAATGTGTAATTTTGGTTGCAAGTCATTTGAAGAAAATCCATGGTGGGAAAGGGGGGATTTGGCATAGTTAAAGAAAGCCTTTGCCACTATTCTTAACTTAGGGTTCGTTAGGGTTAGCAGTATTTCTATTGCATGTGTTTGAGTGGGGGGGATTTCGAGTCTTGGAGCGATGCTGGCTATGGCTACTTTTGCTTGGTTGCTTGCAAGTGGTTTGAATACAATCCACGGGGGGTAATGGGTAATTAGGGTACTTCGGCCTACTTTTACTTTCAAAGTAAGTTTTGTCTCCAGTTTTCTGCTAGGCCTCGTTTTTTGGGTGGGAGCACTGCTAGGAAGATCTATTTTTGTTCTAAAACACAGTTTACAGTACACCTAGCTTGAGGGGCAAGATCCGCTACATTAATTTGCCCATACTTACTTATCCTTCAAAAGGTGACTCAGAGTACGCACTTTCAAAAACATTGTACTGTCTGTCTACTAGGAAAAACAAATTGTGACTTTTTGCACTCCACAGCCTACATACCTTATATTTATTTATCAGTGGTGTTGTAATATTATATCACTTCCTGTTTTTCGTTGAATAATTACAGGCCGGGTTTCAGTCTCTGCAATGGGGAAAAAAGGATGGAGTCAGGCTTCACAGTAGCGAGCCACAATTCAGCATCAGGCAGGCAGTGGACAGGGTGTCTTCTGGTGACCAACATCGGTGGACGAAGCGTCGGCTGCAATGGAGGAGTGCCGCTAATAGGAGGATTTTTTTTCTGCGGGCAACTTACTTACCACTTCCAACAGGACCACTACAACCACATAGATACAGTATCCCTTGCCTTTTTCTCTGACTGTGACTGCATTTCTTTGCTCTCTCTCGGCTTCTACATTGATCCCTTAACACATCACTTAGTCCACTCCACTATCTGCACCACACATAGTCATTTGTAAGTGCTCCTACGTAATTCGCAAGTCGCAGCACGCCCCAGGCCGTAGAGGACTGGGATGGCCCCAATGATGAAGCATGTCACCAAGGGGCAACCCTGGTGAGTGAGGGGACACCTAGAAAAAAAGCAATTTCTCCTTTTCTATCTACTATACCTTCTGTCAGGTTACGCAGCCCCTAAGCGCCTACCGTACTATGAAACTACATTTCCCATGAGTAGGCGGGAGACTTGCAGACTATTTAGTGAGACTATATGAGAGTACCCTTGTATGTTAGGACATCACTTCACTGATGCCTGTCTTGTCTTCTCTTACAGGTATCCTTTCCCTGCTGACCCTACCTTTACCCATCCCACATTTTTTATTTTAGTTTGTTATTTTTCTCCCTCGCCTAATGCCTCGAACACCCTGTGTTTACACTTCTGGGTGTTGGTGACATTTGGAGGTGGAACCATATTTGCATCGACTGGATCACGGGGAGTAAACGTGACACCTTCCAGACCAACCCCATTGAGTGTTGTTGTGAATGGATTTATAGTGACCAGCAAGGCTCTCGGGTATCTGGCTACAGAGACCTTATGTTGAATATAGTTATCAATAATTCCACACAGGCCCTGTACTGTCGCATTCTTTCTTTCCACAGTTGTCGATGATATATTCTTACTCTGCTTGACAAAGAACCATTGCTAATGTGAAAGAACTTCAACCGAATTAGTAGTTATACTTTACCATTTGTTAGGCTACAATGTGGCACTGCTCTACTGTACTTCTGTCACCTGCTATATTCTCAGTTGTACCGTTGAATTGCTCAGGAGGACAAACCAGATTTCATTTTCTTTTTTTTCATAGGCATGCAACTGCCACTGTGTCACACCACTACTACCACCGCTATGAGGAAATTTTATCCGACCAAGATTGCCAACGTTATTCGGTGTTTCCCGTGGAGCCAACCCTGGGCCTAGCCCTACTTTCAAACACAAATTACAGGTAAGATAAGCGTTTGGTGGTTTGGGGGTATAATGGAGTATTAGTACGAGAGACGAGAGCCTGAAGGTAGTACTACTAAAGTCCTAGGACTCTTGGATTCACTTCACTTAGTCTGTGAGAGGCACTTAGTGTTGAAAACATTTGGGCATTTACACTTAAAGGAAGAAAATGGAACTAAACTTTCAGGAAAACAGTCAACGTTAAACCCCCACCCACCAGGCAAGCAGTAAAAAACAGGTATGCTCAGATAAAGTTTGAAAAAGTATATTTATATCCCTAACAAAATAATCTCCCGCAAGACCCTCCCTAACCCCAACGATTGTCCTTCAAAAGTCCCCAAAAACCCAACTCCCAATTCCCACCCCCCAAAAGTCTCTAAAAAAGGGGCAAGGGACACTATGGGTGGATGCTGTTAACTTTTTGGGCCAGGGCATCATGCTCCTCGCGGAGCAAGGCGAGCTCCTGCTGAAGGCGGGACACCATCAGGGTAGTGCGGCGCAGGCGTGCCTTCACTGCCTTGCAGGTGCAATGCCTGTGAGAGGCAGCTGTTGGCCTTGCTGCTCGGCGGTGGCGTTTGCCTTTGGCAGCCCGGCTCAGTCTCGGTGGACCACTGTGCTGGGTCACGGTGGCAGCCGGTGAGGCCACGGAGGACGACGTTGTCGTTGTTGTCGACCGCACACTTTCCTCGTCCTCCAGGGCCACCAGCCGCCGATATTCCGCAACAGTGGCCTCGATTCTCCGTTGCCGGGCCGCTCTAGCCAGCTCCTTCCTCCTTGTTCGTTTGGAAGGAGAACCTATATGAAGAAAGAAAGACATAGTCTGTAACCAATGCTCTTTAAGATTAACTCAATCATTCAGCAGAAATGTGTGCTGCAGTACAACTAGCAACTTGCAAGCGCATTACATAACTATTGAGGCCAGTATCTATCTAACCTCACACTTCTTCATCCTTGCTCTAACATTAGTGGGAGTTTAAGGAACAAATTCTATGAGCACTGTGGACTTCCATTGGAGTCGACTATGAAAGTACACCAGTCTTATTCTTCTTCTTGTCTCTTGTTTTGGAAAATTGGTACGTTATTTTCTGCAAGCCGGCATAATGCCAGCGCGGTAAACTTGCACCCGAGAAAAAGAGACGCACGCCATGAGGAGTGACCTAGACTTGCGTTGCCGTTGCGTTACTGTACCCGTCCAGTACATGCAGGTGGTGAATCTCTTACTTTTCTATTACGGGTGGCACTGAGAATACTCTGTTACAACTCAAGGGCTACTGCTTAATTAATTTAACTTTCACCCTACAGTGGAAATGAGTACTAGAAATGGAAAATTGAAGAAGATAAATAATCTGATTATCTATCACTTCACATGGGATGTTTTTGCTTATATATGGGATGACTTTAGGTGCTTTGCTTTTTATTGAGTGACAGGCAGTGATACATCCACACATGAATGACTGAGTACTACTAAACTTATTAAGAGAGGTAGGGAGTGGCCACCATAATAACCGGATCTATGCAGTGCTTGCAATACAAACTACTGCTACTACTTATGGTAGTATTTGGACAAAATTAAAAGTTCTTTTCCTTGCCTTTCCTACACTGGAACGGACGTGCGGGTGCAGTGTTACATGCTCTTCAAAGTTACACTTAGTTCATCCACTGACCATCTACTCTCTCTAGATCATGGGTACTCACAAACTTTCTCTCAGGGGCTACATTTACAGTGTAGTTTGTGGCCGAGGGCCGCACTGGTGGGGGCGGAGTCAGAGGGGGCGGGGCTAAAGCAAAACGATAACTTGTGACCATGAGGTTGCACACAGGTCCCTGCAGCAGATGCCCTCATCCACTGAGCCACCAGACCCAGCATTTACATACATCTCTCTCCCTCCTGCTGTCCCTCCTGCCCTCCCTCCATCTCTCTCTCCCTCCTGCCCTCCCTCTCCCTCTGTCATCTCACTGTGTGTGTGTCTATCTGTGTCAGCCTTCAGCCCGGGTTGAGACCGCTTCCTCAACGCGCACACACAGACAACAACACCAAAGTACTTAACAGGTCTTTAAAAGACCATTAACATATTATTGAGGCTTTGTTTGTTTTAGCGCCCCTGCTTCTCCACCCTGACAATCACTGCTTGCCCGGCCCCACAGAGCAGAGGCTTTGTTCTATTTCACCTCTTTGTGGCCTTGCATCTCCACTCTGCTCTGTGGGGGCCGGGGGAGCAGTGATTGTCAGAGTGGAGATGCAGGGGCGCTAACAGGTGAAATACAAAAAAGCCTCTGCTCTGTGGGGGCCGGGGGAGCAGTGATTGTCTGCAAGGTCTGCGCACCGCCAAGGAAGGCTTGCCGGGCCACCACCGGCCCGCGGGCCGTACTATGAGTACCCCTGCTCTAGATACACATATGCTATCTAAGAGTCAGATAGTAGCATGATCCAGGTATATGGACACATACAGTTTCTGTGTCACCCACCCAGGCTGTTGTCCTTCCACCCATCATTGCTTCATCATTCACCCAGCCATGCATCTCATATTCTTGCCTTCCCAGCTAGTCTTCAATCTCAATAAGTAAGGAATATATAAGAGCTTACCTCTGGCCGCCACCACCGTCTCAACTCTCACAGCCGCCGCCGCCGCCTCCTCCCCTGATGATGAATTGCCCTCCGCCTCCGTGTCGAGCACCACCACCACACTGGCCCCGCCACCAGATGTTCCACCTACAAAGTACATTTAAGAATCTTAGAATAAAGCACTCACTAGTCACTAGTATTTGGTCTAGGAATGAAGACATGTGAAAACAATGTAATTTGTGACTGTCTACGTTAAAGTTAAAAAAAATGTCCCTTTTTCCAGGGAAGGTTGTCTTGCTGCACTTTTTGGCACAACTGATGAAGGCTGATTTTTTAACACGCACCATTTTTCTCCACACAGACAGAAGATGGACTTCTAACAACAAGATCAAGTTGAAACCAGGTGAGAGCTCGGCTCGACCACAAGAAATGTCTTCAATTAATCGTCAGCACTAACCACTTTTCCATTATCAGTTAAACGTTTAGTTTTATTATGACTTCATTTTAATAAATGTGTTTACTTTTAATAAAGCTTTTAAATTTAAATACAATCTGTGTTTTTTGGTCCTCCAGACTAGAGTGACTGAACGAAAGGTTTTGCAATTTTTGCAAGCATGAGTCCAGATAGAACACTTCAAAAGACATTATGGACAATCCCAGAGGACTGCACTAAGTTGATAGAGCTATTGCTGACTAGAATCATGGGAGTTTCGCCAACCGTGCAATCTTAGTTAGCTACACAGACAGACTAATAAGAATAATCTAGTAATACCACAGGGAGTCATAGTAGAGGCAGGATAAGAATTTAGATACAGTCTACAAGAAGAGCAAAGACAATTTTGAAAAAATTCAAATGAGGAACGCTAGGAAAAATAGGTACTAGTCTAAAATGAAAACTTACTGGGGCCAGCAGAGGAGCCCTCGCCTGCCCGATCCTGGCCCTGTTGATGAACAGCATCCGCCGCCTGCTGCTCCTGTGTCCTCCTCTCGCCCCTGGGGGGAGCTGACGTACAACATGAAAGAAAGAACAGAAAACATGGATGATTGTTGCTTGTCAATGTCAACCAAATCAAACATTTCAAAAGAACAATAACAAAATATTTCCGCGAAATTATATTGATTATGGTTACTTTTTATTTATTTGCGGACCTGTGACTTCGAAAGTCACGTAACTCACTAAACAAAGTACTGAAACGTTCACCTAGGACTGGCAGGCAGCAGTCCGCAGGCAAGACGCAAAGTGACAGACAAACTCCATTGTGATTTCAGTCAGATCAGTGACAACACTAACAGTTGCCTGCTACATTACCAGTCATTTAAATAGTCAAACTATCAATCCACCGCCACTATTTTTCTTATTGTCAGGGTTACAAAGGAAGGGGCAGATTTAAGCCCTTGCGGCTCTTTTGCGCCGTTCTTGCGTGACTTTTGTGACGCAGCAGCTAAACAAAAAAGGGCGCCATGGTGCGGCGTATAATATTATAACAACGTGACGCATTTGGGAGATGCATCCCGTTATAAAGCCCTGCGCCATCAGGGGGCGTTCCGGCGCAAGGGAGGGCATTCCTGCGCTGGAACACATCCTAATAGTGGCTGAGGGAAATCTACAAAATATCAATCAGTCACCTTTAGGACAATGATGCGTCACACAAACCCTGCACCTGCTTGAAGCAGACGTACGGCTTGACCCAGCATTGGGGAGATAGGGTACCCCAGAGCATTGATGGAGCTGCGCCATCGTTGCGACGCAACTCCAGCAGTAAAGCTTCGGTGACGTTTTGGGCCCATGGGGAGCCGCATTGCAAATACGGCGCACCATGTTTGGTGGTGGTAGCGGGCCGCACAATTAATGGCGCATCCCTGCTACTTTGCAGGGATGCGACGGTAATTGCAATTCTGCCCCTTAGGGGCATACTTACTTACGCGTTCTGGCGCATCTCCAGAGATGCGCCAGATCAAATGCGTCACGCAAAACTACCCTTGCGACACGGCAGATGTGCCTCATTTACAATGCGGCGCGCCCTGGCGCAAGGGTAGGCACTTGCGTGACGCATCTCGTCACGTAAGAGCGGCGCATCGCTGGAGTCACGTCGCCAACGCAATGCAACTCCAGTAATGCTCAGGGCCACCCAATACTTTACATGCTGTGTCAGTCCTTTCGCCTGCTTCGAGCAGACATAAGGAATTGAATTGACGTAGCAGCGTCGCAGAAGTGCCTGCGTTAAATCTTGTAGATTTCACGCAGGCAATTTTGCGAGGCGCACAGCCGCTGGACCGCCCACCCTGCGTACTAGGAACGCACCCATTGTGGTGCAGGCCCATGGCTTTATAACGTGACGCATCTCCCTAGATGCGTCATGCTGTAAATGACTTGCAGGGATGCGGCACGTTTACGCCGCTGTTGCGTCACGCAAGGCAACGTAAACGTGGCGCAAGGGGCTTGTAAATGTAATCTGCCCCCTAGTGTCTAGCATTACGCAGTTCTGTTAAGTACACTCATACATAATAGTTACTCAGGCCAATGAGACCACGAAATAGAAAACAAATAAGCATAGTAGCAACCCCACTGAGAAGGAGAGCAGTGCACCTGAAATGCACAGAAGATTTTGAAATATAATTTAACTACAATGTAATCGTCATCAGCGGCATTATTGGCTTGCTCCATGTAAAAAACAAATATTTGCAATACAACAACACAGAGCAGGAGAAAACATCATAGTAGTGAGTGATTAAATGCCAATGGCTACTACTACTCACCAAGCCCGGGGATCTCCAAGCCGAGCTGGTCCAGCAGGTCGCGCTCGCGGTCCAGGAGGTCCGTCCAGCGATGGGTGACCTGGCTGTAGGTGCGCTGGACCCCGTAGAGGTGGGATATGGCCCAGCACACCTTCTCCCACCGCTTCCGGCGCTCCCGCATGTTATAGCCGCCGGCCGCGATCCTGCCGCCTCCCGCGATGGTCCTGGGCAGGCGGCGCTGGACGAAGTAGACCAGCGCGCCCACTTCCTCCGGGCTGAATATCTCCCGGCGCGTCACCTGCTCCCCCCTCGATCTCACGCCTGCTGTCCTGCCACTGGGTCCAGCACTACTCCCCGCCGCCGCTGCGGCCCTCAAGTGCCTGGGCAGCTTCACGGCGCCTGGCTTGACCATGGTCTGGGCAGGTAAGGTAGGAAGAAGTAGAAAATTAAGAAAGAATAGGATAGGGAAGAAGAAAAGAAAAGAGTTTACAAAAGTAGTTTAAAAGTAAAGAAAAATAGCAGAAAAGACAAAAATATACAGCTAGGAAAAGAGAGGGATAGATAAGAAGCAAAATCGTAAAAAAAAAACTGAAAACAAGCAAAGGATGGGAAAGATATCAAGAGGATTAAACACCATGCCCAGACACAGGAAATGAATGAAAAACAAGATGGCCGGCGCCCGTTTCCGAGCGCGAAAGTCAGTTCGCGCGAGATTTTCCTCGCGATCTCGTGCGAACCTCTAGATTTCCCGCGCGATCTCGTGCGAACCTCTACTCGCAATGCGCTTACTGCGCGAGATTATACATAGCGGGCGGAAACGGAAATACGTCACGCAAACAAAATGGCCGCGCCCGTACTCGACCTTGGGGTAAATTCGCGTGTTGCGCTGCAAGCGGCTCGCGAATACTGCAAAAAAACTCGCGAAACAACAAGCCGCAAAAAAATAAAATGCTCATTCGCACGAATTGGCGGCTTCCGCGGTCGGTTTCGCACGACGCCGCGCCCCGCGAATAGCGCGAAAAAAACCGCAAAACGATTTCAGCAAAAGCAAAAGCAATGAGCAGGTGCAAAAGGTCAACCTCATGATTTGTAACGATTCTTTGTATTGCTTCCTGAGGGGGCCCTCCAGAATTCGGTTGCCTGCTTGCAACTATTGTGTGACCCTGCTCTGACCTTAACTGTATGCCACAAAGGTCCTGATTTACAGCTAAAGGAGCAGACAAGCAGGTGCCAGGCTGGAACTTTAAATTCTTTCAGTGACACATTAATTAGCCCCTAATTCATTATTGTCAGTTGGGGCAGGGCAGGTGTTGTAACTAATTTTGCAACAATGAAAGCACTTAGCAAGTGCAAAAGATCACTAATCAGGGCGCACTAAGGAAGCAGGTGCCAGCTAAAAAAATATTCTGTGACACATTAATCAGCCCCAAATTAATTCAGGTCACTTGAGGCAGGGAAGGTGTGCTTTGCTTTGCCGAAAATAATGTACACTGGACAACCAGAGGGTGTGGTGATGAAACAGAGGGTGGCATGGGTGGGCCAGAGGGTGGCATGAGTAGTCAGAGAGTGGCAGTGGTGACAGAGAGTGGCAGTGATGAAGAAGAGTGTCCCAAACAGGCTGGACATGTAGAAACAACAAGTTCGCAAAACTTGCGACCCGACAGGTAAGTTCGCAAATTGCGAAATTGTAAAAACCCTCGCGAACTGGCAGAAACACGGGCAAACACAAAAAAAAAAAAAAATCCGCAAATTCGCGGGAATTCGCGGATTTTGCGGATTGCGAATCCGCAAATCCGCAAAATTCGCGAACGCGAGATCCGCAAAATTCGCCCATGCTTAGCGCAGACGGGCTTGCCTTAGGCGAGCCTTCGGCGCCACCGGCGCGCCCGCTGCGCCGTCGGGTCCATATGCACATTATATAGGGAAAGGGTAGGGAGCGCAAAACAACTAGAGCGCTGTCCTGGTGTCCACCTAAAATGGCGGCACCGTTCCTGTAATCACGCTACTGCAGTGGCTGTTCCGAAGTGCAGTGCAGTCACCCACTAAACAAGTAAGGCGCTTTGAGCAGTATCAGGCCAGTCAATAACAATGTAAGTACCACAATTAAAATATATACGGCGAAAATGAAATACAATCAAAAGGGATTTTAAAATACAAAGTCAGGCTAGAACCCCCGACTCACGCCTCAGGGGAGTAAGATACAATGTTGCAGGGTGCGCGAGAGCGATTCACGGTTTAAGTACAGCAGAGGGTAGGGAGCGCAAAACAATTAGAACGCTGTCCTGGTGTCCACCTAAAATGGCGGCACCGTTCCTGTAATCACGCTACTGCAATGGCTGTTCCGAAGTGCAGTGCAGTCACCCACTAAACAAGTAAGGCGCTGTGAGCAGTATCAGGCCAGTCAATAACAATGTAAGCACCACAATTAAAATATATACGGCGAAATTGAAATAGAATCAAAAGTGATTTTAAAATACAAAGGCAGGCTAGAACCCCCGGCTCACGCCTCAGGGGAGTAAGATACAAGGTGTTTCAAATATTTGATGATCTTCTTCCTCTAGGGCATCTATGAAGTCTTCGAATGCTTCGATCCATGAAGCCCACCTGGCACCAAAATTCGGCTTCTTAGAAGTGTCAAAAGGCGGTGGTAGCTTCAGGAACACAGCTGCATTGTATTTTACACTCCCTTCTGTCGCCATTGTGTTGGCACGTGCCATTCTTCTGCAAGCACCTGCCTTGTGACAACTGAGCATGGGTCCCAGTATGTTTGTATTACTTGTGATTGTGAGTAAGTTTTCTGTTTCCTGTACCATGTTGACATTGTTATTTCTTGCTTCATCTGAATAATTTCTCTGTATTCGGGGCGCTGTGTAGCGTCCTTGTTGAACACCTCACTGGCGGTTTTGGCGTGCCTTCCGAATATGCTCCTCTGCAGGGCCTCTGATTTCTTTTGCCGCCATGTATGTGCTGGAGCAGGGCTTTGATTCTACATGTGCTGGTCGCAGACTTCGTTGCATCGATTCTGGGTACACATAGCACGCACAAGCAATTTGCCATTCAGTCTCAGGGAGAGAAGCCTTGTTTTTCTCAGGCACATAGCCACTACTTGTCGCCAGTTGTAGCATCTTCCCAAGGGCTGGAGCATGTAAATAGATTACGCCACAAAAGAGCTGCAGTTAAGCATGACTTTATTCTCCAGCACTAACTCGCACATTGCTCATTACATTATGCTTCCTATAACCACACCCTAACACCTACCCATGTATCACATAGTTAATGTTCAGTGTCAACCACAAAACCACGAGGGCCCTAGTGCGTATAGCATCAACATGCTACAAATACATAAAGAAGAAAATGAAGCTACAAATAGTTTTTATGGTTCCCGAATTGAATGAAGCTGACACATACAGAATTTAATTTCCATGCAAGTGACATGTGAGAGAAGAAGACAGGAGTTACCACCAGAGCAAAAAATTATGTTAGGCGTGGGCTCTGCAAACAGCCTTTAAAGCTGTGTCACTTAGACAAGGATCTTGAGAACAAGATGAAATGTCAAGGGGTGGCACAGTTTGAACAAGTCGCAAGTATAAAACAAGCTATTGTGCGTAATGACAGTAATGAGTCCTTCTGATGTGACAGTGAGCAGAAGGTTAAAGACACCCACAGCTGGGGAACAGTCAAGTGCATTGAAAAGAAAGTCAGTATTTGCCTTGGCTTCCAGTGCAGCTATGAAGGATATGAAGGAGCATAGCAAAAACCAATCAGTTACACAGGAGGAACTGGTAAAAACAGTGAATTAAAAGTGCACCACCTATGATGAGAATAAATAACAACTGTGACAGCTAATAAAGAACTGTTGGGACTCGGCCAGATGGGAACAAACTTGAGACAGACTGTGATGATATTGCAGTATCTCCTCCCTTTCCAGGCCAGTGAATACAGATATAGGAAAAGACTCACTGCCAGGACCTTGGCAGGAGGCAAAGCGGTTAAGGGAGACAGATAGAAGACAACACTGCTTCAGCATCTCATACACTGGATTCCGACAAGTCTGGTCCTACTGTTTAGTCAGTGTACAACTCACAGCAGAATTGTAGAATCTTATAAAAATAGAATGTACTTTAGTGCATAATTATGTCAGCAGCACCCGCCGTAATGCAAAAGAGTAATCTGTGCATTTGCATGCACATTGTGGCAGGCACCACGTGGTGCCTGCCACGTTGTGTATGCAAATGCAGGGGGGGCACCATAGGTACCCCCCATGTGCCCCTCCACCCCTCCCAACATCTTTGGGACCCGCAACGGGCCCCCAACTGTAAAATCCACATGCCTTTGTCGCCACGGAAAGGCTAGTTCCCGCAGCCATTGTATAATGGATGGCGGTGTGTTGCAGACACCGCCACCATATTCAACCCTTTTCCGCCCGGTAGACGAGTCGACCAGGAGGAAAAGCGGCGGACGGCCATCCCTTCCGCTGCGGTAAACCCGCCATCATAATATGGCGGGGGTAAATGGGAGGCGGGCAGGAGATTATGTTGGGCGGATCTCCACCGCCATGCAGGCGAAAGCGATCCGCCCAACATCCTAATAGTCCTTCTAGTGTCACAATTTTCTGCACCCCACCACTGCGAACAAAAGCCTATGGAGATCGGTGCTCTGAGAAAAGGGGCTCTACATTCCCCAGTAACACAACTCAAAGTTCAAACCAGTGGTCATGCACCAAATGTTTGAAGTGTTCTCTAAATAGTGTGAACCCCCTCGCTGCTAAGTGTATACAAAATACAGAGGGCTATATGCAAAAATGGTTAACCTTACGGTGAAAGCCATGTACAAATGCCACTACGCATAATCAGTTACTGCTAACTGTTAGCGTCTCTGCTATAAAAATGTTGGTCAATCAGTGCTTTCCTTTAATTTGATAACTTCACAACACCATCATCCCTGACCCAAGTGTGACCAGTGATATATAAATAAACTGTAGGGATATTCAGAAACTTGAAGAGTCTTGCATCCCTGATTGCTATGACATCACCATTTTAGCCGAAGTCTCGAAAGCCTCATAAATTAATCAGTCATCCAGGCCTGCTGCAAAAAAGGGGAGATGCTAATAAGAACGCATTTATCCTGCAAACCAGTTATCGTATTATAACTTATGCAAGGACCGTGTGCTTACCCATGAGCAGGAGAACACTAAGCTCCTCCCTGCACAGTTATTCTTCATGTGCCAATTCAGAAAGAAGACACTGCAGATGCTTACTCCCTGGGGAAAGGGGGAGCAGCACAGACCACTGACACCAGATTTGTGTGAAAAAGGCCGCTTTATTGAAACAGGTTCACATATCAACAGTCTGGGCCTTTGCTTTACAAAACTCTACATCTTTAAGCACCTGTGAGAAGCAACCCGACCCCTAAAATACCAACCCCCCCATAACAAGTTAAATAATCAATAAAATGCTTGCATTAAAGCTGATTAACTGTAACTGGGACCCGTGAAATTTCTTCCCTTTTTTCTACCTCTATTAACCTTTGAACCCATTCAACTTTCTCCCTAAGCTTGAACTTCCTATGTCGTCCAGGCAAGAACTTGCCTACCCTTTCCCTTCTAGCCTGAACTGCCACTGACAAACAATAAACTTCAGTAAATCATGGAAACTTTGCACCCAACCGTCTATGCGCCTGAATCAAACAACAACCTAATAACATAGCTTCCCTTCAGCACCTATATGCAATAAAACTAACCGACCCCCCCAAAAAGAGGGACAACTGTGCCATAAAAAAAAGCATTAAAAGGGGAACAGTAGGTGGGGACCAAAATGCTCTTGCATAGGTAACAGCCACTGTGTCACAAACACTAAATGGTGGCTGGTACCTTAAAATGGCAGGCTAGATATAGCTTGGGCTACAAAAGCCCAAAAGAATCACAAACCCTGTGCAGTCACTGGACTACAACACTTCCCCAAAAACCCTGAGGGTCCGACTTCCCTGTGGTCGGCTGCCCCCCAAGTCCCCACTAGGGAAGAGGGGTGCAGCACAGACCACTGAATTCAGGTTTGTGTGAAAAAGGCTGTTTTATTGAAAAAGGCGCTCATTACAACATAACCTGGGCCTTTATGTTACAAAACTATAACCTCACTAAACATCTTTAATAACCAGTGATAAGCTACCCCCACTCTTAAAATATCCCCCCCATAACAACTTGAAACATCAATAAAATACTTCACCAGAGCTGATCAACTGTAACTGGGACCTCTAAAATCCCTTTCCTTTTCTCTACTTAAAAAGGTATTTTATGCCTTTGAACCCATTCTACTTCGCACCTAACCTTGCACTTCCTATGTCATCCAAGCGTGAACTTGCCTACCCATTCCCTTTCAGCCTGAACTGCCGCTGTCAAACAAGAATCTTCTGTAAATCATGGCAACTTCTCAGCCGACCGCCATGGGAAAAGGGGGGGAGAGGGGAGGAGACTCCCCATTTTGTCTGCCCTCCCCACACCCCTAGACCCCTGTGTGTCCCAAGGGAAATGTCCCCATCACTAAATACCCAGTACTTATGCAAAACCAACTTTATCTGCGGCATGTATAGCTCCATTCCCATAAAAAGAGAGATTGACACCTCCCTTCTAAAAAATGCAACATGCTCGAAATGGAGATCCTAACGATCTACCCTACAAATACCAGTGACTATGCAGAAAGCATGCATCTCTTTATTTGATTTTCTCTGAACCTTATCTGTGGCTGAGGGCTTGACAGCCCCACACAAAATTCTCCAGGGAATTAATTTGGTCCAAAGTTTGTGGCAGTCAGCCCAAAACCTATGGATCTCCCTCATATCCGACTTCATGGCTTTAATAAGCACCAAGCCCTTTGTAACCACCAGGTAATTTCCACCTAGATGAATAAGAAGTACATCTGAACATTTCCCTCCCACTTGAAGCATATTCAGACAGAGAATGAGCACCCGCATCCCCCTTATCCCACCGAAGTGATGGAACATAATGACATGTTAAACCCTAGGTTTGTGCCGTGGGTACTTGCACTAGCTTGACGCTCCACTCGCTTCGTGAAGGAGTTGCCCACTATCCGGATGTTCATCCCTGCCACTTGGGGTCACGTAACAGACCCTGAAACAGAAACAAAGATGGCAACCTGTACACTTTTCTCCATCAACTGCCACTTGACATATCTACAAAAGCATTTGATGACCATCAACTCAGCTCCATGATGCTCCCTTGATCTAAAATGATGTCTAGTCTCAAGCAGTGCAAAACAAAATCTTTAAGCAGCTGCCACATCTGTGGATTACTGTTGGTCTGCCTGTTAACCATATGCATGACTGGCATGCAGTTGACATGAAAAATAACTCACCTGTGTGACAGCTGTTCCCCCCACAGTGCCACCACTGCTACCGAGGAGAACATTTCTAGGAAGGCAAAACTATGCCTACCCTGTTTCCATGTCTCAGACCAATCTGCTGTGCACAAATTACCTTGCCAATAAAGGCCAAAGAAAAGATTTGGACATCCCATTCCATGTCACTCAAGGCTGCCAATGGAATCCCGTTGAAGAATTGTAAGAAGGCCCTCCACATTCTCAGATCCTCTTTAACACCTGCCAACAATATGATATGATGATGAGGTAAGGGCAGTCCTGAGAGAGACAAACCTGATTGTTCTCCCTGCTCTCACTACCCTGCAGGCGAAGTTCAGATTACCTAACAAGACCTGCACCTCCTTAACCGTCACCTTCTGTTTGCCCAGCAGTGTGTTCAACAAGTTCTGCATGTTAAGTTTTTTTCCTTAGGCAGCCGAGGCTCCATGGCCAATGAATTGATCTCAATATCTAGAAAAGATAAGACCATACTGAGACCCACTATCTTTTCTGGGGCAAATGGAAAAGCCAAGTCACCCATGAGCTTCTGGAAGGTAGCCAGCAAGCGCTGGCTGTCTCCGAGAGTGCCTACAAACTCCAAGTAATGTGTCATATGATCGCGCCTTGCATACCAAATGAATAAACCCTGAAGAAATTTGCCAAAGCACTCAAACTAAGAACACAAAATGGAGCACCTCATTAGGAGCGCTATATCCACTTACCATTGTCTTTCGAATTGGATGCCCAGCAGTTGAAAGTCGGCAGGGTGTACCAGCAACAAACACAAAACAGACTTAATGTCGCTCTTAGCCATTAGTGCTCCTGTCCCACCTTCTCCACTAATGGCAAGGCCACATCTATAGATGAATAAGTCACTGAAACTTGTTTGGATGGAATGAAATCATTAACTGACTGACCCTCGGGCCATGAAAGGTCCTGAATTAGCCTAAACTGCCACTGTTCCCTTTTAGGTACCACTCCAATGGGGGACACAATGAGGTGTTCCATAGGCCAATCCTCAAAAGGCCCCGCCATCGTATCTTCCTGAATATCCTTGTTTAGCTTCTTGCTCACCACTTGGGCATGTTCTCTTATTGACTTCAAATTAGCTGCCCAGCGGTGAACCCTCAGGCCATGGTAACCAAGTCTGAAACCATTTGTAAAGCCTCTTAGCAGTAATCTAGCATCATCAGTCCAGTCGTAGTGTGAGAGCCAAAACTGCAGTCTGTGCAAGTTAATGGGCATACAATCAATCAGTCACTTCTAAAGCGTGCTACTCACCCACGAGTGTCTCAAGGCACAGGGGGAGAGCTACTGATCGAACAGCCAGGTCTTGAGGAGTCTCCTGAAGGTCAGAAGGTCCTGGGTCTGTTGTAGGTGGGTGGGGAGGGTGTTCCATGTCTTGGCGGCGTGCAGGGAAAATGATCTGCCGCCGGCGGTCGCTCTGCGGATGCGTGGTATGGTGGCGAAGGGCGAGGTTGGCAAAGCAGAGCTGGTGGTTCGGGGTACAGAAGTCGCGTCGGTCGTTGAGGTATGCTGGTCCGGTGTTGTGGAGTGCCTTATGAGCGTGGATGAGGATCTTGAAGGTGATCCTTTTGTTGAAGGGTAGCCAGTGCAGGTCCCTCAGGTGGGCGGTGATGTGGCTGAGGCAGGGGATGTCGAGGATGAGGTGTGCGGAGGAGTTCTGTATGCGTTGGAGTCTTTTCTGGAGTTTGGCTGTGGTTCCCGCGTATAGGGCGTTGCTGTAGTCCAGCTTGCTGGTGACGAGGGCCTGGGTGACCGTTCTTCTGGTTCCGGTGGGGATCCATCTGTAGATCTTGCAAAGCATGCGGAGGATCTTAAAGCAGGAGGAAGAGACGGCGTTGACTTGTTGGGTCATTGAGAGAGAGAAGTACAGGATGAACCCCAGGTTGCATGCGTGGTCGGTGGGTGTCGGCGCGATTCCCAGCGAGGCCGGCCACCAGGTGTTGTCCTAGGTGGAGGGGGTGAGGCCGAGGATGAGGACCTCTGTCTTGTCCGAGTTCAGTTTCAGGAGGCTGCTCTTCATCCATTCAGCGATGGCCTTCATCCCTTCGTGGAAGTTGGTTTTGGCAGTGGCGGGGTCTTTGGTGAGGGAGAGGATCAGCTGGGTGTCGTCGGTGTATGAAACTATGTTGAGGTTGTGCGATCGAACAATGTTGGCGAGCGGTGTCATGTAGATGTTGAGGTGCGTGCATAGGGTGTGGTGGCAGACAGTGTCGAAGGCGGCCGATAGGTCCAGGACGATGAGGGCCGCCGTTTTGCCATTGTCCAGCAGGGTCCTGATGTCGACGATGGCCTTTTCCTCCAGATCCCTGCTGCCCCCACCTGACCTGAAGCCCATGGCCTGGCCATGTTGCTTCCTTGGTAAAACCACCTTTTGTCCACCAGGGCCTATTGTTGCTGTCCGTAGCCGGTTATTTTATCGGCCCGCCCACCCCAAAGCAGGTGACCAATGGGTGCCTACCTTGCCACTTCGAACAGAATTATCAGAACTTACAAAGTTCCCTTGTACACAGTACATTCTTGTAGTACCTACAGGCTTCACCTTCGCTATTCTGGCCTTTGCTTGTACACCCACGAATACATGGAGAATGCTGCAGCCAAGTTCTCTATTGTCATCAGCACCCTCAGTCATTTCAACAACTCAAACTCTTCCTTCTTAGAACCTTCCTAGGAACACAGTACCCCATTGAGGAGTTTCAGTATTTCAATGCACTAACCCTTCCAAATCCTCTTTTTGGTGAACTACATGAGATAGGCCCCCACCATCTTGGAAGTTCCAATGTGAGGTAGCTTTTTGAACTTCACCTCTTTGCTCTCCAGCTTATTACCCGAGATGTTTTTGTTATTGCAGAGAGAGAATATCGAGTAGAAATAATCTAGTTGCACAAATATTGAGTCATTAATATCGTGGGTCAGAAATATCGACAGCAAGAATATCGTGGTCATGAATATTGATTTAAGGTAAGTTATATCGATGTAAAAAATATCGAAGTGTTTAATAATCTTTGTAAAAATACAGTTATTAAAAATATTATTTTTTATAATTATGTATGTTAATATACATTTTATATGCATGTGATGTTTTTTTAATAAGAATTATTAGTATTTTTTTATATATGTGGTACATTTTTAGTAGTTATGAATTATTTTTTATTTGAATTTTGCACTTTTAGTTTGGTAGTGGGTTGTGGGTATATAGGGGAAGAGGGTGGGAAGTAATTTAATTATATTAAATGTATTCATTTTTTTATTAATAGTTTTTTATTTGATATGTTATAGTGTTAAATGTGTGAAGTAATGTATTATTAATTCATTCATAATTGGTTATTAATTCATTTTAATTTGATTATGGTAATTGTGTAATTAATTTTAGGTCTGTGTTGTGGTTTTTATATGTGTAAAGGGTGGGAAGTAATTTATTTTTAATTTATGAATTAATAATTGGTTGTTAATTAACTTTAATAAATTAATTGGTAATTCATTATGGTAATTGTGTAATTAATTATAGGTGTTTGTTGTGGTTTTCATAGGAGAAAAGGGTGGAAAGTAATTTGTGTTTCATTAATTATATATAGTTGTTAATTAATGTTAATTATTTGATATTGATTTGGGGAAATTGTTTATTTTTTGTGTTTTTACTTTTAAAGGATGAAAGGTTGGGTATTAAATGAATTTTGATTATTTAATTACTAATGATTAATAGCAATAGTTTTTCTTTTAAAAATATATTTAATTGTGTTTTATTATTTTATAGTTTAATTTAGGTATGTGTTGTGGATATTATAGTGTTAAAGCAAGTGTTCTCAATGAAGTTATTTTTATTAATATTTTTTAATTGAGTATTAATTATGTTGATTATGGAACTACATTTAATTAAAAATGTTGACGTGTTTTGTTATTGGTGTGGTGTTATAGGGTAGGAAATAACAGAAATGCATTTATGTTGTAAATAATGTTTTTGTTTGTTAATATTTGCTACTTTTAAATAATTATTGTTTATAAATGTATTTATTAATTTATTTTATATATTATTTGTAGGGTTTTGTGATATGTATTTAATATTATAATGTGTTCTTTTTTATGTGTAATATATTACATTTTATATTTTGAAAATATTGTTTATTTATTTTTGATTTTTAAATTTTGTAATATTTTTTTTTCAAATTATATATATATTTTTTTAGAAGTTTTATATAGCACAAACTTGACCCAAAATCGGGTATCAGAGTAGTTTACATGAGCACCAGTTGCGTTACATGAGGATACATTCATTTTTGATAGGCACAGCGAGAATAGGTGATTTGCCCAGAATCACAGGATATTGAGCTTCATTGCCAAGACTCGAACCTGGTTCCCCAGATTTCAGGTCAACCGCCCTAGTCGTTAGGCTACATCCTCTCCCCAATTATTTAAGTGTTATTAGTAAATTTTGTTTCTCTGCTATCCAACACTTTCCCTACTGTTGCACTCACTGGAGTGGGATTAGTAATTGTTGCCCCTCCATTATCCAATATTCTCCCCACTGTTGCACTCACTGGAGTTGGAATAGTAAATTGAAGTCCTCCATCCACTTACACTACTTTTGCACTCACTGCAGTGGTAATGGTATTTTTTATTCCTCTGCTATCCAAAACTTTCCCTACTGTTGCACTCTTTGGAGTTGGATTAGTAATTTTTGCCCTTACGCTATCCAGCACTTTCCCTACTGTTGCACTCACTGCAGTGGGAATAGTAATTTTGACCCTTCCGCTATCCAACACTTTCCCTATTGTTGCACTCACTGGAGTGGGAATAGTAATTTTTGCCCCTCTGCTATTTAACACTTTCCCTAATGTTGCACTCACTGGAGTTGGAATAGTAATGTTTGCTCCTCCATTATCCAACACTTTCCCTACTGTTGCACTCACTGGAGTGTGAATAGTAACTTTTACCCCTCCGCTATCCAATATTCTCCCCACTGTTGCACTCACTGGAGTTGGAATAGTAAATATAATTCCTCCATCATCCAACACTTACCCTACTTTTGCACTCACTGCAGTGGGAATAGTATTTTTAATTCCTCTGCTATCCAATACTTTCCCCACTGTTGCACTCTTTGGAGTTGGAGTAGTAATTTTTGCCCCTACGCTATCCAGCACTTTCCCTACTGTTGCACTCACTGGAGTGGGAATAGTAATTTTGACCTCTCGGCTATCCAACACTTTCCCTATTGTTGCACTCACTGGAGTGGGAATAGTAATTTTTGGCCCTCTGCTATCCACCACTTTCCCTACTCTTGCACTCACTGGAGTGGGAGTAGTAATTCTTACCCCTCTGCTATCCAACACTTTCCCTACTTTGGAGTGGGAATTGCATTTTTGCCCCTCCGCTATCCAACACTTTCCCTACTGTTGCACTCACTGGAGTGGGAATAGTAATTTTTACCCCTCCGCTAGCCAACAGTTTCCCTACTGTTGCATTCACTGGATTTGGAAGAGTAATTCTAATTCCTCCGCTATACAACACTTACCCTACTTTTGAACTCACTGGAGTGGGAATAGTCATTTTTACCCCTCCGCTGTCCAAAACTTTCCCTACTGTTGCACTCTTTAGAGTGGAAATAGCAAGTTTTACCCCTCCGCTATCTAACACTTTCCCTGCTGTTGCACTCTTTGGAATGGGAATAGTAATTTTTTCCCGTCCGCTATCCAACACTTTCACTTCTGTTGCTATCGCTGGAGTGGGAATTGTAATTTTTACACCTCCGCTATCCAACACTTTCCCTACTGTTGCACTCACTGAAGCTGTAAATGAAATTATTCCGCTATCCAACACTATCTCTTCTGTTGCTCTTATTGTACTGGTAAATGTAAGTTTACATTTTTTTAAATAGTTCAATGTTTTAATTTATTATAGATTTTTTTATTATTGATATATTTCATTTTTATATTAATTTAAAGTTTAAAAATTGAATAAAGCTAATAGTTAATAAATTCTTTTTAAGTAAATATATGTATACATTTTTATGTTTGTGTGTTTATTTTTTTGTTAATTAGGTTTATTTGTTATATTTAGTTAAAATGTACATTACATGTAATTTATTTTGTTAAAAATAATATTAATATTTAATATATTTACTATATATTATTTTATTTTATATATATTTTTAAATCGATATATTTTACATCTATATTTTGATTTGTGTCTTGAAAATGTTGAATCAATATTTTTGTACTTACCTGTTAAGGTATTGGAGTCAATATTTTTGTAGTCAAATTTTTTTCCCGATATTTAGAATATTGATGTTTGTGACAACGATATTCTATCAGTGTACAGTTTTTGTGTCACTTTTCTTGCCCCCCAGACCCTGTACCTACTCCTTGTCAGTGACCTTACTTGCTGTACTTGACTGTGTTATGTTCTCGTTCCCTTGCTCTTTGACCTCCTGTTTGCTCTCCCTGTGTTTTAGTATGGCTTTGTCCTTGTGCACAGTCTGGTCCTCTGCACCAGCACCAGTGTCTCACACATATTGATATTTTCTTAAGCGGGCCTCCCAGCTGTCTTGAGGCTCCATAGCCTCAACCCCTATGGACACCATCCTTGCGCAGGCCTCCCCACTTTTTCGGAGCTCATTAACCTCGACCCCCTAGACACTAAGCTAGGCGTGTGCGTCCCATATTTCAGCATCTTACCAGGCGCCATGGTCGGTGCCGTGTAAGGGGCCCGCCACTTCCCCAGCCTCTACTGCCGCCAGGTCTTGTCCTCATTGGTGCTGCTAGGCCCGTGGATCCTGAAACATATTAGGTGCAGATTGGTTAGACCTTCCTGCCACAAGTTTAAGACTTTTGCCTGCCCTTCATTATCATCCCTCAGTTCCCCTTCCTCCAGACTTTCTTCTTTAAAATCAAGCATTGACAGCCCAATCTATGCCCCTAGATCTCTGAGTGCACCACTGTCTATCAACTCCTGAAAGGGCGCATTCACATGCAAAGCATGGTCACATGTTAACCTACCAGGGGGGCCATTCCCTGACCTACGAACGTTTTTAGAAATGCAGGACTCATAGTCCTGTATTCCATTCTGAAGAAGTATTCTCCAAATCCTTCAGCCCATTGCACCCGTTTGCAGGTCACACAAGACCTTCATGTGGCTGTGATGTTGACATCCCCAGATGAATTCCAGCTAGCCACCAGGGCCGCGCTGTCTCTTCTCCTCAGGTCGTTGAGCTGCATGTAGCTCTCCCGAGACTGGCCCATCTCCAGACATTGCACTACCTGCAAGATAGAAGCATGGTCTGGTGTGCTGGTAAAAATGTCCCCACTTTCTTCCTTCTCAACCCCTCACTCACCCCACTACCTTGTAGGCCCCCTACATGCAGGGCTAAACCCAAACTTGATGTTAACCTCGCCTCCCCTGCCACCAATCCACCCTCCCAGAGGTCCCCCAATTGGCCCCTCTTTGTCTTCCTGTTTAATATAGCCCTGGCTCCTATAGGTGCCCTGTTCAACTATGTGTCCCTGCCCCAGTCGATCCTATTAAGGCCTTTATCCTGCGGGGCTCCAGCTCCTCTGCCTGCCCCCAATCCCCTGACTTCGCCTCTTTCCTCATCAATTAATCACATACCTCTCTAAAAACCACCTGCGGCTGAGCTGGAACCGCCTCCACATTCCTATGCAATTCCTGTATTCTACTCTCCAGCCCCCTCTCCCTATCGTGGTGTACTCCAGCAATACCAGTCAGCCAGCATCACACTCTCTCTAGGCCCCACACTCCCTCTCCCTCTACACTACAGAGCAAGCAAGTCCGCGGCAGCCCGGTCCACATTTTTGTGGCATTGGGCCTCAGGCCCACATGACAGCAATAACAGACGCAGGCACCTGGTTGTGTAGTACAGCAAACTGACCCGAGTACGTGCACACAGGCCTCTTTATTGATGGGTCACGTCACTCGTGACACCCGTGATCGATGGGTGTGTGGGTGTAGTGTGTCCAGCCCTCAACGGAGTGGCTGGAAGTCCAGCTTCTTGGGGAACACTAGAACGTGTCCCGCAGGACATTACATTCCTCCCCAACTTTATTGAGGAACAAACACAGTGTTATCCAACCTGTGGGGACAAAACAAATAGTTAACTAAATACCACAGGGTACATCAGTCTCTAGAGTCAGGTGGCAGGACACATCAGACCTGGGCTGGTGACTTTGCTTGCAGCAGAACCTTCTCTTCGGGCACCCGTAGTTTAACCTGAGGGGCTCAGGACATGAACGCTGGCTTGGAGAGGTCCGCTGCATACTGTCAGTTTGCTGACGATGACATGTCTTGCTGTCTTGCCTGGCTTCCACTTTGCTGATGTCAGTGATTGTCTATGGTGGGTTCTAACAGTAGTTCCCTTGTTGGACTTGGCCCATTTTCCCGAAATGTTTGGCTTTTCACCCCCTGTTTTAGGATGTCTTCCCTATGGTAGAGACATGTATAGGCCATGTGTGGAGTGAGATGTCATGTTGAATGTAATGCAATGGTGTGCGCACCTATAACTCCCCCATCATAAGAATGTACCCTGGAAACTTGCTGCATTTAAAATGGATGCCATGGCTGTGTATGGTGCCACCTGACTGTAGTGGATTAGCGTTCTAGTTGTTCGGTTCTCAGCCATCCCAGCTTTTGGAGGGAAAGCCTGGCACCCAGGGTGCTCCTCCCCCTGAGCCAGTTAGAACCAGTTTCCCAGATGCTTCTAGAAGCTTCTGGCACTGTCTGGTAGGTGATGTGAGGGGCATATAAATAAGGGGGCTGTGCCACCATGTGCTCAGACAGAGCAGGGACATGAACGTGAGGGGACCAGCTGCCAGGAGGTACTGCCACATAGGCCTGTGTGCTGGACCCTACACCCAACTGAAACCCCAGTGCTGTCCACAGGGCTAGTGAAAGCCCCACTGCAGGAGTAAAGGCTGCTCTACAGGAGGCGTGCCACGCTACAGAGGAGGATGTTTTCTCAAGCCTTTCGCCTGTCCTGATGAGTGCCCACTGACTGCTGACCTTGCCCAGTAGGGCCTGCTGCTCTCATACCTGGCCCCCGAAGAAGGAAGGTGCGCCACCTTAGGTCCCTGAGGCTGCTGGTGGGACCTTGAGCCTTGCGAGCGCTACATCTAAACGTGCCAGAAGAAGAGGAGCGCTGTATTGAGCTGGACTGTACCCCCAGGAAGTGAGGAGCGCTATACCCAAGTTCCAGTGAAGAAGAGTGCTATCTTTTGTCCCTATCCGGCCGGTTGACTAGCGCTTGGTGAGTGCATTGCTATATTTCCAGCCCCGGAGGTGAGGAGCTGATGTCTGCAGCACTTTATGTTAATTTTGCCCAGGAAGAGGCGGGGACCCTACAGTGCTGTTTGGCCAAGAAGAACTGTTTTAGTGTGAAGCGCCGCTGGAGCCTACCCCGCGTTTTAATGCCATAGCTGGTGCCCACCCCGCGTGTGTGCTGCTTCTCAACATTATCGATATAGCGGGTGTCTACCCCGCGTTTTAATGCCCCTTTCGTGGGTGCCTACCCCGCAGCATGAATAGTTTATAAGCGGGTGCCTACCCCGCGTCAGGCCACAAAGAGCGAAATCACCACCGCACCCCGAGCACCAAGAAAAACCCCAGGCCGCTGCGCTGCTCGCAGAGACCCAGAAGCCAGGCTTAAGCGCGTCTGGTTGGGGGCGTTGCCTGCCGGCCAGAGAAAGGAGGCGGAGTTGTGGCAGTGCTCCCGTGGTGCTGAGGAAGCCCGTGTGTGGACTGGAGACCGGAGCGGGAGCCCACTCCGCCGGTCTGTGGCCCCGCGAGCAAGGCAGCACAGGAGGAGACAGGAAGGAGGCCCCAGAAGCCGTCGCGAAGACGTCCGGAGAGCCCCGCCCGCACAAAGAGGAGCAGCGGGACCTGTTTGAGGGCACTGCAGGTGCCCGGAGAAGCAGCTCTTACGTCGGCAGGGCTCCGAGAGAGAGAGGAAAGCCCCGCAGCACCGGCCCAGCACGAGCTGAGCCCAGAGGAGCCCCGATGAGTGAGGGGCTCAGTAGGGGGACTGGCGGTCGAGAGGGAGGGGGCCCCGGGGCACAGTGTCAGTGTCCGCCCCTGGAGGTCCTACGCAGGAGAACCAGGGAGCATCCGTGCTGGCCAGATTTCCTCAGCTGACCGACTGGCAGTGGGCAGCTGCAACGCACCGCCACAATTGTCTTGGAGCCCCGTGGGGCTTCCCCTATGGGCAGGGCTACAGGCCCCGGGGATTGCATATTTGAATAAGCGTAACACAAGCCCTGCCTAGGAAATGTCCCTGGTGTGGCATACATGCATCAAGAATGCGGCTGACTGTGGGCATATACATGCATGCAAAGGGAAGGGGTGCCTTTAATGAATGTGTGCCTATATTGACAAGGTGTATAGGAAAGGTTGTCTGTGGCACACAGACCTAAGGAACGTTACCTGTGGGGACCTGAGATTACGAAACCTGTTTATCCTGCTTAAAGTTAACCCTTGCCAGGGGACTGTTCCTGTTAGCATGACCCTACTAGGTAATGCCAAATATGTTTATGTTGTCGCCTTGAAGGCCTCATGCCATTATGGAGAGCACGCAAGGTGACTGTGGTTCTTCCTAAAGGGCATGCCAATGATAGGGGCAGCTTTTTCTTAGTGCCTATCTCACAGATGTCATACCCAATGTTAATGTGGGAGTGCAGACATGCGCCTGATGCCTACCGCATTAGATTAAGCAGTTTTTATGCCTAAGGGGGTTCATGTCAATGTGTTTATGCCAGTTTTATGCACACTGTGTTCCCGCCTCATGAGTTCTGCCTAATGCATTTATGCTGATAAGGAGGGTGGTGGGTCTAAGGATCCGCAGACTATGCTCACCCGTTTATGTCTAATGCTGGATGCTTGTATGTCTACTTATAGCGTTGCTTATGCCTAATATGATGGTAGGCCTAAAGTTGCATTTTATGCCAACGGTGTTATGTTTATGCATTTTGCAGTATCACGCCTAACCTTATGTCTTTATTCCAGCATTGAGATTAATGGACTTATCTGTTTCATGTATTCTTTATCCCTTCGCAATGGTCCTGGCAGCGGCCCGATTGGCCCTGCCCTGTAAATAATCCCCTTGTACATATTGCCCTGACGCCAGTTGGCGCAGTGACTACTGTGATTACTATTGTATGTTTGGTACAATACAAAAGTTATTCTTTTACCTAATCTAGTGTGGTCTCTTTTTGTGGTGTGCCTTGTGTTTCACCTGTGTGTCCTGCGTGGATGATTTGCACATGTCCTCTGGAGTTTGGCCTGCCCGCTTTGCACCATGATACACCGTTTCTAACATCTTTGTAGTGGGTTGCGTCGTGAACATGGATGGAGTCCCAAGTGAGAATTCACTGAGGTGTTGCTGGACCGACTGTCCCTGTTGAACTGCTTGGCTGTGACTGGAAACCTGTTGGTGGGGCAAAGTCTCTTCTCGCTCTCCCGCCTGGGGAGGCCCGTTGTCGGGGTTGCTACAGGACTCTAGGAGGGCTGCGCTGGGGGCAGCTTGTGTGCCATCTAGGGGCAGATACAGGACCGCTGAGGAGCTGTTACTTAGTCGCATGCACAACCCTCCCGGGTGGATGAGTCTTGACCGAGACTTGCGCTCGCTGCCACGGCTCCAGTGTAGGCCAGGTTCACAGGTGGCCTCTGGTTTCTTTTGTCGGCCGGTGTGGCGAAGCTGCAGGACTCCAGTCCGCCGATATTCTGGGAGTGGTGTTGTTTGATGCAGGTGCTGATGGCTGGCGTGATGGTGGGTGCCAGTCATGTGATGACTCAGGATGACAGGTGGTGGTGACTTGCTGGGAGTGTTGGATGTCAGGAGGGACTTGGCAGCCATGTGCCTCAGTCTTGCTGAGGTGGAGTGTCTGTGGCGGCTTGACACATAGAGTGTGAGGATCCTCTCTTGCCTGACTTCGGGCCACTTCCGATTCCATCTTGAGGTGGTGTGAGGATGGACACTCTGTGCGGACAGGAGCAGGGATGCCGCTTGACTTAGACTGCTGATCTTCGGGGACGGACAGTCACCTGGGGAAGCGGTAGGATGAGGCGCGGTTGGCGCTTGCTGCGGCTTACGTTCGGTTCACCCATGAGGCTGTATCCAGGGACGTTGGTCCGCCTCGGTGGCTGTCTGGTGTGTCAGGGTGTGCTCTCGGCTTGCTGTGAGTCCTCGGTCTTCTCCCTTTGTTAGTCTATTCAGCCTACCTGTGTTCCTCCGATTTTCGGGGTGACAGGGCTGTCACTCTCTTCTTTCTTCCAGGGCGTTGTGCTTGGACCTCGAGGCGGCGCTTTCATGGAGTCGGCTTCTGCCTTCGCTCCGGCGCGCTCCTTGCTTGCTGGGCGACGTGACGTCCAGTCGCGTGTCGCCGGTTGTTGGAGCGCATGTAGCTGTGGTGGCCTGCCACATGGGGCGTGTGACTCCTCTCTTGCCAATCATGAGTCGCGGCCAACTCGGTCTTGAGGCAGTGTGAGGGAGGACACTGTGCGTGGTCTTTGGCCCACTGCGGGGCTTTGCTGTGATGGTGGAGACGTATGTGCTCTCCTACCTGCGTTCAGCAGTGCTTCCTTGTGGAGATGTCTCTTTCTCTCAGGCGCCTGCCCGTGCGGTCAGGTTCACTGGCGCAGTCTTCTGTGCACTTCTGACTTTGCGTGCTCTTTCTTCTTCCTGGGCGCACTCTTCTGGCACTTGGGGTGCCTGTGGTGTGGCTTGTGGTTGTGCCTGTACACCAGTAGGAGCGGGTGATGTGACCTCTTCACCGGCGGTGGTGTTGGACAGCCACATGTGGCGCGTGCTCTGCACCCGTCTTTCTTGCGCTGTTGCTGGGGGCAGCTCCTGTGAGACATTGCTGTTTTGGCTAACTGTCCACTCTTGCTAATGGAGGTTGTCTTTGTGTTTCTGTTGAGGCTTGCCGTATTACTCGGCTTTGCTGTCCTTTGCTGCTTGGCACATTCCTGTGCTGGGGTAGGCCCGGGCCCCTGGTATCTCTCCACTAGGTGTGGGTTTAGAGTTCCTCCCCTTGAGGAGTTGGCTACGCCGTTTAGCTGATTTTACATTTTTTTTGTTTAGTGGCGCTGGGAGCAGTGCTTAGTCTCTTCCTCTTGTCTTACAGGGAAGTGGGCTCAGGATGGTTGCACGTGCCGGTGTACCGTAGTTTCGATCTTCCCATCTGGCTGATCTTCCCCCTCGTTTGTGCGCATGCGTATCAGTAAGCGCATGCGCAGGATGCCCTTTTTTGTAAATCAAGGTATTTTTGATCTCCCCCCGTTCTGCCATTTTAGTGCGCATGCGTGTAATTTCACGCTTGCGCACGAAGTAATTTTTCATTCAGTTTGAAGCTCCCGCGGCAGCGTTACCACCATTACCAGTTGTGCTCCCCAGCTGCAGCCTTTTTTAGTGCGCATGCGAGTCATTTCACGCATGCGCAATAAGTCCTTGTTATCCATTTGAAACTCCCGGGGCAGTTAACCAGCTTGTGACCGCGGCGCGTTGCTGGACCAGGAACGGACTTTCATCCCTTGAGAAGCCCAGCTAGAGGACAGGAGAGGCGGGTTCAGGTACTGCGCGTTGTGTAATTTGTCGGTCATTAAGAGGCTTTGTTATAAACGCATCTAACTGTGCTCACCACTTGCTTCTCAGTGGGCTGCGTAGCTGAAGGGCTCTGGGGCTAGGCAGGCAGCCCAGAAGCGGTCAAGCCCCTCTAAGTTTATTTATTTAATGCATTCTTTAAAGCGCGGACTTTACCCGAAGGTGTCAGAGTGCTGTACAATAGAACCAGAGTGTGTGATGGCACTCCCCTCGGCCCGGAGAGCACACATGGCAACCTCATGGAAGGCGTCTCCTAGGGCCTCCGTGGCCGCCACAGTGCTCTGCGTTGCCGCCATGGGGAAAGCATGTGAGGTCTAAGTGAGCAGGAGAGAGGGGCTCGTCGATGCCTGCATGTCGCCTTTGTAGTTTTGCAAGTATCATGTGGGTGAACCAAATGATCGCAGTACCCAGGTGTCCTGTTTAATCCCTGCTATGCTCAGCTGCGGGGTCTTTATATTCACAAATCTTACGTAGCTCTGGCCATAACGCGGCCTGGTGCGAACAGGTCAAACTGATGTACCCCCTAGTGCACCTTAGTACAGCAAGCCATCACGCCCACGACGCACCAATGCTAATCCTCGACTTCCCTTGGCCTTCAAATGGATATATCACTCTTTCACCCCCTCCGTTTTATTTTAAAAATGCGCCCTAGAAAGTCAGTAATAACTAAGGCCTGTAGATAACTCAGCCCTCCCTGGCCGTTCGAGGACGGGTGGCCAGAGCAGGACAAGGACTTGACTGTCTTTTCCTTCTTACCCAAATCAGACAAGCACATTCTCCACTTATGCGCTGCCGCTGCACTCCCCCCCCCCATTCCCTCTTTGTCTCGCTCCTCACTTATTGAGAACACCGACGACTCTTACCCTCTATTTTCTCCATTCCTTCATTTTCCCCCCTGTGAAATGGATAAACAAAGCAACATTTTTGCTGGAAATGTCTTTCTAACATTTTTGAATTCCAAAGTTCAGCCTCGAGATGGAGAGGGGAAAAATGGTTCGAAATATAAATAATTTAATTGAAGCAAGCCAGAGTGATCGCAAAGTGGCCTGATTGGGTTTTATTTACAACCCAACACATTAGGGCCACTTTACAGAGTTTGCCAGTTAGGCGCTACTGTTGTTTTCTGCTCTTTTTGTTTGAAAAGTATTGTTTTCCCCGGGTGGGGAAGTGCACTATTCATGTAGGTACGCAATACTCTGTGATGCGTGGAGTGTTAAACTATTAATACGATATGTGTCTACTTTTTTGCTTACTTTAGTTTATAAAATGTATACCGTTGCTCTGTTTTCAGGAATGTGGTCTTTATAAACCATACTGCTGTCATGTACTTAACTTATCAGGCAAAAAATCTTATTGATTTCTGAAAAATCTAAAAGAGTAAAGGTTACCATGTTGTTCCTGCTTATATTTGACACGCTTTACGAAATCTTGCATTCACTAAATCTTGCATTCACTAAGAGTGTTTGCTTTTTCTAGGATGTTACTTTTTTTTCAGGCTGCATATTACTTACTCTTTTCTAGTGCATAATTTGAATTGAGTCGCAACCAGGTTTTTATAGCGGGGCCCAATCGGGTTGTAGCTGAAAGCACTGCAAGTTTCTCTCAGCGGGGCATTATGGTGTTCGGTAAGAGAGAGAGAGGATGTGGCACTACGGCCAGAGCTGTTCAATTTGGAACTGAGGAACCATGGTTAAGCCTTAATGACAGACCATTCTCTGGAGGGAGCACATTTCCATATTAGAATTTAGATGGCTTCACTGGACCTTTGAAGCCCTGCTCTCCTAGCACTAGCAGGTGGACCCTGGCAGTGGAAGTGTGGGTTAAGCTTGAAGGCCTGTCCACTACAATCCATACTGAAGTTCATCTCCAGCCTTGTGGGTAATCTCATGAAGCAGCACTCCCTAGAGCAACATTGACTGTCACTGAGGTCACAGGACCATTGAGGCCAGTCCGCCTCACCCATTGGTATTGTCATTGTTTCAGCAGTAGCAGGGCAACTCGCCAGGGATTAGCAATGCAGGATTTGCACACACACCAAACTAAATTTTCAAGCTTCACGTTTCAGACACGGGCATTCTTAACTAATTGGTTAAGCAGAGAAGCTTGGAAGAAATTATAGGTTTTCTGATTTTACATTGCTCATTCAGCCTCTGGATGAGCATCGTGTGACCTCTCGTAGTTTACATCAAAGGTTAATGTTAATAATGTGTTCCATTTGTGGTGCTTTAGTTTAGTGTGGGCGACAACCAGGAGCCACATGAAAGCTTGGATTCTTTTTTCTCAAGGGCCCTCATGCGGCACCAGAGCTAGGCATCTGGCCCAAGCCTCTATTGGCCTGCACACTTTTTAGTTTAATCTCACATCACCTGCACTCAGCTGGAAGGTGGATGCTGCCAAAGGGAGTTGGCTTTGCTACTTGTGATGAAATTGGAAAAAGTAGGTCAGGAAACCAGATTTTATAGGCAACACTCACCTGCAACAATCTGGTGTGTACTGGCTGCAGTAAAACTGCAGATACTGGTCCTACTACTGTGGTGCTGATCACATAGACCTCCCCCTTGTAGTTATGTGGTGTTCTGATATGATTAATTGCTTCACTAATTTCTTGGTACTTGCAATGTTTGTAGATTGTCCGTCATTTTAAGCCACCTTTGTCATTGCTCTAAATTCACCACTTTTCCTTTAGATAGTTTAGGACTCCCAGCCATTGCCACCCTTCTTTGTTTATTTATTATTTGTTCCGTGCCTGACAAATGGGATATTTGGATGCTGTTGCCATGTTTAGTGCTCCTGTACCCAGGGGGTTGGGACACAGTTCGGGACCATGGCCTGCTGGTACAGATGGTGCATGCATTGTTTTTAAGTGGAGAACTCTGGAGAAGGGTGCCTGGTGAATAGAGGCCTGGGGGAGGAGGGATATGACTTTTCCGCCATTGGAATGTTTTTCATTTTTATTTTTTTTCATAGGCTGTTCACTGCTCTAGTATTTCAGTTGCACACAGAATATTTTGAGCGGTTGAATTGCATCAATGCACTTGTCTTTCTGTCTGTGCGTTATAAAGTGTTGGAATATGTCCATTATTGTTTCCTGAGGCAAGCATGTATTCCTGAATCAGGCTGCATGATCCAGTGTGTAATAATTGTATAGCTCTTCAATCCGCGGTGGCACAGCTTCCAGGATAATGTGCTTCATGGCAAAAAACATGTAAAGTCCCAAATGGAGACCTATTGGCTATGCTGATGGTTGTTCACTACAGTGAACTCCACAAAGAGCTGATCACCCACCTGATGGTCTTTGAGGCAAATCTGTATCGAGGATTCACACTTTTGGGTTCCAAGTACTGCACCAGTCAACACATTGTTCCCAGCAACAGACGTATATATATATAGTTTAGTTATTGTTGAGGGATGCCTCGCAGCCAAGAGTATGTCCATCAGCTCTGGAGTAAGATCAAACATGTTCAGCTGTCCCCTCTCATTCTCCATGCATGGACATGGATTTTGCGAATGCCTGGCCTGAGAACCCAGCTCTGCTACTGCAATAGCAGGTCCTCCCGTTGACATAGCCTCATCAGAGTACAGATACTCCAGCATTACATTCTGTGCCCAATTTGGTTCCTCTTTGAAAATTTGATCCAGTTGGTTCTTATATTTTTGAGAACGTGAGACAGGAGTGGTATCCACAAGAAGGCATACAGGAGTCCCACAATCCACCTAAGGCGGAACGCATGTCTGAGTGACAGATGCCTTTGAAACACCAGTCTGCAGAAGTGCTGACATTGCTTGTACTTGACGGTGGCAAACAGAGCGAAGGTTATCCTCATTTGTGGAAGAGAACCTGACCTGGCTCCATGTGTTATTGCCACTCTTGATCCTCCTAGGCTCTGACTGCTGAATTAATCCGCCTAGACCTCTGAACTTCTGGTCAGAATACTGCTCTTCCCCCTCAGGCAGCTCCACCGTTAACTACCTACCCCATCGCTACAAGATTCGAGGCTTCTGTGCCTTCTGCTCGTCTCCCCTTCTGTTTCCTCCTTATGTCTGCCCTTTAAGTTTTCTTTTTTTGCTTCCCATTTCCTTGCCTTTTCCTGTTCCTATTTTTTTTTTTTCCTGTTCCTTTCATATTTCTCGCCTCTTCCCCATGGTTTTCTCCACTGCGGCTCCTCCAGCATGGTCCCGCCCTCTCCCTGCTAACCCTCTACTTAATAATAATTTGTGGCATATATGCGCGTCCCAACCGCGGCCATCACCAGGGACCCTGGACCTCCGGCCGCCAGTGCAGCATCTACTCTGCCCTATAGGCACTCAACACAGGCCAGGACAACTGCAAGGGTTCTTAATCTATTCACACCCATGGACCTTTTATCTGCTGCCACTGTCGCCACGCCGAGACCCATGACCCACCTCAACTCACTGCCACAATTTCACTGCACCCCAAACCCTGCAATGTATCCTCCTCAGTGTCCGTTCCCTCCACATACACATGGAGGAAATCTGGGACCTCCTCGACCACACCTCCTACGATGTCGCCCTCACAGAAACCTTGATAAACGACTCCTGGAACTGGTGTTGCAATCGCCACCCCCAAAGGCTACAACATCACTCAGAAGGACCCCCCAGAGGAGGCATCACCATCGCTCACAAATCCAACATCCGACGGAGCAACCACACAGACAGGCCCACAGACCTGGTGGAACACCTTCACTTCAACATGCAGACCAACCCGACTACCACCCTTCGAGGCACCCTCATCTATAGACCCCACGCACCTTTTTCCAACTCAATCACCAACATCATCCAGCAAGCCATCACCTCCACGTATTACACCTTGCTTAGAGAACTCCACTCCCACCTCAACAACCTTCAAGACCCCAACTCCTCCTACCCCCTCAACATTGGACTCCCAACAGATCCTACCACAACCCACACACTCAAAACCAACATCAACCGCAAACGTCCACACCAGCTCCAACGCAGGAGTTGGAACACCAGTGACCAGCTCACTGCCTCCCTCAGAAGTTCCACTCCCACCTACACGGATGACGACCCAGCCAACGCTGCCTGAACCCTGCACAGTTGGCTCACCGACTGCGCCAACATCACCCACCCCTTAAAGAAAACTATCAACCCACAAGCCAAGAGAGCTAGCTGGTTCTCCGCCGAACTCCGAGATTTGAGAGTAACTTGCAGACACCTCAAAAAGAGATGGAAGAACTCCAAAACCACAGCAAAATTTGACAACTTCAAAGCAGCCACTGCTGTTCGCCACAAGCTCATCAGATACACAAGGAAGAAAGCACTCCAGGACAGACTCTCCACCCACGCACACAACAGCAAGGAACTCTCCGGCATCATCGGAGTTTGCCTAACCCAACAGAGAGACGACCAATATTCCCACCCCCCCCCTCACCTGTACCTCTGAAGCAGACCCGGCACCTTTTTCCACCACAAGATCAAGACCATCTACACACAGAACCTATAATCACCATTCCCTACTCTACGCAGCCATCACTCAACAGCTGTACTGCCCTCTCCATCAATGACACCCTGAAGGCTATGAAGTCAGCCAACTCCGGGGCTCCCACAGACCCTTGACCGTACCACATCTATCACAGAGCTTCCAACATCATCGCCCAGAGCTTCAATGAATCATCAACGTATCCTTCAAGACCGCCTCCTTCCCCAATGACTGGAAACACGCCGAGATCAACCCTCTCCCGAAACAACCCTTGGCAGAGCCCCACCAACCTCAAAAACGTCAGACCGTTCTCTTTACTCCCTTACCCGGCGAAGCCATCAAATAGCGTAAACAGGCAGCTTGCCTCCTTCATAGAAGAAAACATCTCCAACTCCTCCCAATTTGGTTTCAGGAAAAAGGACAGCACTGAAACCACCCTTCTTGCCGTGACAGATGACATCCGCTCCCTCCTCGACAGAGGAGAGACTGTGACCCTCATCTTCCTGGACCTCTCCGCAGCCTTTGACACTGTATCTCACCGCACCCTGGCCCACAGACTACAAGACGCAGGAATTCGGAACAAGGTCCTTGACTGGATCTGCTTATTCCTATCCTGCAGAACGCAGCAGTTCACACTCCCACTATTCCTCTTGGATCTCACACTGACTGCCTGCGGAGTTCCCCAAGGATCCTCCATCAACCCCGCCCTGTTTAACGTCTGTATGGCCTGCTTGCACCCTTTTTCAGATCCCACAAACTCAACATTGGAGATATTGGGTTAGTTGGATAGTGAGGATGTTAGGTGTCGTCTGCATAAGATACAAACAACTTCCAAGAATGAATGGCAGCTGTCGCCAGGTTGATGAGCAGCTGCCTACAACTCAATGGACAAAACTGAAGTGCTCATCATGGACCCATACACCTGGAATGACACATGGTGGCCTCCTGCTCTTGGGACCCCCAAACCCGCCCCACCATCCCCCTCCTACCCCGGACCACGTACGCAATCTCAGAATCATCCTGGACTTTGAACTCAAAATTAACTGCCAAATCAATGCCGTCTCCTCTTCCTGTTCCCACACCCTCCGTCTACTATGAAAGTCTTTCAACTGGATTCCTCTCTAGCACAGGGAACCGTCACCCATGCCCTCACAAACAGCAGACACGACTACAGCAACACACTCTACGGCTTGATCAACGAAAACCTCACCCACAAACTTGAACGTCCACAACACCTCCACCAGACTAGTCCAAAACCTACCTCGAGACTGCCACGTCACCCAACACCTGCGGACACTACATTGTCTCCCCGTTGAGAAGAGAATCTCGTTCATGCTTCTCACCCACATAAGCCTCCAACTCCAGGTCTACCTACCTGAACCACCGACTCTTGTTCCACGTACCCCAAAGATTGCTCAGCTTCCCCTTGATACAGTGTCACGCATCAAGAAGAACACAAGACATTTCCTTCTTCCTCGCTGCCAGGGCATGGAACATCCTCCTTCAACAGACACAAACACTCTCTATGGTTCATGAACGAGTTCATGACCTGGCTCTTCAAATTAGGCCCCTCACCCAAAATCGCCTTGATACCCTTCCGGTGAGTAGTTGCGCTTTACTAGCTCTGATTTATTTATTGGCCCTTCACTTTTTTAAGTTGATGTGGGGCTGGAACTCTGCCAGAGGCCACTTATCTCCACCTCTCACAGGTGGGCACCCCTAACCCGTAAGCAACGCATTCCTCACTGTCAAGTCTGTATAGGGTTGAGAAGAAGGCTCTTGCAGTGTCTTCCAAAATATCAATTTAGTATGAGATGTCCCCTTGATGTTGGGCCCACAAACACTTCAGATCTTTTTCCATAGCCCCCATTTGCCACTTGATGTTTTGGAGGCCATCATTTCTAGCAGCCTTAGAGTTGGTCTCAGTCCAGTACCCAGGTTTCACATTGAAGGATGCTGCATTGAGCTTTAAACATTTATTTAAGCTTTAATGTTTACTAAAACTTGCGGTTGAAATGTCTATTATATTTACCTTTTGGACATTATGTTTACCCTCCTCCCAGTAAACACTTAGTGTTCTGCTTTGTGAAGTTTGAGTGTGGCAGGCAGAAGCCACGCTGAGCAGGTGAAGTATTTTCAGAATTTACATAACCACATTTCTTGCTGCTTTGTGTCCACAGTGAGTTTGGCAAATGTCGTGTTTTGGTATTTCTCTTCGCATTTCTTTAACATGTGACAGATTTTGCTCTCCTTTGATTTCCTCCCCCCCCCCACCCATTATATATTAACGGTTGTACTTTTTTTAGAGTTGAGCGTGACGGGCAGAATCCACATGACAGATGATGTATCTTTAAAAATCATCCACCTTGATTTCTTAAACATGGTTATTCAACTTCTTACGTCACATTTTCTCTTGTCCATTATACATTGAGTTGATGATTAGTCTCTTGCCTGTTTTACATTATGTTGCTGCTTTGTTTCTTATAGTGTGAGGTCCGAGCGTGGCATGCAGAGAGCAGCTGTTGGAATGACACTGTGGACCATGAATACTATGTAGCCCATTGTACCAAATAAAGTCTATTGCTATCCAACGAGTGCATGGTGACCTACTTCTATTGCTTGCCTTAAGGCCTAGGTTACTTCTCCATAACCCCCAACCCCCCCCCCCCTCCTCATTCGATTTCTCTGAATTCCATGTATGCCAAATAATGTTCACTATTCAATCACTATCACACATTGTTGGCATTCTCACCATTTTTTACTTTTCTGTGTCACATCTGCTTAAGTTTGATTATTCGTTTTAGGATCCAAGGACAACTAGGCGAGAGACAGGTGATCTTTTATTCATGTAGAAGCAACAACAGAATTGTTGATGGAGTAAGTTTTAAATGCCTGGTAGCCTGCAGTCAAATTGGTTTCCTAGAAGGGTCTTGTGCTATTACACTTACATTTGATGTTATTTGTTATTATCTGACCGACTTTTCCCCAGACTTGCGTCCTGCCAGTATACCGTATGATTTCCCTTTAGGTCAGGGCATCTATAGCTTTGGGGAAAAAACTTTAATTTGTTCTTTTTAAGCTGCATAATTGTTGTAGACACAGCAATATAATTTCCTGCTAACCCAATCATTGACAGGGAAGGACCGAATACAATATGGCTGCCGCCTTCACACCAGTGAACGAAGCAGCTGCACAATGGCTGCTGCACCCTTTGATTTCCCCCCTGGCGCTGCGGGAGGATAGACCTTGAGACCGAGATTGAGGTGAGACTCTGATTTGAGCACCTTGTTAACCCTCTGTCGGCTGGCATTTCCGGCACCAAGACTGCAAAACTTCTATCCGGGTTCGCGCTGATGGCTGTTTTGAATGGTTGCCACATGTATGACGCTTGCGGCGATCTACCTGCGACTGCCTCCCAATGCGGTGTCCTTTTTAGTTGCTTGCGGTGGCACTTTTATCGTGGTGTGATGAACCCTCTTTCATGCCTCTATTGAAGGGAGGCTGTCTGGCGGCAGAGACCTAGCATTCTGCCTCTATTCACCCATCACTAATAGCATTCTCCTTCTGGGATGTATTTGCCTGCCACCCCCCCCCCCCTCTCCCCCACCTGCTTGGGCATGCATGAGTAAAGTGCCATCCAGACCAGCACTAGAACCACGTCTCGTGGCACCCTCCTGGACTCCAGACTTCATTCGCCACCATCCCTGACCTCATTGCACCCCACGGCATCTCCTCCACGGACTATATACTCATCACAGACCTGATCTTCCACTTCGACAACACAAGCGCCCCCTCACCCCTCCCAATCCACTATTCTCCTGGAAAACCTCGCCAACATCGAACTGAAACAGCTTGTCACCACACCTACCCACTAGGCATGACACAGCCTCACCCCCATCTTGACAGGTGGGAACAACATCTGTTTCGACCACACCACACAACCCCCATGGATGGACCACCACTGTGTACACTTCCTTATCAATAAACCCAAGACGCCCACGATGAAACTGGAGCATGGTCACAGAGGAGCAGCTCAACTGCACCCTCACCCGCGATGTGCCTCTTCCCCAATCCGCCCCCCCCTCCCCCCCACCCCCCCCCCCCCCCCCCCCACCACCACCAGGACCAACCCAACCTCTCAGCAAAATAACTCTTCAAATTGATCACCAACTGTGCAGATGAGCTTGCACCCCTATGTATTCCCGATAGACCGCGCCCCAGTAAGGCCACATGGATCACCATCAACCTCCAAGATGCCTCGAGAAACTGGAGAAACAGCAAATCTGCGGAAGACTACCACCTTCAAGAACGCCATGACGGAATACCATCAACACATCACATCCGCCAAGAGGACCTTCATCCAGAACGAGATCCTCGCCAACTACAGCAACTCCCAAGGAACTCTTCAGTGTCATCCAAGAATTCATCAGCGAAACCACGGACATCACCACCTCCCAGGACCTCTGCAACATGCTTGGCTCCTACTTTCATCTGAAAATCAAGGGACTCTACGAAAACTTCAACGACCGGATGCCTGACTCCGAAACCACCCCCTCCTCCAGCAGCGCCAGCCAGCCCACCATCTCCTCCTGGACCCCTGTCACCACCAAAGACACCGCATCAAACCTGAAAAGCATTCACTCCGGAGCCCCCACAGACCCCCGGACACCCGCGCATCTTCCACAGTCACCATCGCTCCCGAACTACGACACACCATCCAAGCCACCTTCAAAACCAGCATCTTCCCTGAGGACTGGAAAAGCTCAGAAGTCAGACCCCTATTAAAGAAACACTCAGCAGACCCCATGGACCTCAAGAACTAAGACACCTCTCACTCCTCCCTTTTACGGCTAAGGTCACTGAGAAGACCGGTAATGTCCAACTAACAAAATTAATTGCAGAGAACAAATTCCCCCTCCCACCCCCTCCTCAATCCGGATTCCACAGCATCAAGACCATTCTCCTCGCATCCACAGACGGCATCTACACTCTCCTCGACCAAGGACCCACTGAAGCCTTGATCCTACTCGACCTCTCAGCAGCCTTCGACACTGTTTCCCACCACACACTCACCGCCAGACTCCACAACAACGGCATACAGGAAATGGCCCTCAACCAGCTCCGCTCCTTCCTCACTGGCAGAACCCAAACAATCAGACTACAACCCTTCCTCTCCGAATCCACTGCAGAGTACCCCAAGGATCGTCACGAAGCCCCTCGCTCTTCAACATCTACATGGCCCCCCTTGCTGCCATCATTGGACAGCACGGACTCCACATAGTATCCTACGCCACTGATGCCCAGCTCATCCTCTCCCTTCACCAGCAGACTCTACTTTCAGGAAGGAAGGAATGAAGGACGGTGCATCCCGGATGAGCAGCAGCTGCCTGAAGCTCAACTCAGAGCTGACATAGGTCCTCTGACTCTTCCCACCCCCCTTGGCTTAATACAGCATCTAGTGCGTCTGCTCCCAACCCCCACGGACCTCGTCCGGAACCTCAGCATCGTACTCTACTCCTCCCTCTCCAAGACCCAACAGGTCCACGCTGTCGCCTCCGGCTGTTTCCAACAGCCTCTGCATCCTACGAAAGACCTTCAAATGGACTCTTTCCCCTGACCCCACCCCCCGAATCAAGAAAGACTGTCACCCAAGCTCTCATAACCATCAGACTTGCCTAAGGAAACGCCCTCCACGCCACTATCAACAAGTCTCTGACCACACAGAACACCGGAAACCAGACTTGTCCTCGCCGTCCCTCGACATGGACACATCACCTAACACCTGCTTGAGCTCCACTGGCTCCGCGTTGAGAAGAGACTAACTTTCAAGATAGTCACCCATGGCAACAAATGCCTTCAACACCGGACCCCAATATCTCAACGACAGAATCTCCTTCCATGTACCCAAGAGGAACCGCCGTCCTTGCCGAACCCCTGTGCATCTGCAGAGCAAGAATGGGTAGGAGAGCCTTCTATATCACAGCCAAGACCTGGAACGAGCTCCTGATCGACATCAGACATGCCCCACCCTGCACATCTTCAGGAAGAACCTCAAGACCTGGCTCTTTGACTGACTGGAGCTGCCCCCGTGCCTTGAAACCCTCATGGGTGAATAATGCACTTAAAGAATCCCTCATTGATTGCCATATAGCAATATCACCTGGTGTATGCAGCCTCGCAGTTGAGCACTGGGCATGGAGCCCAAGTAGCCTTTTGCACTTTGGCAAGGCTCGCATTATGGTTCTACTGGTGGATGGCCACTATTGACAGCCAAGAAGTCATATGCCTATACCTGGCATGACTTGTTTGGGTGCCTCACTCTCTCCTCTGCCTGTTTGCTATACTACTATCTCTCAAGTGTGCTGTTTTCTCTCTTGCCTGATCTATTAGATCTCCTCCTAGTGTGCTATGTTCTCCATACTGACCCGACGATGATACTGTTGTCGACTTTTCATTATGATGTGGTCTCTCCACTCCGTATAGTTAGACTGATTGTTAAAAATCTGCTACATTGTGTTCCCTCATTGTGCTTTCTCTCCCCCCCCCCCCTGTCCACACCCTCATCCACTCCCGAATTAGCCTCAAACAACTTGTCACTTACCCTACCTACAACGCTCGACCCCATTTTCACATCTAAAAGACCTAGTCAAGCTCAACCTGGTCTCAAGACTTACCTACACTGGCACCATGCCCCCAACTCCATGCGCAGAAAGTGTAAAAATATATCCGAAAAACAGTGGGACAATATCCAACGCTCACCTCCCAGATCCAGAAACGGCTGCTAAGAACTACTCCCAGTGGAACATAGAATGAGTTGACCTAATTACCACTGCCAAGCCAGCCAGATCCACATGACTTTTCAGAAGAGCCAGCTGGTTCATTGCGGAGTTGAAATCCTCCTAATGCAACTGCAGGCAAGTTGAAAGGAAGTGACACACTAGCAAAGAGACAGGCAACCATAGCATCTTCAAGACATCTCTAAATCATTTCCACCCCACCCTGAAAGAAAAAACGTACGCTTAAGCAGACCGCATAGAAGCCAGCACAAACCGCAGCAAGGAGCTGTTCATCATCATGAATGAGATCTCCAACCCTGCAGCCACTAAGAACCACACCATCCCCTCCCTAGAAATGTGACACCCTGACTAACTACTTCCATTACCAGATCTGTCAACTATGAACACTTCAAAACCGTAACTCCGTATCGCCGACCGCATCAGCCTGCTCACATCCGTAAACTGCACCCTCAACACCTGATCACCAATTGTGACCCTCACAAGTTAAGCCACAATCTCCATTATGAACTCTGTGTCCTCAGGTTCACACACAGACCACTGTCACCAACCCACCTGCAACCTCGGGAGCAGGACTATTGACGATGAGCTCAAAGTCTGAAACACGCTGAATTGCAGCCCCTCCCGAAGAAATCATCTGCTGACCCAGCGGAACTGAAGATCTAACGGCCCATTCCCACCAGATGGTCTCAGACATTCAACCAGCAACTCGCCAAACAACTAGAACACAACAGTCTCCTGGACTACTTTGAATCTGGATGCTGAACCAATCGCAGCACCAAGACAGCCCTCATCAAAGCCACCAACGACATCCGGGCCCTCCTGGACTACTGCAAAATGGCAGTCCTCCTCCTCCTGGTCCTCCTCCTCCTGGACCTATCAGCTTTCTTCAACAGTCTCCAATCACCTCTTGATCAACAGACTTCACCACATGAGAATCCAGTGAGACCCTATCAAATGGATCACCTCACACGGAAGAACTCTGAGAATCCTTCTCCCACCATTCACTTAAGAACCTGAGAAGATCTACATCCCACATGAATCATCCATCAGCCCCTCAATCTTTGACATGCATATGATCCCGTGGCCAACACCGTCAGATCGCACAGACTCCACATCATCTCCTATTCACTTGACACCCAAATCATCCTCTCGCTGTCCGAAGACCCCTCCACCACCAGAGGCAACTTCCACAGATGTATGATATATGCTGCTGACTGGAAGGACAACTATCCCAAGCTCGGCAGGAACAAGACGGAAGTCTTGATCTTTGGGAACAACATCTCATCATGGAGCAATGCACAATGGCCTGCTTAACTTGGCCGATTCCCCCGCCTGACAGACCCCGTATGCAACCTCTGCGTCATCTGGAACAGCAATCTATCTCTGAATAAGCAGTTAAACACATTCTCATCTGCCTGCTTCCACACCCTACACATGCTTGGCAAGGTCTTCAGTTGGCTCCCACTCAACACTGGAAGGACTGTTATGCAGGCCCTTGTTGCTGGCTGGACGGTGTGAACACTCTGTACATAGGACTCACTGCACATCTCCTGAAGAGACTACAGTCAATACAAAACTCAGCTGCAAAACTCTTCCTCGATCTCCCCAGACAGACCAGCATCACACCCCACCTCCATAAGCTTCACTGGCTCCAGATCCAGAAGAGATTCCAGTTAGAGATGCTGATCTACTCATACAAAGTCCTGCACAGTGAAGGACCAACACAAATCAACAAAAGCATAACTTTCCACTAACCGACCAGACACCTGCTATCTTCTTGCCTCTTTCTCGCACACAACTTCTCTGATCTGCCAAGTTAATAGCCGATGACGCTCCTCACACCTGGTGCCCAAAGCTTGTAACGGCCTTCCACTGCACCCCCTGACTACCCCAATCACCCCGGCAATTCAGGAAATTGCTCAAGTCCTGGCAGTTCGAATCAACAAATCACCACAAAGCAGTTAAGCAGCTCCAGTGCCTTGAGACCCTCACAGGTAATATGCCATGCTTTATATATCCTTTCTTGATTAAGATGTCGTAGACTGCCTCAATGGCTCTGTGGCGCTTGGATAAGTGTGGGGAACTGCCGAAGTCTGAATCCTGCACTGTATCTAATTGGGGTATTGCACTGCAACGATGATTATCAAAGATCCACCTCATGTCTGCCTTTTCTGGCTGCTCGTGCTGCCCTGTAGCAAGTGGGCCACTTGGGTTGTGCCTATACCCTCCCATGGCAAACGTGGCTCTGCAGTTGGAGATGGGGTTTGACAAGCCCTCACAACTCAAACTGGCCACAAAAAGACTAGTATATTGCACCTACCGCAAACCAACTCTCCCATCAATAACAATAAACCGCCATGCCCATCATCCTCAAAGCAATTCAAGGCTCCAGGGAAGCAGTACAGACAAAAGTGGATAAGTTCTGGGTGGATGTAATCTTCCTGCACTAAGATACTCACAAAATAGTAGGTAGGGTGGCTAAAGCCTGGGTCTCCGTGGTTGAAGATGAAGTGACAACCCTTAAACTGCAGGTCTCTAGTTGCTCTCCACAATGGATACACTGGAAGAACGAAAAGAGGGTGCCGAAAGCAATTCCTGAGAAACAACCTGTGCCTCATTGGGTTCCCAGAGGGGGTTGAGACCTCCTGGACAGACTGTTTTCTGGAGCAATGGTTCTGTTCTTGTGTCCCATTGGATAAGCTGTCTTTGTTTTTTGGATGAGAGGGAGTATCGGGTCATGGCTAACAGGCCGCCTGTAATGGTCTCTCGCCCCATGATAGGCTGCATCTTCAACCACCACTATCGGAATGTCCTCTTCAGGGGGATCAAGATCTGTGCTTCAACACCAAGCTCATGGTCTTCAGACTACACCCGGGCGGTCCTGCAGCACAGATGCTTGTTTGAGGGTGTTCAACAAACTCCTGGCCCATCATATCCAATATATGCTCCTATTCTTGGTCCGTCTGAAAGTAATTTTCAACTCTTCCTGGTCCGTCTGAAAGTAATTTTCAACTCTTCCACCTATTTCTTTGACATTCCCCAACAAGCATGGAAGTGGGCAATGGGGCAACGGTTACTCCGATCCACCAGAATTGAAGATGCACAAACTCTAGGACAGCTGGGTCCCCTAGAGCTCTCTCGAGTACCATGGGGGAAAGACAACCCACTCAAGCAGGGGCCGACCGAACCAGCACAGGAGACATGGGTTACTGGCTAGGGCTCGACAAATCCACTCGCCAGCTCGCATTTGCGAGGTAGAATAAAGGAAGAGCTAATTTTAGGTCCTACTCACCCTTTCTGGCGAATAGGCAAACTAACTAACTTTTGTCCTCTGTCTTTGAAAACGTAGCAAATGTGACAAGATGAGATTTGAAGGGATTTTTATTGCTCACCAAGCTAATGAGCAATAAAGATGCCTTTTAAATCTTGTCACATTTGCTCCCCTTTCAGAGACTGAGGTCAAGTAGGTTGCCGTTGGGTCAAGGTGATTTTTCAAGGTATTAGACCTACAGGACTAATACAATTCAGATTTTTCGAGCCTTGTGAGCTCATCTCCTACTGGGAGTGAACCAGAAGCTCTTGACCCAAAGGTGTCGCTCTCTGGCACCCCCACAATCTTTCAGACTCGAGATGGCGATCATGAGCCACTCACTTGACCCCCGCAGATGGAGAGGTGAAGAATAACCCTTTCATGGATGGCCAACCATTGCTACATAAGCTGTGAAATACTCTATTGCTGTATTACATATAGTCTTTTTGGTTATGGGTTGGAGGGAGTGTTATCCTGTGTTCTTACGTTCTTTTGTTGTTTTATTGTGATAATCAGAAATTGCTGTCAGCTAGCATGATCCTTCTATTGGGCAACAGGGAGCCTAGGATGTAATCCTGACAACCTACTAGTTTCTTTATATTTGAATGTTTGGCGACAGATGCTTCATAGTTAGGAGTATGTGTTGAGGTGGGCGGTGTGGTGGGATGGGTTAATGTTCTGTTTTCCTTTATTGTTCTGACTTTCTTTTGTAGGCACCAACAACAAATTTCCTCCACTGGGTCCACTCACATACAACATGCTCTATGGCTCCACTGAGTCTATCCCTATTTGGACCGGGAGGCCTCTCAAGAGGAGAGTGGCCAGTACACCACTTTGCAGCCCTGCCACACATGGTAATGTTAATTTCCTAGAATGTAAACTATGTTCTTTATCGATAAGGGATTGCCTGTACTTTGTTATATAAAGCGGTTTCGCTAGGATGTGGTCATGCTCCACGAAACACATCTTTTAGGGTCCCACTGTCCCTTGCTCATCCGGTTTGGCTGTGACTTGAGTTTTTCATGCTTGTTTCTTCAGAGGTTCATGAGGAGTTGCGATCTTGCTGCACAAGGCCTTCCCAATGGCATTGTCCTCCTCCTACATTGACCTGCAGGGGAGGTACATAGAAACGGAGGGCCCTCTAGAGACTAGACACCAGAACTTAATATCTGCCTACGTTCCCCAACATATGTTGCACTGGACACTGCAGGCACCCCATGACCTTGTGGTGCCCCCGCTACTCGGACTATCTGATTGGTAGATGTGGTGTTTTTTTAACGCTGTCTCCGACCCCTTTCTGGATATTTCCGAGGCCCTTTGGCTGTGCCTAATTACACTCTCATCCCAACTTACATTGTAGTCCTACTCAAATGTCCTAAGCGATGCTTGGAGATTATGGAACCCCTCACGCTTGTACACTTACGTGTCAGCAGAGCATAAACTGGGTTCCAGACCTAGAGACCCTCACTGGTGAAGCTGCTGTGTTCTACAAATCCTGATTGAATCAGTCAGATTTGGCTCCCATCCAATGACTTCCTGCCTGGAGGCATCTCAGATCACACACCCTTCATCTCTGTAATGGAAACTCTTCGGTCTACTTAAGAGCTATGTGGCGCTTCAACGCCTGGCATGTAGTAGACCTCAACTGTATTGATGTCATAGCGGAGGAACTCCAGATCTCATTTAAGCTAAACTGTAATACTGAGCCCTCTGCTGGAACCCCTATGGGTGTCCAGCAAACCCACCCCAAGGGGGTCTGACCAAGGGACATGTAAGTGGAAAGGAGATACTCCAACTGCTACAGTTAAGGGATTTTAAAGACCAGATCCTCACTGGAGTGGTGGACTTGTGGCTGGGCCTCTGTGACATTGAGCGACACTTGCAGGACCACCAGTCCATAGAGAGAATCTGTTCTGGCCACCCTGAAGCAGATCTTCAATGAGGATGCTAGGCGGTGCGGGAGAGCGTTGACCCAGCTGGCCTCCGAACATAGAGACCAATCTAGCAAGCTATTATATTTTCCGGCACCTTATGCGGCCTTGACTAGAACCGACCGGCCATTCGTAATTCTCTTGGAACGCTTCATGAAAGTATGCCTGAGGTAGCTCAGGTCCTCGCGGTGTATCAAGACTTCTAAGTGGCAACCCCTCTACCCCCACAGGAGCTGCATTTCCACTGCTAAAGGACATTCCCCCTACACTTGATTCCCTGCTGTCTCTGGCCCGAGAACTTGACCAACCGCTCACAACTGTGGACATAAACATAGCTATTTCAGATCTCAATTCGGGCGAGACACCTGGCACAGACTGGTTCTCCGTAAAATTCCTTTAAAGCAACCTGGCCCGTTTGTTCCCTCACTTACTGGCCCTCTAAACTGAGGTGGCAGAGCATGGATCTTTCACCCCCAAACCTGGGCACTGCCATTATTGTGTGATTTTTCAAGGCCAACCAACCGGCAGAATAATGCACCTCGTATATGGCCATCTCTCTCAAAAAAATAAACATCAAAGTGTTTGCGGAAGTCAGAGTGATTACATTAAGTCAGACACTGAGTTACCTAGTCCACCCAGAACAAATGTTGGCTCAAGCCTGGCAGGATCCCCTGCTGTTGTGCACGGAGGGTACAACTCTCCCTGTACTAGCTGTCACGTTTGAGCAGTTCCCTGGTCTTAGCCCAAATTGACTTTGAAAAGGCCCTTTACACTGGGGCGTGGACCTTGGAAGCTGTGCTGAAGCATGCATGTTTTGGAACCTACTTCTTCACTCATCAGCCTACCATACAATTCCCCTGCATCCCAAGTTCAGGTAAACTGAGCCCTATCCCCCGCCCTTTTCAGTAGTCTGGGGCTCCAACCAGGGCTGTCTTCTGTCTCCATTACTTACCCTAGTAATCTAACTCTTTGCACGTATTATCAGATGCAACACCCACATTTGGGTTGGCTTTAAGAGGAGGATCCTGAAAAGCGCAAAGCTCTGTAAGCGGATAACATCCTATTATTTCTGGCTGACCTGCAGTCTTTCAGCACCAGACGCCTCAACCCATATTGTGAAGCATGTGGTCTGCAGAAAAACATGAACAAGTTGCTGTTGGTACCAGTTGAAGACACGAGGACATTCTTGGCACCCTGCGATCTCGATATGTTGTCTCCTTCAAATATTTAGATCTCTAGATATTCTCCGCTGCCAAGCCCTGGCCTGGACTCTTAGTTTTCAGCCCCTTGTGATCACCCTGACTACTTCCTGTGGAAATGGGGCCTCCTGCCTCTAATCGTTATAGGACGGGTAGCCTTATTTAAGAGGATGTGCATCCCACGCTTTTTGTATGTCATTGTGATCTTCCTCCAAGAAACAGAGCGGGGCTGCCCGAGGACAGCCCTGTTGTGCCTCTTGGAGGAAGTTAGATGACTGACACTGGAGAGAAACGTTATTGGGATGGCCACATTGTTGGGCAAACAAGATATCGTCCGTAACTGGAAGTTGCCGGAATCACGCCTTATTGTAAGGGTGGAGGGGGTGGACTGGTGAGCCAGCCATGAGAATCCGATCGATGAGGTCCAGGTAGGCCGCCGAAAGTATAAGATGTGCAGCTGGTAGCAGATGCATCATGAGCTGAATGTTTAACTATATGGATGATAATGTATCTACTATGTCTATATCTCTAATGCTTTTTTATGTATTCTTTTAGAATTATGTTTGTGAAATGCCAAAATCTTAACTTGGATGTAACAAAATAGGGCTTAGGGTTGGTACCCGTTTTGCCATTGGCTTGACAGGTAACACAGGTGTTGCAAAACTCCTTCACTTTCTGGTACATGTTTGGACAGTAGAAGTGGGCAACTTTCCTACTCCAAGGCTTTTCCTGGCCAAGATGCCCAGCTAAGGGGATGTAATGGGCCAATGAGAGTGAGAACTCTGTATTGCTGAGGCGCCATCCCTCCTCCCAATGTTTTGTGGGAGCCTCTGACATATCATTGCTTAGGTCAAACTTATCTCTATTGACCCTGGTGATTTGTTTGACCACCACGCCATCACCATCCGCCTGCCTAGCACCCATGAGCCATGAACAGCACAACCTGTGATTACCAAACAATGGGTTAGACACCAAGAACCTTGATCACGGGAAAGTGGCAGCACATTGTGAGACTTCCTCCACTATATATCTGATATTCTCGATGACCTGGTTCAACGGATCCCTCAACAAGGAGAGGAGAGCCCTTCGCCAGACTGAACAAAACTGGAAACACCCATCAGCAACCCATCTAAAACTTCTCCGCCAGACCAGGAATTCCGACAAATAAAATCTTCAACTCCAAAATAAGAATTCTTCTGAACAGAGTTTGACTGCCAAAAATCGACCTCTCAAGCTGGTTAACTTGGTCAAATACCAATCCAACAAACTAGCGAAAACCTCCAAACAAACACCTGAACCCCTAATATCTAGCGAGGAATTTTCATCCTTCTTCTGCAACAAAATCTCTGCCCTAGGAAATGAACCTTATCCCTAGCTAACCATCAAAATCTGCCGGCTCTACCTCTTATCTCCGCGATGTCTTCCCATACCTCGCACAAAAAACAAGCGCACTGGTCCAACTTTAAAATCTAACCACCTGTGTGCCTGTTGCCTTAGCCCAGCTGCCGCTGCAGCTGGAGGAAGTTGGAGGCCCTCCTCCACCAGCAGGCTACAACCTGCGCCTCATCCCTGGTGGCCAGTGGTAGGCCCTAGGTTGCTCACTGTTACTGTATTGCTTTTTTGTTGTCATTGTTTGTTTTGTCTTAGTTTCATTCCTCCTTTTCCCCTCTTGCGCTATTCTGTGCCCTGTGACCTCTTTTGCTTTCTGTACCCCTCCTTGTTCCTCACGAAACACTTTCCCACCCGCTCTCATTTGTCTGCTCCCAGCTGCTCCTCCCACCCACCTCCCCCCCTCTTATGGCGGGCACGCCAAAGGCGTGCCTAAGGCAAGCCCGTCTGTGCCTGGACCGCACCCAGCTACAGAATCCCTGGCCCCCACGACACCAGATGCTGCTACGATAGCAGTACCCCTCCACGCACTCCACATCAGACGATCACACACCTGCTTCCTAGACGCCCGAAGCGCACCAAATACCCTTCTCCTGCCAGAACTGCAGCTTCACCAGCATCCGATCCGCTAATCCACCCACCAGGAAAGAACTCCACTACCTCAGATGCAATCTCCTCAACACCAGCAAACACTCTGTTGAGCTCTGGGGGCTACTTGACTCAACCTCCCCATATGTCGCCTTCCTGACGGAGACCTGGCTGAACCCCGCCTCGGCACCCAACATCGCCATAGCCATCCCGGACGGCTACAAGATAACCCGCAGGGACCGCACCAACGGAGCAGGAGGAGGAATCGCCATCGTCCACAGGAACACTCTCTTGATCAACACAGACGACACCCTCAGCACTGCGTAACACCTGCACTTCCAGATCCACACCGATTCCCAACACCCTCAGAGGAACCCTAGTCTATAGAACCCTCGGACCTCGACCACAGTTCAGCGACTCCATTGCTAACCTACTCAGTACACACACACTCGCCTCCAGACTAAATCCTTCTCAGGTACCTGAACTTCCACCTCTAACAACGCGACTGTAATTCCACCACCGTGATCGATAACCTCTAACTCTAACAACTCGTCACAACACCTACCCGGTCCGCTGGCCACACGCGTGACCCCATCTTCTCCGCAAGTGCCCACTTCTCCTTCAACCACACGACCGAACTCCACTGGACCGACCATCGCTGCATCCACTTCACCTTCCGGAAACCCACCGCACCCAACAGATCCCCCGCTGCTGCTGGAGCAAAGTCACCAAAGACTAGCTAACCACCACCCTCGCCCGTAGCCCACCGACCCCCACCGCCGCCCGCAACCTTAGACAATGGATCAACTGCATCAACACCCTCTCCCCGGTCAAGAAACCCTCCAACAAACACACCAACAAGAAAGCCAGCTGGTTCCCTCAAGGCCTCCAAGCAAACCATCCGAAACTAAGACAAGAAATTGCTCCCTGAACAGACCCCGGACAGCAACACAGCTGTCCGGAGAAGTGTGGCTCAGGGGTTAGAGGCGGCAGACCCGGAAGCTGAGATCGGCCCTGGACCAGGGTTCAATTCCCCGCCTCGGCGGGTCTTGGGCTAAAGATTCCACGGACTCGATAATTCTTGCTCCGGTGCCTTCTCGACTCACGGGTTCACACTCTGCGACTCTAGGCAATAGCTTGCTTAATCTCCACAACGGCCCCTCGCGGCGGGATGCCTGGCTTTCACCTTGTGGATACCCTGCTGGGGTTATCTCACAGGGGAATACCAGGACAGGTTCCCTAAGCAAGCGCCGGGAAGCCCACTGCGGGTAGCTGTGCGCTATATAAGCTCAAATACATTTACAAGAACGCCACCTGCAGACACCCATCACCTCATCAGATCCGCCAAAAGAGCCTCCTTCAAACACCGCCTAGACAACGCACACAACAGCAAAGAGCTCTTCAGCATCGTGAAGGAACTCTCCAACCCCAGCTCCAACAATAACATCCTACCTTCGCTCGCTCACCAGCCCCGATTAGAGACCCCCCCACCCCAAGTGGTCCAGGAATCTGTCGCGGATCTGCACTACTGATCTAGAAGAAGAAATCTCCCACCTTCCCATCTCCCCGGACGGCCTCTCTACCGCTAAACTCACAGCACATTACAACACAACAGTGCCCTCCATCTTAGATCAACTCGCCTCCATGAAATAAAAAAACAGTAACATCCCTTCAAGAACATGGTTTAACCAGGACATTAAAGATTTAAGAAGGAAACTCTGAGCCTAAGAAACGGCTCTGGAGAAAGAACGCCTCCTCCACCCACTGTGAAAAGCTCAAATTAGCAAGAAGAGAGTACAAAAACCACATCACTAAAGAAAAACTTTTTTTCAATGCGCTCGACAAGGCAAAAAACAGACCAAGAGAACTATTTGACATCATTAAAAAGCAAACCTCCAAACCATCTAATTCCCTTGTCCATCCCTCTAAAGCCGTATGCGACAACTTCATCAACTTTTTCAACGACAATCCACAAGATCGAACTTTCCCTTGACATTAACCTACCTCCTCCAGGCAACAGCCTTATAACTATCTAATCCTCCTCCAGTAGGCTTCCCGCACGTACCTGGTCCGCCTTCGATCCCGTCTCGGAAACTGAGATTCTCAACTTAATCGCCTCATCCCACAATATGGACCCTCTACCCTCCCAATTGGTCAAAGCTCTGAAATTCGCCCTCGCTCCTATCTGGTGCGAAAACATAAACCGTTCCTTGAAAAACGTTACCATACCCGAATGCCTCAAGATCGGACAACTTACCCCTCTCCTAAAAAAAAAAACCAGGCCTTGACTAAAAAGACTTGAACAACTTTAGACCGGTCTCCAATCTCCCCTTATTGGCCAAAATTCCTGGAAAAATGCGTGCTCCACCAACTGAATAAACAGATTGATGTTGATCTAGCAGGTTGATTATGTCAATCATGTTTCAGAAAAGGCTATAACACCAAAACTGCAATCCTTAACATTGTCTACAACATCAGTCACTCCCTTGACTCAGCCCACTGCTGTCTACTCATCCTCCTCGGTCTGTCGGCAGCATTCAACACAATGGATCATAATCTTCTCATCAAGGCCCTCAAGGAGAGAGTTGGGGCTGAAGACCAGGTTCTACAATGGTTCTCATCCTTCTTCCAGAATCGTTCTCAGAGTCAAAATCAAGTCATACACCTCCGACCTTCTCCCAGTGAACAGAGGCGTCCCCCCAAAGCTCTGTTCTCTCTGCAACTGTTCAATATCTACATGTTTAATATCTACATGTTTTGCAGCGTGAATCTTTCTGGATTCACTATGCTGTGCATATTCCGCAATCTGGTGTTTGGGTCCGGAATCGTAGTCTTTTTTTTTTTCTTTTTTTTTTTTTCGTAGCCCAGGTGGTCGTCGACGTCCCACCATTTGGTGTACCTTCTGTGACGTCGGAATGCTTCCGGCGGAAGCTCCCACCCTTGGGCCCCATCTTCAGATTCTTTTTTCCGCCGTTGGGTCTGGATCGTCGCATGAAGCTCCAGAAGTTTTGTAAGAGAAAAATAAGTGAATTTCTTCAGGAAAAAACTCGAAGACCAGGAGAAGGAGATCATCAGAGCCGGGACGACGGAGAGTAACCTCGAGATCTTCGACGTCCGACGGAGAATGCACACTCAGGGGACCCCCTGAGCGCAGTAATGGACAACACACCATTTAAAATCTGCTGTAATTGCCATCACAAGTACGTGCAGAGAGACCAGCACCCGGTCTGCAACCTCTGTCTGCCTATCGACCACGGGAGCAAGGACTGCAACGCCTGCTCAGACTTCACGCCGAAGACGCTGAGGATTCGTGAAAAACCGCTCACCACACGATACAGGGCAAGGGCAAGGCCCCATCGCTGTATGAACTGGGCCTCTCCACCGACGACTAGGACAAAATCGCCGAAGGTCCAGATGTCTCCACGGTCACAGAGACCGATAAGAAATCATCAGACAAGGTATGAGAGTCTACGACTCCGAAACCCTCGACAGGGCCTCGAAAACTTGAGGCTGACTCTCAAATCAGAGTCTAGAGCCTCGCAGGGAGCACCGGGGTCGAAATCTTCGACGACCGAAGCTGCGGTCCCCGAAAAACAGCCCAGCGGATCCTTCGAGAAGGACTCCCAGGCGGTAAAGACCAGCGAAAAACAAGGGCTGTCAGAGCAAGCTCCCGAAAAAGGAACCTGGACTTCGAAGGAGCCGAGAGCCGCTCCGACGTCGATGGGGCCGTCTAAGAGGGTGACTGAAACGCTCGACGCCGAGCAGGCCGCACAGATGGAGAGAAAGAAAAGAAGGCTCAAGGCCGAGATTGACAACATCATCCAGAGGAAGAAGGATTTTGAAGACAACATTAAAAGCTTCAGGTTCCCCTCTAAGCCCACGACAGTCCTCGAAGAGATAGAAGAACACGAGGAATTCGACGCCGAAGAGCTGCCGAAAACTCCGGAGCCCTCGGAGCAGGGAGAAGAGGAGGACCTCTATTACACAGAGGGTGATTACGGGGACCCGCGTTCGAGCTACGACTCTGGATCCTTGACGGCTTAGGACCAGGATTGGCAGGACATCGAGGCCAAAAACCCAGAGGAGGCTGTGGAGACATACCCCTCGAGGCCTTTGCCGCCAGATGACATTGGGGCCTACTATGAGGTCATCAAGAAGGCTGCAGCAGCTTATGAAGCCAAATTGGAGGAGGAGAAGGCTAAGGCAGATTTCCTGCTCCCCGCACAGACAAAAAACCACTTCCTGCCCATGCTCAAGAGTATTATGGCACAGGGCAAAGAGGCGTTCAGAGAACCAGCTACCTGCAGGTCAGTCACGCCAAGGACGGAGAAGTAAAAGTTCTCCTCCCAGGACCACCCTTACATCCAGGGGTCAGTTTCAGCAGACTCAATTATAGTTGCAACGGCCAGAAGAAGGGCCACCATCTTACAAGGGAAGCAGGAGAATGGACCTAACAGGCAGAAAAATTGAGAGAAATGCAGCAATGCACTGGAGGATGGCAAACTCCAAGGCCCTTCTCAACAGGCACCAGTACCATCATTGGGACGAGATGAACCAATTGCTCAAACACATCCTAGAGGAACACCAGCAGAGAGCCGCTCACCTCGTGGAAGAGGGGAAAAGCATCGCAAACTCGTGCCTGAAGACCGCCTTGGACGGGGCAGAAACATCCAGCAGGCTGATGGCTATAGGAATCACAGAGAGAAGGCAAGCCTGGCTCAGGATCTCAGGCTTCAAGACAGAGGTTCAAAACAACATCCTGAACACCCCTTTCAATGGAGAAACACTGTTCTGAGCCCCAGTTGATGAGAAACTCACACAACTGAAGAAAGACAACGAGACAGCAAGGTCCATGGGGGCCCTGCAACTCAGGGGGATGAGAAGAGGCACTCCTACGCGGAGGCCGAACGGAAGGGGTGGAAACCAGCAAGGACAACCACACCAGGCGTTCCACCAGGGTCAACAAAGTGACAACCAAGGCCACCAGGGCCAGCAGAAGCAAAACTGGAACTACCAGAACAGGGGCCAGTTCTTTCGCAGGAGAGGAAACGGGCGGGGCCAGAGAAGGAGAGCAGGTGAACAACCCCCCCTCTAAGTGACTTCACACAGGAAAAGGTGGCCACCCACTCAAACCCTCCGAGGGAAGAGCACTGAAAAGCAAAGAGGAGAGGGCTACACGGATAAGACACAAAAGAACATGTAACACCAGTAAGAGGCAGGCTGAGATTGTTCCTCCGAGTGGAGGAAAATAACCACAGACAAGTGTATACTCCACATCATACAGTTCGGATATGGCATAGAGTTGGAAAAGAGACCACCAAACAGATAGCCAAAGAAAAGAGAGCACTCGGGAAGGGAGCTGCATTTGCTCAAAGAGGAAGCTGAAGAACTCCTCCTCAAAGAGGCCTTCGAACCGGTCCCATTCAAAGAACGGAAAAGGGGAGTGTACTCAAACTACTTCCTGGTGCCAAATGTGGACGAAAGCCTAAGACCCATCCTGGATCTACGGTTTCTAAACAAATATGTAAAGACTCAAAAATTCAAGATGACGTCCCTACAAGAGGTCATCCCACAGGTAAAGGTTGGGGACTTCTTGTCCACCATAGACCTCAAAGATGCGTACCTGCACATCCCCATGAACAGGAAGCACAAGCACATGCTAAGATTCACAGTAAATTAGGATCACTACCAATTCAGAACCCTGGCATTCGGTCTAAAGTCCGCACCAAGGGTATTCACCAAATGCCTCGCAGCAGTGGCCGCACATCTGCGAAGAGGGGGGATACACGTGTACCCCTACCTCAACGACTGGCTCGTAAAGGCAAGCTCTTACAAGACATGCAAAAATCATGCAGAACAGGTCACAAGAACGCTAGCGAGCCTGGATTCTCCATACACTGGGGAAAATGCTTGATGGAACCGGAGCAAGTGAAGATCTTCCTGGGAGCTCAAATCAACACCGTCCAATGCAGGGTGTTAACTAGCGAGAAGAGACACTCAGCCTACTGAGGGAGAAACGTCATTACCAGAAGGGGTGAGCTCTGACAGCGAGGACAGTGAGCAAGATTTTGACAATGATGGCAGTCATGCATACACCTGGTCCCCAATGTACGCCTGCAGATGAGACAACTCCAAGAGTGGCTGCAACAGCAATGGTCACAAGCTACAGGAAGTTGGGAGGATCTAGTGGTTGTAATGCACAAAGTGCAGGAAGAAATAAAGTGGTGGACCAAAGAAAGGATAACAATAGGAAAGCCTCTAACGCCACCGGACCCAACCGTGACCATCACCACAGACTCATCCCAGAAGGGATGGGTCGCACACATGAACAAGCTCAGAGTGAGGGGTCTATGGAGCCGAGGGGATGCGGTCAAACACATCAATTTCCTGGAGCTGAAAACAGTGCTTGCCCTCAAGGCCTTTCAGAAACAACTGTACAACCAGAAGGCGCTGATACAGACGGACAACACCACAACAATGTTTTACATCAACTAGCAGGGGGAACACAATCATTCCCTCTGTCAAGCTTGGCACAGGAGAACTGGAGATGGGCAATACCACTCAAAATAGACCTGCTAGCCATACACCTGCCAGGGAAGGACCATGTAGAAGCAGATTAGCTCAGCAGGTAAACTTCAGCATCCGATGAGTGGCAACTCCACATACAGGAAACCGAGACTATTCACGAGGTGGGGCACTCCGACAATAGACCTGTTTGCAACAGGCCAGAATGCAAAATTCCAGTACTTTGCATCCAGACAACCAGAGGCACTTTCCCAAGGGAATGCCCTATGGATAAGCTGGGCAAAAATATTTGCCTAAGCTTTTCCCCGATACCATTGATTCCCAGTGTTCTCAAAAAATGCATGAAGAGCAACATGACACTCATCCTGGTGGCACCACAATGGGCCAGGCAGACCTGGCACAGGTTTCACCCCACAAGTTCCCAAAAAGAAAAGACCTACTCTCCATGGAAAAGGGAGAAGTTCTACACCCAGAGCCGAAGGGCCTCAGCCTATCAGCTTGGCGCCTGAGGACTTGGAGTTTGCACATCTGAAACTACCAGAGAGCACCCTACGGGTGCTGCGAGAGGCAAGGAGGCCCAGCACACGCAAGTGCTATGGGGAAAAATGGAAAAGATTCACTCAATGGTGCTGCAAGAAAAAACTCCAGAGAAAGCTAACCAAGGAATCAACAGTGCGAAGATACCTCACGCACCTAATAAGAGCCAAGCTAAGCTCATCCTCGCTTAATTACATCTCAAGTAGTAAAAAGATTCCTGGTAGGGGCTAAGAGAATAGCGCCACCAAAAAGGATGCAGGCTTGGAACCTGAATGTGGTACTGACCGAGCTCATGAAAGCACCTTTGGAACCCATCCACAAGGCATCACTGCAAATGCTGACAATCAAAGCGGCCTTTCTGGTAGCAATCACCTCGCTACGTAGGGTGAGCGAACTACAGGCACGAACACTGCAGGAACCTTTATCCAGATACAGTGACAGGGTCGTGATGAGAACAGACCCGCACTTCATGCCAAAGGTGGTGTCAAGGTTCCACATGAATCGGCGTATTCAGATTCCTAGCTTCTTCCAGAACCCCACGAAAAGCGCTGAGAGTGTGCTCCACACTCTAGACGCAAGAAGGGCAGTGATGCACTACATTGACAGGATGAAGGAACACAAAACAGTTCTTCGTATCCTTCGCAAACAGTTACATGGGTAGACCAGTGACTAAGAACACTATAGCTCGATGGATCGCACAAACGATACAATTCTGCCGCAAGCAGGCAGGAGCTAATAGGAGGGGCACAGGCCCACTCGACCAGGAAGAAAGGAGCAACAATTGCCTTTCTGGCCAACACACCAATTCAGGACATATGCCTGGCGGCAACATGGGCTTCAGTGCACACATTCACTAAGCACTATTGCGTGGATGTACAGATGAACAAGGAAGCACAAGTAGGACAAAGAGTGCTTCAACATATATTCAACAACCAACGCTCATCTTCCACCCAGCTGCCACAAAAGTAACAAAACCGCTACAAAATCTATGCACAGCATAGTATATCCAGAAAGATTCACGCTGCAAAACGAATAGTTTCTTACCTGTCGGTGTAGTTTTGCAGCTTGAAGATCTTTCTGGATTCACTAGCGAACCCACCAGCCTCCGCCAGAAAGATGAGGCTGGAGGAGAAGGTGGAAACACATGGAAAGGAAAGCAAGTTGAAGCTTACAAGATACGTGAACATAGCCATGGATTCACTACAAGCACAGAAAAGAAAAAAGAATCCGAAAATGGCGCCCAAGGGTGGGAGCTTCCGCCGGAAGCACGCCGACGTCACCGAAGGTACACCAAATGATGGGATGTCGACACCCACCTGGGCTACGGGGAAAAAAAGACTACAATTCCGGACCCAACCACCAGATTGCAGAATATGCACAGCATAGTTAATCCAGAAACATCTTCAAGCTGCAAAACTACACCGACAGGTAAACTATTAGTTACCCCTCGCTTTCATTCTGAATAAAGCCAACATCCCCTTCCACTTGTATGCAGATGACACCCAGATTTACCTGGAATCCTCCTCCATCAATGACATCCTAAGGCTCAATAATACTCTCAAAGAAGTCCAAGAATGGCTATCCTCAAACCACCTTAAACTCAATCAAGGTAAAACTGAAATCCTACTGATCTCAAACAAGGAAGAAAACCCGCATGTTTCAGAGTGGCTGAAAGCTATTGACACTCTCAACGTGATGCCCACTCTGAATAATTCTGCAAAATCACTAGGAATCATCCTAGACCACAAATTATCCATGGCGAACCACATTAAAAACTGCCAAGAGCTCCTTCTTCAATCTGAAACTACTCAACGAAGTCCAACCCTACATTCCACCCGCGGATCTCAAACAAGCCACCCAATCTCTTGAGTTATCCAGACTGTACTACGGGAACGCACCCCTCTCTGGTACCCCCCTCTCCCACCTAGCTCCTCTAAAAACCACCTTCAATGCATCGGCCAGAATGGTTTTGGGAGTGAAAAAATTTGACCACATTTTTCCTGCACTCAGATATCTAAAATGGCTCCCAGTGGAAATGCGTGCCAGCTTTAGAACAGCCTGCCTGACTCACAAAGCCTTGCACACAGGGAAACCAGAATACCTTGCCTCAAAACTCAAGAAAGCCGGTCAAGCAAGAACACTCAGAAGCTTAAACTTCCTCCTGCTCATCCACCTAAGAATTCGGAAACAGAAAACTGCAAACCGCTCCTTTGCTGGGAATGCTCCGAAAATCTGAAGCGCCATCCTGGTCGACATCAGAACTGTTTCCTCCTTTCTAAAGTTTAAATCCCAACTAAAAGACCTCTACCTCAAACATGCCTTCCCGAATCCAATTACATAACCCTCTAATCCGAACTTTTGTTGCCTCCAGATCGCACGTTCCTGCAACTGACCTCTCCCTCCCCTTTTCCTGGGGTCGGCCTCGCTACGGATATGACTTTATCCTCACTGCCTCAGGGCCAGTTGAATCTCTTACTGGTATGCGTATTCTATTTGTGGTCCTGCTGTACGCTCACTCTGTGCGCTTTCGATTCATTATATGACTTCTATGTGTTGGACTTGTTGTTCGCTTAACCTTCTGTGTATTGTATTCGCTATATTGACCTACACATCTTGTTGTGAAGCGTTCCAATGCCATCGGGTTTGTCCAGCGTTATAGAAAACTCAAAAAAATGTAAATAAACCTGTGCAACTCCCTTGCCACCTTCCATCGCAAGATCGCAGACATCCACGACCGCTTCACGGTCTAACCGCCACGACAACCACTGAGATCTCTGTCCGCACGTCCACCATCCTCACCGACCCCCTGCGCTACTGGACCAACATAAACTACAATGACACCATCAAAATCATGAACACCATCCCCTCCGGATCTCCGTCAGACCCATGCCCACACCACATCTTCCACAAAGCCAGCACCACCATCGCAAACCCATCTCCGGAAGGCCATCAACATCTCCAAGACCGCAACCTTCCCGGAGAGGTGGAAGCACGCCTAGATCAATGACTTACTCAAAAATCAAAGGCTGACCCCAAGAACTTCCGCCCCATCGCCCTGCTCCCAGCAAAGGACATCAATTAAGATGGTCAACAGACAACTGACCCGCTACCTCGAGGAGAACAGCACCCTGGACCCGTCCCAGTCCGGGTTCCGCAGCAACCACTGCACCGAAACTGCCCTCATCGCAGCCACCAATGAAATCAGAGCCCTGCTGGATTACGGAGAAACCGCGGCCCTCATCCTCCTGGACCTGTCAGCCGCCTTCGACAGTCTGCCACCGCACCCTACGCACGCCTCCGTGACGCTGGAATCCAAGACAAGGCTCTGGACTGTACTACCTCATTCCTCTCCGGCAGAACCGAGAGCCACCGAGATCTGTGGCGTACCCCAGGGCTCATTCCTCAGCCCAACATTGTTCAACATCTACATGGCGCCGCTTGCCCACATCACCAGACTGCACTACCTCAACATCATCTCCAATGCCGACGACACCGTGCTGATCCTCTCCCTCACCAAGGACCCCCTCACTGCCAAAATCAACCTCTACGAAGGAATGAAAGCCGTTGCCAAGTGAATGAAGAACAGCAGACTGAAGCTAAACTCGGACAAGACAGAAATCCTCCTCTCCACTCCCTAGGCCTGGGACGACTCCTGGTGGCCGACCGCACTGGGAACAGCTCCAACACCCACCGACCATGCACTCAACCTATGGTTCATACTCTAGTTTCTCCATGACAAAACAGGTCAACGCCGTCTCATCCCCTTGCTTCAACGCCCTCTGCATGCTCCACAAGATCTACAGGTGGATCCCCACAGAAACTAGAAGAACGGTCACACAGGCTCTCCTCAGCAGCAGGTTGGACTACGGAAACGCCCTCTACGCAGGAGCCTCGGCCAAACTCCTGAAAGGACTCCCAACGCATTCAAAACTCCTCCGCACACCTGATCCTAGACATCCCTCGCCGCAGCCACATCATACCCCACCTGAGACCCAGGACCTCCTAACCTTTGGAAAACTCCACAAGACCTGGCTTTTTGAGTAGTAGCAGCATCCTTACCCCCCCTTCAGCACCTTGAGACCCTCATGGGTAATTAGTGCGCTTTACAATTGTATTGATTATTTGATGACTAACACTCCTCTCGAAATCTTGCCTCTTTAAACCTGAACAATCACTTCAATGATCCTCCCCTTCTAACTGCCTAGCTGCTGCCTCTCAGGCTATCATCCCTTCCTGCACCTCAAAAATCAAAGCCTCTCTCCTACAGGGCTCCATTCCTGATTCTCTCAAGGCTGGCCAAGTTGTCCCCATGCTAAAAAAAAAAAAAACCTATGTTGGATCCTGCTTCCGCTGACCACTGTAGACCCAAATACAACATCCTACTCCTAGCCAAAGTTCTGGAAAAATGTGTGCAACAGCAGCTGAGCCTGCACATCAACCACTCCCACCTTCTAGATTACTTCTAATCCGGGTTCAGACCTGGACACAGCATGGAAACCATCCTTCCCACATTGTGGATGACTCCCCCCCCCCCCCCCCCCCAAGCCAAAACCGGTTTGCTAATCCTCCTAGACCTATCTTCTGCCTTTGATACGGTTAACCACGAATTTCTCCTTGAGCGCCTCAAACTCAGGATGGGTTTGGATGGCACAGTCTTGAATGGTTTAGATCCTTCCTCCAAAATCGCTCCGAGTCCTCATCAACGGTAATCTATTCGCTCCCTCTCCGGTTAGTCCCCCAAGGATCAACCCTCTACCCTACCCTCGTCAACCTTTACCTTGAACCACTCACTGAGGTGCTGCCAATATCTCCTACCTTATGTACCCCGACGATACACAGATCTACATCAAAATCTCTTCCCCTGGGGACATTTTCTCCCAGAATGAGGCCCTGAAGCCGACAGTCCATTGGCTCACCGCCAACCAGCTTAAACGCAAATAAAACTGAATTTATTCTAATCTCCCCACCCACAACTAATTCAGATATCCAGGAATGAATCCAGACCAACACAGCACTAAACTGCCCTTCTACCATTGTTGACTCTGTGAAATCCCTTGGAATAACCCTGGGCGGCACCCTGAAAATGTGTGGCCATATGAACTCTTTAGCCAAAACTGCCAGATTCCACCTGAGTTACCTCAGAAACCTAAAACCCTTCCTCGATGTTTCTACTTTATAACTGCAATCCAGGCACTAGTCATTTCCAGACTTGAATATGGATGCTCTACTCTCACAGGGCTACCCAAGAACTCTGTCCCCTTTGAAAGACTGCCTCAACGCCGCCGCTAGACTCCTAACTGGCTCAAAGAAATTCAACCACATCTCTCTCCACCTCAAAGTTCTGAACTGGCTTCTCCTAGAGGCCAGAATCCAACGTAAACTGGCCTGCATTACTCACAAATCTCTTTACTCCAATTCCCCTGCATTTCTCACCCGAAAACTTGTGATATCCGTAGAAGCCAGAAACTCCCGATCTGCCAAAGACCTATTGCAACCAGCACGCTTCCGGAAGAAAAAAACCTACAATCCGGGCTTCTATGAGCCCGCTCAAAGAATTTGGAACTCTCTCCCACCCGCCATCGGAAGACTTCCATCCTTGGCGCACTTTAAAAAGGAGACCAACTCCTTCTTAATGGGCAAATACATCATCTAACGATAACATTTTCATTACCTCAGTAACCTGTTCCACCCTTCAGCTCTGCATTATCCACTGCTCCTACGGATGATACCAATTCCTGCACTCCTGGGCATCCCACCCAAGAGTTGAGACTGCGTTTCTTCTTTTATAATGTATCTACTTTTAATTTTTATCCCAGAAGTACCCGTGGCCTTAGACTGCGTGTTTTTTCTTTTTTTTCCTTTTTCTTTTATAATGTATCCACCTATTTTACCCAAGCGGTCCCTCCCTACTGTACGCTTTGTCTACCACCCGTAATCCTGTTAAGCTCTGGAATACCCTCACGGGTCTGGTTTGCACTCTATGAACTATAAAATATCCATTTTCATGTGAGGCAGCTTGCGGTCTCGGGATCTTTGTCTGTTGCACAGCTCTTCCACAGAGGAGTGCCCAGATACCCAGGGCTCAGTTTCCTCTAGGTCTGACCAGTGTTCTCCCAGAGGAGAGGAGACCTAAACTTGTGGCTGCTCTGAAGTTTGTTTCCCAGACTTCTTACCTTTTCTCTTGCAGTGTTGGGGTATTATTCCAGGCCCCAATACCCCTTTTCTTTTCTGCCTTTGGCTTTGCTTTGTGTTCCTTGTTTTTACACCAGCCCAATCTGGTATTCCCAGCATGGTTGCGTGGAATTGTTATCTCTACCTCGGCCCGTGCTGAGGGCTCCAGATCATTCCCTAGATGACACTGTAATGGGATGGCAAAAGACCCAACCACCTTTTAATTTTGTCCAGTAACCCCTCCCCACTTTAAGGGCACGGTAGCCATGAGATGAACTTTAGTATATTTCTCACCATTGGTGACTAGTTAAGTTTGTCCAGTGCAATACTGCTCTAGGGATACCAGTTTTTTTTAGTCGCCATGGTTACACTTGCACCTATATCTCTGTGCTTCTACTCTAACCCCATTGATGTGTGGCTGTCCAGGTCACGGAGCCAGACAGCCAGAGCAGTTGCTTCAACCCCACACTTTTTAGATTACGCTAGAATCCCATCTGTAAACTCACCACTTCATTTGTAACTGGGGGTGTACTAGTAGAAGCCTTTTTGGGACCAGGAAAGCCCCCAATTAGGTGTCCATTTGCCTTACATTTGAAACATAGTCTTTTTGAAATCCTGTTTCTTACCCTAGTACCCACCCTTGGGTTGCGGACTGCCTCTAGGCCCACCCTCCAGGACAGGTTTTTGTGGTACCTCAGATGTCTGGTTTTTTTTTTGTTCTTAGAATGTTCCACATGCTCCCAGTAGAGGGAATAGCAAAAACTTTCCTTTGCTCACCCCCACCATAAGACTTTGGTGACCCCCTAATCTTGTTTTGATGGTTTTCCTTCTTCCACTAACTCCTCAGGAGAGGCTAAACCTATGTCTACCAAGTATTGATCAAATATTTTAGACTTGTAGTCACCTACACACCACCCTACACTTACACCCCCTCACTTGCATTCATCAATATGGCTAAAATCAAAAGATCCAAGCTAAAGATCCCCCACTGAGGGACCTGTCCAGCATTGCAACATCGGCCCGACGAGGAGCAGACCAATGATGAAGCATGACATCCCTCTGGGTGTGTGATAGCATTCAGATCCGATCACTCTCCAACCCACTCATCTTCCCCAGGATCCCTTGGGTCTACCAGCCAGTTACTTCTGACATCCTTATCATCCCTCCCACCCCATGATGAACTGCAACGTCCTTTTGTGCGAGGTTGTCATTTCTGAGGTCTGATGCTGGACCTAATATATCTCTTCCTTGTCCCTCCTTTCATTTATAGTGATTCAAAAGCTAGCCAGAGGAGTGGAACGGGTGATCCCTGTTTTAGTCACCGGGTGTAGCGATGTTATGAGAGATGTGAGGTAGTGTCTTCCCAAGAGGATTGGGATATCTGAAGAGGGAAAGTAGGAGGTGAAGAGCAGTGGTTAGAGGTTACATCTGAAGATGCAAGAATAGCTGGAAAGGGTGCTGCAAGGTCTGCATGTACAATGGCCAGTGGAGGTGACTTGGGGCGGGTAGGCCAGAGATGGTGCATAATGTGCAATATCTGCTGGTGGTACCACCACTACTCTCTCAGTGGGCAGGGGCAGATGAATTGGTGGGTTGTATGGACTTTGACTATGAGGAGGATAGCTGGGAGGAGGACTAGGTCTTGGGCAGTGAGGTGATTGATAAGGCGTAGCAGGGGAGGTGGCAAAAAGGGGCCGGAGGGTCCATGGGTGGTGGTGGGTGGGTTTGTTAATCAGTGTCCACTTAGTGTTTTACAGGCTTAAGGCACAAATCCACTGACCCAGGTCGACGGGCAGGTGATGCCTACTGTTAAGGCAGCAGAAGCAAGGCAGCAGACTACGGAGCGGGCACTGACTTTAATGCCAGGTAAGGATGTAAGGGCGACTTTGTCTGCCCCGGTTATGTTGTCAATTGGGGTGGAGGCTGGGAATGGAAAGGAGTAAACTACATGTTTGCGGATGTACTGTTAAGTGAAGGACACTGTTGGGCACGGAGGAAAACGGGTCCGCTACAAAAGGGTACACAAAGTGTCTGCCCAAAGGGACGGAGCATCTTGTACACAAACCGGTAAGTAAGCATGAGAACAACAAGGGGACATGGCTTAGAACATGAGAACTGATGCTGTGGAACAGATTGTGATTAGAGGTAGAAATGTACGGTCAAAATAGGGGATTTCAAAGAAAGAAAGGAGTTGAAAAAAGTTGTCATACATGTGACAAAGCCATTAGGTGCACACCACAGAACAAAAAATGGCAGGAATTATATGTCGGAATGTTTTCACTGTTGCATAGTGAGCTGGAAGCTAAAGAGAGGTCTAAGGAGGAAGAATACGACCTGTTCAAACGACCTAGGGTTTCCATAACAATTTAAAACTGAACAGCAGCATTTTCGCTTTTCGATAGTGTATATTTCGAAAGGATCCAGAGCAGAGTGTGGCCCTGTTTAAATAGTTGGATGTTGTAGGAAGCTGGCTCTGTATATGGTATACCACTTGGAGTTTATACCATGCACAGAGTCCAGAGATTCCCCCCAGAAGTGTTCAGGGCTCAATGCAAACCCAAAGTGCTCTATTTACTCCACTATTGGAGCTTTCATAGTTTCACATGCCTGAATCATTCTCCGTCGTCGAGACGGGAGTCTCCGTTACATAAAAAAACAATGCCCAGTAGTATAGCAAACTGAAAAGAGGCCTAGGCCCATTTCCCTTTTGCAACCCATAACCTTCGTTATGTACAATAGACCAAACTTGTCCCTGAACCAATAAGAAACTCCTCACCCTCTAGAACACATTTTTGAGAGAACCTTTTGCCCCTCAGATTTTCTAACGCACGTTTTGCTAGGGCGTCTCCTTTGAGCTCTGTTCAAACTCTTCAATTTCTACTCAATCTAGATTGGATTTGAGTTTTCTTCTTCAGATTTAATTACTACCTATTATTTCTCCAACTGTTACAATGAGAAAAAAGGTTTATTTAGAGCCTGTGCCACCTGTTCAAAGAAAAGGCACTATGCAGACGACCCTTAAAGGATTGCATCTACTGCCTTTATCCAGATCATCAAGCAAAGGCTTGTAAGGTATGTCGTACCTTTTCAAAGAAAAGTTTGAGGGCTCGTGAAGGAAGGCTATTATTTTGTCTTCAAAAGCTTAAAGCCAGGAAGGAAGTCCTGTCTAGGGTCTTCTGGCTGCAGTCCCTCTAAACCTCCCCCAAGCAAAGAAAAGGAGAGCATGGGTCATACTTCAGGGTTAAAACATACCAAGAACTGAGGACTTCAGGGCTAGGCTCTGGCCTTGACTTTCCATGCCCTACTGTGAGCAAGGGCCTGGCCAAAAACCTATGGGTTTGGTTCGATGAAGACTTGAACTTTTCTTCTCAGATAAAAAAAGCTGACAGGGACTTGTTTGGGGACCCTTAAAATCTTGATATTCCTCCCTTTGCTGCCAGTGAGCGCTAAGGAGACAGTGGTCAGAGCAATGATTCTGTCTCGCCTAGATTACACTAACGCCTTGCTGGCTGGCAGTCTGTCTTACTTGACCAGGAAACTTCAAGTAGTCTAAAATGCGCCCTCCAGACTTCTACTGGGATTGCCTCATAGACAGAGAGTCCGCATTAATTTACATACTCTGCATTGGCTCCCGGTGGAGTCTCGCATTTAATTTAAAATGCTTTCCATGGCTCACCGTGCTCTGCATGATCTTGGCCCTAGCTTTTTGTAGAAGCGATTTTATAAACCCTCACGGCACCTGCGATCATCTGATCAGCTACTAATGAAAAATCCTCGGTTCATCCGCCAGATGCTTTGCGGGAACTCATTTGTTCGCAAAGCCGCCCTGGCTTGGAACCTACTACCGATGGCTCTAAGGAGTATCCATGACCCGTTGCTTTTTTTTTTTAAAAAAAACTAAAAACCCTGCGGTTTTAGATTGACATCGGAGTATGGATAATTTTTAATTCTTTCTGGAGTTAGCGCCGGGACACTTTCAGTAGCTGAGCGCTGTATAAATTTAATATAACTTAACATAACAAGAGGAAAAGCTCAGAATCCACAATCACCCACTGAAGTCAAACATTCAGTCAAGAAGCCGGCCTCCACACCTTCTGAGGGGACATTGGAGAAATCTACACTGTCGACGGGAGCGTCGACGAAGATGGCAGCGTCTATGTAATCGGAGGTAAAACGTACGTCTAAGACTTTATCACCGTCGGCGGCAGTGTCGATGCCGAGATCTGTGGTGACGACTGCATCGACTACAATGACTACAGGTAACAATTGCAATGACGACAGTAACGGCATAGTCGATGGTAGCGTTGACAACGATAATAACGTCTGTGGTTGCGATGCCGAATATGTCGATGAGAGGAAAAAAAAACAGAAAATGGGTTCTTGCCAGGAAGAACCAATCACCAAGTAAGGTGACCCCTTTGGTAACATCTCACCTGTTGGAGGAGTCGGAAGAAGTGGAGGAGGATGGCGGTCCTTTTGGTTATGCTAGTAGCCTGTCGCAGTTGCAAATAAAGTACCAAGAGGGTGTCTCGGAGTACGAATATGAGGGGTTTCAATGTCGTCCCCAGCAATAATACCGCCATGAGGAGATGGTGAGTGTTCCATCTTCATTGCTAAAGGATTTGCAGTTCATGCTGCAGGATTATAAGAGACATCCTGTTCCTCATACCTCTAAAGAATTGCAGGTGACTACGCCTCAACCACGCTCTATACCAGGTACGCCAGTGCGTAGGTGATACATTTTACCAGAGCCCTTGCCTAGATCTCCACCAGCAAGATCTCATCTAGAGCCAGTGACCACGGATGATGAGGAGAGTACATCAGTGGTTTTCATAATTTAATGGAGAGAGCCACAAACAGATTCACACTCACCATGTCCACAGACAAAGCAGAATGTTTCTTTTACGACTTCAAGGAACATTATCGTAGTACATTTCGGTCCCTACCGATTGTCGATCATCTATGGAAAGAAGGCCTAAAACTCCTGGAGACACCGGCAATGGTGACTCAAGTACTTGCCAGACTGGACAAAAAATATAAGGCACCTTCGGATGCTCCAGCTTGTCTTCTAGGCCACCCCAAGCTGGACTCCGTCATAACCCAGGCGGCTCAGCAGAAGACCAGGAATCCGTCCGCTCCTATTACGATACCTCCGGACAGAGAGCGTAGGAGATTGGACAATGCAGGGAATAGGTTTTCCTCTGTCTGCCCTGTTAGTTAAAGCTTTGAATGCCCTGGCCATTCTAGGCAGGTACGATAGGCAGATGTGGTGTGACCTCTCGCCTCCTGCATTCCAGAGGCTGACAGATCAAGATTCTGCAAGAGGGATAAAGGACTTCGGCTGAAGTCCTAGATTGTGCTATGGACATAGACATCACAACCACAGCCTTCAGATCGTTGGGAGGAGCGGCGGTCCTGTGCAGACCAGGATGGCTGAGAGCAACAGCGTTCAGGCTGGAAGTCCAAAATAAGATCTCGGACCTTCCTTTCAATGGAGAGGATTTATTCGGAAATCACATAGACTAGGTACTGCAAGGTATCAAAAAAGATACTGATACAGCGAAAACATTAGGAACACTACAATATAAGAAAGTTCCTTTTCAAGGCTCTAAAGGTAGAGGCCAATCATCTTTCAGAGGAGGATACCAGCAGGGAAGATATTCATCTTACTCTACATCATCACAGCCTTACCGTAAGTAGTATACGCACCGTCAGTCAGGAGGCTACCCAAAATCTACACCTAGAGGGTAGGGGAGGTAGTCAGGGGAAAGACAACAACCAATGACAATGACCGCCTTCAGGATCCGGCTACACCTATCCCTCTTACGTCACATGTCCCCTTGGGTTGAAAGATTGCTTATTATCTCCAAAATTGGCAGCAAATAACTACGGACCAGTGGGTCCTCAACATAATTCAATTCGGACACACTCTAGAACTTCCACAAACGCCCCCTTGTACACCACCGATACATCAAGAGGTCAGGCACTTACTTCAGATACGTCGGGAGATTCGGACAATGCTCCGAAAGGGAGCAATAGAACCGGTGCCGAACTCCCAGAGGGGAAGGGGTTTACTCATGATTTTTCCTAGTCAAGAAAAACACTCTCCAATGGCGTCCTATTCGAGACCTCCGATCCCTAAACACCTATCTGAAAAAGCAATCTTTCACAATGGTTTCTCTTCAGGACATCTTTCTGCTGTTAGACCCAGGAGATCATATAACCACAGACCTACAGGATGCGTACTTTCACATCCCCCCATCCATCCTTCCCACCAGCAGTACCTTTGCTTCATGGTTGCCGGAGAACATTACCAATTCAAGGTACTGCAGTTCGGCCTGAAATCAGCCCCAAGAATATTCATGAAATGCCTGGCTCCAATGGCGGTTGTTCTAAGGAAACAAACACTAAGGGGCAGATTTATGAGGCCGTTGCGCCGCAATTGCGTCACTTTTTTTGACGCAACTGTGGCGCAAACAATGCGCCCTATTTACAACGTGACGCATCTAGGAGATGCGTCGCGTTGTAAAGCACTGCGCCATAAGGAGGCGTTCCTGCGCAGGGAGGGGCGTTCCTGCGTAGGAACGCCTCCTGAAAGTGGCTGAGTGAAATCTATGAGATTTCACTCAGTCACTTTTAGGGCAATGCTGTGTCAAAACCCTGCGCCTGCTTGAAGCAGGTGTAGGTCTTGACGCAGCATTATGTAGATGGGGCACCCCCGAGCCTTGCTGGAGCTGCGTCGCGCTTGCGATGCAACTCCAGCAATGCGCCACATTTCTGGCACAGATGCGTCACGCATCTGTGCCGTTTTTGCACCATGGTGCGCCGCATTATAAATGCGGCGCACCATGGGTGGCTGAGCTGTGGCGCATGTTAACTGGCGCATCCCTGGGGATGCGCCAGTTAACATAATTCTGCCCCAACGTATTTCCTTACCTCGCTGACTTGTTGGTTAAGGCACCATCAGCAGCATCCACCCGATCGCCAACAGCGGCTTGCGTGGATTTGTTTGCCAGGTTAGGTCTGACTTTAAACTAGGAAAAATCATCCCTTCAACCGACAAACATCACCTTCTTGGGAGTGATACTGGACACAAGGCATTTCCCCTCCAAAGAAAGGCAACTGAGAATTACATCTCTTTTCAAAGACTTCACAAATAGAAAGTGCCTTTCAGTATGCAAGTAAAAGTCATTGCTGGGAACGATGTCATCTTGCATTCCCCTCGTACCTTGCTGCAGGTTAAGGATGCGTCCGTTGCGAGAGCAGCTAGATATACAATGGCTTCAAGCATAGGGATCCTTCGAAGACATAGTCAAGGTAACGCCGAACATGGTTCAAGCGGTGAAATGGTGGCCCCAAGAGTGGAACATCTCGCGGGGCCTTTCATTCCTCACAGAGCCAGCCCCACTGATAATTACTACACATGCGTCCCTAGAAGGATGGGGAGCCTTCCTTCAGGACCTTAAAGTCAGCAGCCGCTGGAAGTTGCACGAGCAGAAGATGCATATCAACTTATTGGAACTCAGAGCCGTCCGCTTGGAATTGCTGGCGTTCCTACCAAAAATAAGATCAACTGTGTGAGAAGTTGGCCTGATATGCAGTGCTCACTATTCTAGTGATCACTATGCATCAGTCCAAACGACCCTTATGGTGATTGGTTGTAAGTCAACCTTAGACCAGCTATCCTAGTAGCGTGGATACGAGCAGTCTTCGGGCTAGACTCTAGAGGGCGTGTTAAGCCAGCTGTTATACCATCACATACCCCTTGAACACCAAGTGAAAGGACACCACACAAGTGTTATGAAAATAAACAGTGTATTTATTAGAATCACAACAGCCCTGTACTCTTTGAGGACAGGGTACTAAGCACACAATGAAACTCTTAGGAAAATACTTCAAGTGCACAATCAATACAAGTGCCCGAGGGCACAAAGTTTAGTGGTCTCGGGCGGACCCGATAAGGCAAGTCTGAAGCGATAGGGACTCGGGACCCTTAAATAAGGAGGCTATGCGGGCACCGAAATGCCTAAGTTACCTAGCCCCAAGGGCTGTGGCTGCACAAGTCTTTACAGACGTCGGGAGTCTTCGCTGATGAGCCAGGAGCCGGAAGGAAGGAGTTGCTGGCCGGCGACCAGTGTAGATAGTTCGTAGAGATCCAAGCCTGGATCAGAGATGGATGACACCTGAAAGCAGAGGGGACCAAGTTCGTACTACTAGCCAGTAGTCAGAGGGTACCAGGAGGGCACCGGATGATCGTCACCTCGACTAGGTGAGTGGGCGACGCTAGGCTCTGCAGTCTCACGGACCAGGATGGAGGTGCGAGCTGTCCCACGAAGGTTGATGCTGTCGGCGTCGCTGGGCCCAGGATTGGGGCAACAAGCCTTGGCAAATTTCAGGGCCACGTGGTGGGCCTAAAGTGGCGTCTTGAGAGGACCAGGAGGGTCCGGGGTGCTCCTCTCTCAGAAGGGAGCAAAGGCCAGTCTGGAGCAACCAGACCAGCAGCGTTGGTTGTCGGGTGTCGTCAAGGAGGTCACAAGCCAGCGGCTAGTGATCAGACAACGTGCTGAACAGCAGAGAGCAGAAGAGCCCCACGCAGATCGTGGAGATGCTGGGAGGCTGCACTTCGGTGCTGGAGCTGCTCAGGGTCGTGGCTTCTCGGACCCCAGAGCACTCACCAGAGGATCCCTCTGTGGTTGTGCCGGTTAAGAAATCGTGCAGGTCTTGATGATGGCCGGTCCCTCGAGGTCTCGTCGCACCCACAGATCTCAGCTGAGCTGACGATGTGGGTAGAGGTCAGAGGTGCCAGGGAAGCCGGTTCTCGTCGAGCTTTGCCGTCGGATTCCTGAGGAAGGACTTGCAGCAAACCGCAGAGTTCTTAGATGGTGCCTGCGGATGCAGGGTGACTACTCCTTAGCCACAAGAGAGAAATCTTGAGAAGAGTCGAGAGGTCCTTTCGTAGAAAGTATTCTTGATTCAAAGATCTAATTTGGAAGGGTCCCCGCTCCTGCCTTTATCCTAAAGAAAGGGGTGGGTACGTGACTAGTCCTGCCCTAGGGGTGGGACCAGGAAGGGGGGTGGTTACACCCCTCTCCCATGCCGGACTTTCCCCAGGTCAGGGGCTGGGGCGCCCCTGGAACTAGTTCTAGCCGGCAGATGCGTAGTGAGCACCGGGGTGCCACTCCGCAGTCACCTTCTTGTAAAGCCCTGCCTACCCAGGATACACAAAACCCTGTCTGGGATGGTGCGAACACCGCCCCGGACAGGAAACACTTTGTCCAAGCTCTCCTTGCTGGAAGGACTCCCAGCAGCAGGAGGTCAGACTCGTGTCTGTGGTGGCAGCATCCATTTTGTGGAGCTGAGGCTTCAGTTAACTTTAACCGGGATTCACAGTTACGTACATGTCGTGTCCCTCTAGAAGGGCGGAATGCTAACCCCGTCGCCAGCATTGGTGAGGGGGCAGTATCCCGATTCGTATGACACCTTACTCGACATGTCTTGATAACGCGATACCGAAGTTAGCGATATGGTATGCGTTATCATGGAACAGCCATTGGGTCTTGGTTCCGCAAGCTGCAACCGGGCTCGGCTCGTGCCAGAGCCCAATTCACACGATTCCACGCACTCTGCCTTCAGGATTATCAAGGCCTGCCATAGGAGTGACTGATAGGAACTCGGTGTCCATTTTAGGGTTAGATATAGGGATACTATACCTAAAGCAAAGGGCGAGTACGCCGCCTTGCCCCAGCTGTCGTGCAGCCAGTTGTGTTAGATTTAGATGGCCATCCAGCGGTGGCATAATACATGCTTCAGCCCCTGGTAGGCCCTGGGTACACCGATGCCCTGAGTTACAGGGTCTGACAAGGTGGCCCAGTTCCAATTGGAAATGTACCTAAGGTACATGGAATCCATTTTAGAGAGAGAGCAGTGGGCCTGGGGTCCTGATTGGCAGGGCCCCCGGTCAACTAAGTCGGAAAACCAGCAAAACACCAGGCAAAAAGTCGGGGGTAACCATAGTCGGGTATCTACCTTCCTACACACTGTTTTAGTAAGAACGGACAACACAACAGCTATGCATAACTTTAACAAACAAGGAGGAACCAGATCACTCTCCCTGTCGCAAAAGGCCCATAGAGTATGGGAATGGGTACTGCAACACTAGATATCCAGAACAGAGGAACATCTCCCAGGAGACCAGAACGTCCAAGCAGATACACTCGCCAGGCTCAAATCTACCTGCCACGAATGGGAGATCACCAAGGGGTTCTAGACAACATCTTCCAAAGATGGGGGGGAACCAACAGTAGACCTCTTCGCAACAGCAGAGAACGGGAAATGCTGGTTCTTCGCAAGCTGGCTTCCCCAACGGGGATCCTGCGGGAATGCGTTTCTGATGGCATGGTAAGGCGTCTTTGCCTACGCCTTTCTTACAATTCCCCTCCTGCCACGAGTTCTTATGAAGATCAAGAAGGAGCCGTGCCGGGTGATCCTGATAGCCCCATGGTGGCCCAGGCAGCACTGGTTCACAGAGCTTCCTCTACTGTCGGAGGTCCATCCGATTCGCCTTTGACCAATACAGGGGCTTCTGACTTTGTCCCAGGGACAAGTGCTACATCCAGATCCGAAATTATTGCACTTAGCGGCCAGGCTCCTGAGCACTGTAAGTTTCCCTATCTAAAGATCTCAGAGGAATGCAAAGACATCCTATCAAAAGCCAGAGCGGAGAGTACGAACAAGACCCACAGAATGAAATGGGAAAGATTCTGTCTGTGGTGCCAAAGATGTAACATTCTTTCTCTGAATTTGGCAGCGCATGAGATTATTACATACATTTTACTTTTGGCTCATGCATCGATAAAGGTACATTTAGCTACAATATCACTCTACAGGAGGACTTCCTCAGGACCAACTATATGGTCTGGAAAAGTCATCCAACAATTCATGAAAGGATTATTCCGGGTTTTTCCTCCAGTAAAGCCTCCACCACCTCTATGGCAGTTGAACATTATTCTTTCTCAAGTAATGAAACAGCCCTTCAAGCCAATACACAGGGCAGATCTTAAATTTCTATCATGGAAAGTTCTCTCATAGCGCTCACTATAGCCAGGAGAGTGGGGGAATTACAGGCTCTCACGATTCAAGACCCTTTCTTACAATTTCAAGAGAATAGAATGATACTCGGGACTAATCCAAAATGTATTCCAAAAGTTCCAATTGACTTTCATTTAAATGAGCCACTAATGCTCAAACTGTTCTTTCCTCAACCAACAACCGCAGCGGAAAGAGCTCTCCACTTGCTGGATGTCCAACGCTGTCTCAAATTCTATTTACTAAAGACAAAACCCTTCCGCAAATCTTCACAACTGTTTGTTGCCTTCAGCACACCCAGGAAGGGCTTCCCTTATCAAAAAGAGGAATCTTCAGATGGATTTCCAGTGCAATAGAGTATTGTCATCAGACCATTCGACAAGAGCAGTGTCCACCTCCACTGCTTTGTTTGCGGGAGTTACCTGGATGTCTACACCCTCCATTATGCCACCTACTGTGGGAGGAGGCATAGTTGTAGCCTGGAGGAAACCCCCCCCCCCACCTCTTCCATATGGCAGAGACTGAAAGATATGCTTCACCTCGCTTCCTTCACCTTAGGGGTGGAGTTGGCAGAGGTGGGGCACAACCTATTGTTTCTATTTTTTGCTGCAGGTTTTCCCGCCAAAAGTAGAGGTGTAAACGGGTTGGCATCAGAGGTTAGGGGTGTCATTGCAATGGGGGAAGACCTTTGAAGCTTCCATCTCTCGCACTGTGCCCATCCTGGGGGAGTAGGTGTGAAACCTCTGCACAGGACGTGCTTTGTTTCTGGTCCCAGAGAGGGGGGGCTCTCAATCCAGGGGTCCAGAAAGATTTCTGGTGGTGGCAGGATGACTAAAGCTAATCTGCGACCACACCAGCTTTAGTGGAATTTCAGTGGGCACCTCTGAGGTGCCCTCTGAGTAGATGTTTTAATAAATGACACAATGGCCTCAGTGTGTGTTTATTAAGGAGTACTTTGGTACCAAACACTCCTGCGTTCAGAGAAGCCATTATGTCCTGGGGAACTGCAGTTGCATAGTTTCCAGCCCATGTACTCTCTTTGGCGTCCCTGGCACTTACACTATCTAAGAATAGACTTGTATATTATAGGGGATTATATGCTCATGCAAATATTTGACAGTCCCTGCTCAGTATATTGTGTTGTGGTGCTCCTGCACCACTGACAGGGTACCACTGTTACCTTGCGCAGCTGGTGTTCCACTGGCACAGATAAAACTTTGTTAGTTGTAATCTGCAGTACAGTGGAACCCCCCTCCCCCCCCCCTCACCCTTCCCGTCCCACCCCATACTCGTAATTATGCCCTTAAGTTAGCAAAGTTAAACATTTTGGTCTGAATAATATGCAAACTGGCTAACTTATTAATTTTTTGTTTGTGTTTCCTTTTCCAATAGGTACTATGTGTTTAATTCTTCAGATGGATACATTTACAATGCTGTCAAACAGAAGAGGCAACCTTACTAAAGCTTTAAGGGTTCCAATGTAATTATTAAAAATCTTTTGCGTATTAAATGCAGAGGTATAACCCCATTACGCTCTCGGAGTACCGAATACGAAAATCGTGATAATCTTAATGTGTTTACAATAATATAAATATCTGCATTGCTCATTGTTCTGGTTTCATAAGTAAGTTTTATTTCATATTTGTCTACCAATTGTAGCCCCCTTTGTTTCCATAAGTGGAAAGTTTACAGTAAACATTTGAAAAGTGATTTGTGGTTTTCCGTTATACTGTCTTGGGGTGTATCAATCTGTATATGCAACAACAAGGTCAGTTTCCCAGTCGTCACTGAGCGAGAGTCTGACTTTGCGTACCAACGGAAAAAAGGACCATTATCACCATTTAAACGCATGGGAAACTACTACCATTTAAAAATATATATATATATATATATATATATATATATATATATATTATGTATTGTAATAAAGGCTTGTACAAATATCTATTTTCGCAAACTGCCAATTTATAAAGTAATTGCAAATAAAAAAATTAAAGTGTTTTTTTGTTTCCTGTTAGACTCTAAAATAAAGTGTATCGCTGTAATTATTATTTATTCATAATTATTGTGGTTTTAAAAATAAAATGTCTATTGAAATCTCACTGTTTTCATTTTTCCCTCTAAAATACATTTCAGTTAGTAGGTAAAAATTAAGTATTAACTGGGTATTAATATAATACCCCGCCCATTACCCCCATATCCTGTCACTAAAGGTGAATCTAGAAGTGCTATTAAACATTATTGAAATTTAATGCTAAAATAAAATGTATTTAGAGACCAAGGGGTCTATAACAATCTCTATTGTAAACCCTCCGACCTTAGGTCAGAGGCTTTACAACCGAGGTAGCCCATTTCATTTCTGACCAGCTGATTACCATACAGCCGGTCAGAATTGAACTGGCCTGTCATTACAGCTGGATTGCTACTGGCTCCAGGAGCCCATAAGCCATTCAGAGACCGGCCTGTAGTCCCATAGGAAAGTAGGATGCTTGGTTTCCCACAGTCTTTCTGACATGGTAAGCCTGATGGAAAGCGAGTTTTTTTAAACCTGTTTTTTTAAACATTTGAAAAAAAAAACACATTGTTCAATTTAAGTTGTTTGCAATGTCTAAATTAGAATATCAAAAATGTATTATTTATATCTATGTTCCATAAATAAAAAATGGACACTAAGGGGTCCATTACGATGTCGGGTGGGTCGCCAACGCCATGGTGGCGGTGGCGATCCTCCCGACATAAATGCCCGCCTGCTACCCTTTTCCCCCCGACACGTTACGATGGTGGGGGGGACCGCAGCAGAGGCAAACACCGCCCGCCACTTTTCGGCCCCAGTCTCCTTGCGTCCGGGGCGGAAAAGGGTTCATGTTGTGCCATATTTGGATTTGTGTGAATAGGTGCCTTTCCGCGGCGGTGATGCTGCCACGGAAAGGCAGGTGGTCTTTGCTTTGGGGGATCCCCTGCGGGCCCCCCCGGTGAAGGCTGAAGTCGGGGTGCACAGGGGGGTACCTAAGGTACTCCCCTTTATTTGCATGTACAAAGCAGCAGGCACCGCGCGGTGCCTGCCGCTTTGTATAAGCAGATGCGAGAAAGCATTTTTAGCATTGTGGCGGGCGGTGCAGAGTGCACCGCCCGCCACAATGCTAACAATGAAGGATGTGCCCGCCACTGTGGCGGGTATATCCTAATTCCCCCAACGGAACCCCTGCCCTTATGGCGGGCGGTCCAGCATACTGATAGGGCCTCATTAGGAAGGCCGGGCAGACTTTGTCCGCCCGCCGCCCTAAGTATTTTGACATCTTTAAATCAAAATGTATTTACATTTTTTTTCTCGAAAGACCTATTAGCCAAAACAACAATGAGATCATTAAAATATCAGTCAGCAATATTGCGGCCCAACACTTTTTTTGGGTCGGGGGGGGGGGTATTTTACAAACTAGAGTTCGACAGTTGAATCTGCCTGAATACTATGCTTCCAAAAAATGTTCAGGAGGAATGCCATTCAGTATGATGGGAGCCTGTGTTTGCAACAACAACACAAATGCCTATAGTGGGTAAATCTCACTTGACAAAATGACAACATATAGAGTGGACTTAACAGAGTCCACGAAGTGTCAAACATTTTTAGGTGGTGGACATACCAAGTAAGTAAGGATGTCAGAATACAAAATCTGAATGGATGAGTTGTAAAATGTATCTGCAGATCTGTATGGATCGCATACGAAAAACGTGGGGCCCCATTACGATGTCGGGCGTATTGCCTCTGCCAAGCTGGCGGTAGCAGCTGCCGGTCTGGTGGAGGTAATCCTTTCAACAGCCATTCCCAATTCCACCCCGCCATATTAGTATGGCGGGGTGGGGGAGGGGGGTGGGGGGGGGGGGGACTGAGGTGAATGGAAAAACCGTCCGCCGCTTTTCTGCCCCGGTCGCCTTGCCATATTACAATGTGCAAAAATGTATGCCTTTTCGTGGCGGCGTTGCTGGCACGGAAAGGCATGTGGTGTTCACTTGGGGGGGGGGGGCCTGCAGGCCCCCAGAGTGAGTGAGGGAGGGATGGGGTGTGCACACGGGGTACCTGTGGTACCCCCCAGCATTTGCCTAAACAAAGCAACAGGCACTGCGCGGTGCATGCCACTTTGTTTATGCAAATGCGTGCACTCATTTTTAACATTGTGGCGGGCGGTGAAGTGAGCACCGCCCACCACAATGTTAAAAATGGGGGATGCTCCCGCCACTGTGGTGGGCGCATCCTAATGCAGACTTCGGGACACCCACCCTTAAGGCGGGCTGTCCCGTCTTCCGTAAGGGTGTTGGGCGGGCAAAGCCCGCCCGGCATCTTAATGGGGACCAAAGAGTACACTTTGACCTTATGGATCCATGGCACACATTTCCACATTGACTACTTTTGGGTGTCAGTGAGACAGCTTTGTAAGGTAGAGTTTGCATAAAATGTTAAACCGCAAAATATCGTCATCTTGCAATATTAAGAAAGAATATGTTAAACTTAATAATGATATACTAGTGATATACATTAAGGAATGTTTGAAGTCAAATTTTATGTTTTTACCAAAAGTTTTCAAAAATTTTGTAAAATGAAAATTCTCAACAGTAAAATTTAAATAAGTCAAGTGATAACACAATTGTAGTAACAGCCAATTGCAAAATGTTTTTTTTTTCAGATTTCAAAAAGTTATCATTTCTTCCAAAAATAAAACACACACACATCCTTCTAAATATCTAGTAGCTTCGTGTGGCAAGTATCACCAGCACTTAAACTGCCGCCGCCCCCCCCCCCTGGAGGGGCTCTGCATCCAGCGCCTGCTAAACTGCTGAGGTGGGCTCATCCTGCACGCCGCACGAGACTCCATTGTCCAGGAGCCTGTGCGTGATCCCACCTGTGCGGAGGCACGCCCACCGTCATTTACATCAGTATCTGTTTTCCGCAGCGCGGGACGAAGCCCGGACAAAGGGCGGGCTGTCCGGGGACGACAGAGGACGGGCCGGGCCACACCTCGAACGCCCTCTACCTCAAGGTAACTGGGCAAGTCATAGGTACGCAAAAGGTATAGAGCGTACTGTAACCTATATCCATCCAGGGGTGTGGGATTTATACTCCACTGTGACTGAGGATGGCTAAAAAGAAATCCATGTAAGGAGGGGAGGGGGGGGGGGGGGGTATTGAGGCAGCCAAACGTCAGAAACTGAGCAAAAAGAAGAAAGTAAAGGAAACACCTAAGCATGCTGGGATGAACTGCATTATGGACAATATTAACCCCTTCACTGCGGCGGCTATTCGGCCGCAGTGCTAAGGGGGCGGGGTGGCCGCATGCTGGTGACGGAACTGCTCCGTCACCAGCGTCGGTGGCGCTGTGCTTATGACTGAGCGGTTCCGTCATGGCCAGCCCTGCTCAATGGAACTCTCGGCGCGGAATTTGCGCCGCGCCGAGCTGGCCATGACGGAACCGCTCAGTCATCAGCACAGCGCCACCGCAGCTGATGACGGAGCGGTTCCGTCATCAGCAGGCAACGGGTTAACAATACTATTGATGATTGCCAGGAAATCCTATCTTCTGATTTAGGATTCCTAGAGGTCGTAGAGCCGGCTAAGGATTCAGGGTGTCCAAAGCCTAATCCATCAGAGGTTGAAGGCCCTACTATTACTATCCCTGAAATGTTCAGAGCCAGTGCTAAATCGAGTATGACTGCTCGGAAACAACAAGGGTAAACAGGTTACACAAAGGGGGAAAGGGTAAAGGTTCTCCCTACTGGTGAAAGTGAGGGAAATTTCCAGGTTTTACCTGTGATCGATATTATTCCAACTCAATGCTCAAACAGGTTCATGGTACTGGCAGAGATTCAACAGGAGATAGAAAAAGATACCCTTTAGTAGTGGAAAGAACACCTCTCCTTTAGTAGTCATAAATGATGCTTGTGGCCACATAACCCCAAGAGACAGCCTAGGAACTATTAGTGATTTAGTTAATCTAGTCTCACTACTTAGGGACGAGATTGAGGGCATGAAAAAATTAATAATTAATTTAGCTGTAACTACAAAAAACAATCTAGGTGACCCTAGGTTTCAACCAGGGGTTTCTCATAAGACAGCTACTGCCTATCCAACTAAACTTTCTCAAGGTTCCCTCCCATTAATAGGGAAAAGCGTTCCCACAAGTAACAAAATGCAAAGGGCGGATTATGCAGAGGGGGAAGTGACAAGTATATGTAATACCCCTATTCCTACCAACAATAGGCCAGACCACTCCACGATCCAAACCAAGGCAGTAAATAAGCCTAGCGTCCAGAGGACACAGAGGGGCTCCAATTGGGGGGGCAAGGATCGACAGGGCCTATACTATCAAAGGAGCCAAGAATGATGGCAGGGGCACAGCATCATGGTTTCCCAATAAATTTAAACAAAGGGCCGCCAAATTACAGCTCAGAGCCCACTAGGGTCCAAACACATGTAAAGGGTAATTATGCCACAAATACAATATTCATGACAAATGTGCCCAAGTGCAAAGAGAGACCTGATTGCCCAAGGGAAGGGGTAGACTCCCTGACTAACAAGGCCATTCACTGGCTGCGGAATGTCAGAGGGTGTCGATCGGTTATTAGGGACGACATAGTCAAAGCTAGGAGATTCAACCATCCTGGGGCCACTCATGATGTTGTTGAACTAACTTTGTCTTCCGATAACCTAGCTGAGAATCTGTTCATGCTAGAATTCAGATCAAGCCCCCCCCCTATACATTTTGAGTATACAGCTGAGAAAGATGCTCCCTTTTCCATTCTCGCCTCCCTTAGTCAAGGATAATAGGCATAGGTCTAATAGATGTAGGCTCAATTCCATTGATTGACTACCCAAAAGGGGGACGGACGAAATGACTACCCAAAAGGGGGACGGACGAAATGACCAAAGATCCCAGGTTTTGGCAGCCCTAGACCATCTGATTGGCGCTCAACCAAGTGAGAGCAACATACTAATTGCAGGGGACTTGAATATGACCTTTGAACCCATCTCAGTAGGTGACGGGTACTCTGGAGAAGATGTGGATTCCGAGTGTGGAATCCCCAAACTGGACTTAAAACCAGTAGGCAGATGGACATAAAGCATAATCCAGATGAACTCTATATGTAGCGAAAGGGGGCTCAGAGCACTGAATGGAAGAACCGCGAGTGATGGCCAGGGTAAGAACACCTTCGACAACGGCCGCTCGCAAAGCAGGATTGATTATGTTATCTGCAACCTGGCAATTTGACACCTGATGAGCGACATGAAGGTGGTTACTAGACAGGAGAGTGATCATAACCCCTTGTGTATTACTCACCTCATATGGGGGTGGTACCTGGAGGGACAAGAAATCGTCAAAGAGGTTCTAGCAGAGATCGTTCCAACGAATGACATGAGGCGGGTTAAGTGGCCCCAAATTATGACGAAGAGCGAGGTGCTAGAGAGCATTAGTGAAGACCTGGATAAAACTACTTCTGCTATGGAAACCATATTGAGGATAGGAACTGAGAGTGGAAATGAACTGGAAAAAAATATTGATCTGCACTGTGACTTTTTTTTAATCTAGAAAGGGACATTTTTATAAGGTAGTCCCCCATTCTTAAGGCAAGAATAATCGCCCAAAAATAACGGGGTGGTATAACGAGGCTTGTAGGATGGCAAGATCTTCTCTGGGAACAGCAATTAAAAATAGAGACCCAATGGTCATTAGGGAAGCAAGACAGAAGTACAAGGCCAGCATACATATGGCCAAGAAGCAATGGGACGACCAGCGCTGGCAAGACCTCAAAGCTGCCAGCATTGCCAAGGACTCCAGATTATTTTGGAGTATCGTTAAATGGGGGAAAGGAGGTCTCCCCGAACCACCGACTAATCATGTTTCGCCGAGCAGATGGTTAGAATACTTTGGACCCCAATATTCATGCCGCCCTGAGGATAAGACTAGGGAAATTGTAGACACTGCTATATTTTTAGTCCCTCCTTTCAATAACACAGATGTAGCAGTAGCTCTGGATTCAGTTCCAAGAGGGAAGGCTCCTGGACCTAATGGGGTTCCTGCTGATGTTTTTCTGTATGATAAAACACGATGGGGCACGTACATATTGGAGCTGGCTAATGCGGTGGTGCTTGGGGCACCAGTACCAAAGTCTTGGCAAGGGGCTGTAATAATCCCTGTGTATAAGAAAGGAGACAAAACACTCCCTGTGAATTACAGGCCCATTAGCCTAATGGATACGGTACAAAAGGTGATAGGTATAATGACCCTAGCAAAAATTATGGTTTGGGCAGAAGAAAACAATGTTTTGTCATCCTACCAAGCAGGCTTTCGTAAGCTTACTAGCACCATATAACAAATATTCAGGTTCACGCTACTTCACTGGAAGACAGTGAAGCTAGGGAAGGGCCTCTATGCTGCTTTTATCGACCTTCGAGCAGCCTTCGACATAGTTCCTCGGTCACAGCTGTGGAAAGTGTTAGCCGAGATGGGTATGCCGCAGGAAATTCTGTCATTAGCGATGAGACTGCATGAGTAAAACGATGCAAAAATTCAGTGGGGGAGGCATGGGCAAGTCACCGCTGAGTTTCCGTTACAGCGGGTGGTACGCCAAGGCTGTGCCATGGCCCCCACGCTCTTCTCATTATATATTAACGGTGTAGTGGAGCGTATGTTGTCTGGAGTCGTAGATGCTCCCACTTTGGATAGAGCGAAAACGCCATTTCTATTATTTGCAGACGACACGCTCATTATGTCCAAAATCCCTAATGGACTACAGCGTGCCCTGAGGATTTTTGAAGGCTTTTGTGTTGATCGTGGGCTAGAAGTCAACGTAACCAAAACAAAGCTTATGGTATTTAACCCACATGCCAGCTTCAAAGGGAATTTTTATATGGATGGCCAAAAGGTGGAAATGGTCTCAGACTTAGTCTACCTGGGTATCCACATAGCAAAGGGCGTAAAGTGGGGGAAGCACACAGAAATGGCGGCCCTCAAACTACGTCAAAATGCAGGTGCTATAAGTGCTGAGCATAAAAAATCTTTGACTAAACCGATCCTGCCAGCACTTCAAGTGTACAAGGCTAAAGCACTCAGCTCGGCACTTTATGGTGCCGAGCTTTGGGGTTTTGACAATTTAGCCCCGTTAACACTTGCTGAAAACAAATTCCTGCGTAATCTTACTGGCCTCCCTAAAAGCACACCCATGAAGCCATTGCGCTATGAACTAGGTAGGAAAGCCATATCAGACCTGGCTAGACTACGACCCATTTTATATTGGCGTCGTATTTGGGTCACTCCTAAACTTGCTCATTATGCGCAGGGTTTTTTAGATGTAGTTAAAACTGATAAAATACATATGATAGGCTGGCTAAAGGAATTGTGCAGAACACTGGAGAAAATTGACATGAAGGGGCTGTGGGAGAACCCAGAGCTAGCCCAGTTCCCGTCAAAAGACATTCTAAAAGCAAAGTACTGGGAAATGGTAGCCCACCGGAATTGGAATGATGCAGACCCCTCCTTCATGGAAGGCCATTTCTTTGAAGGGGAAGTTTCCCCGTCCCTGGAGCCCTATTGGGACATAATAACTAAGCCTGAGGACAGGAAACTTTATTTCCAGCTTAGAGTGGGGTCACTCCCAATTAGACCGCTGACGGAAAGATGGGCTGAAGCTAATTCCAATGTTTGCTCAGCTTGTAATAGTGAAATCGAGTCTATTGCCCATCTTCTTTTTGTTTGTGGGGCCTATTCAATCCCTCGATGCGTTTGTCTAAGGGCGATGTGCAAACAGCTTGGTACGAGAGAGAGCAAGGTGGCTTTAAGAATAATCTGCACCAGCACTTTGCCTGTTATTTCTGTGGCGGTTGCCAAATTCTTGGGGTGGTCATGGTCCATCAGAAAGAAATTCTTATTGTAAATGTAGGTCTGCTGAGATCAAGCTGGGCATCTTACCCCCTAGCCAAGTGGAATGCTTTGACTACCTACTCTGGGTATTTACTGGTTTTATAATTATAACTCTGTATGTTTTTATTACTGATTTTAATATTTGTGAAGCCATTCTTTTAAAACTTTTTTGTGTAAATTACTTTTTATTTTTTCTGTAAATCCATTTTATTATGGACCAAAATGGTTTTTAAATGTATTATGCTTTTATGAGTTTTTACCTCGAATAAAGCAAATTTGGCTTCATATAAATGTACCTATATATGTATATGAATATATATATATAGAGATATACATGTATGTCTATATATATATATTTATATACATATATTTTGTTATTTAGTTAGAGAAAGCAAAGCAGAAATATAGTTATTAAGGTAAATACAATGGGGAAAATGTTATCCATTGACATGCTCCGACTGTCCCACATACATCTCCAATATTCTAAAAATTATAAAAATGAAAGATGTTTTTTGTTATACATTTTTTTTAATTAAATCCTACAAAACATGCTAAGAATTTTTTTATAAAAAAAAATATTTAAAAACTTCTATATTTGCAAGTTGTCTGTAATAAGAATCATAATCATATACCTAAAAGGATTTCGATTATATAGTATAAACATTTTTTAATTTTACATGGTATAATCAGGATAAATACAATATTATTGAGAGCAAAATTTGAAAACTGAAACATGTAAATTGTAGGATAAACCATACAGACAATAGTACGTTAGTGGGAAAGTAGGATTGTGGATGGGTAAAATTAAGTTTTCGAATTCCAAGCAGCGTAAACATTGTAAAAGTGTTATTTGATGTAGAGGTAAAATGTAGTTTTGCAACAGTAATAAGTGCAAGAACAGTGAAATAATTGTTTTGCATAAGGTTAACGTTTATTGCTTAATATTACATTAAGTGGAAGATTACAAACATTGGATTATAATTTAAAGAAAATAAAACACATAAAAAATTCTAAATATCACTAAAAATGTGTTTATAAATACATACATTGAGACTAAATAATTAAAGTATAATGTGAAGAAGAAATATTTAAAGTGATAATATCAGAAATAATAAAATTTAAAAACCAGCATTGACATCATTTTTTTAACTTTGAATACAATGCGGCCAATAGAAATATCTATAGTACTGTGGGTGTATTTAGTACAGAGATGTGTCGAAGCAGTCAGACAGATCCACATCAGGCTGCATTTGGTGAGATGGGATAGGAAAAAGCATCAAACGATGGATTACGATGCAACGTTCAGCCATGCATTTCATACAGCTTTTTCTACATTTATAAAGCTGGTAGTATTTTTGTTTGTTCTGGTCACGATCAGAGTTTCTAACAAACATATACATACTCAATGGTGTAATCCTCAATTGGTGTACCACATGGGCATACTTGCATGATGTTACTAGCATGGGCTGTAGGGATGTTTTAAAACAAACCTGTTCAGATTAAAGCTTGTGATGCGGACCTTTTCCAGCCTGCAACACAAGTGTTTATAAAATAGAGAGGTTTGCACATGACTCAAAGGCAGTCGGTTCACAAAATAGGTGGGTGGGAGTACTGACTAATTGTGAGTCGATCACATTCTTGCAGCAATGGCGTTAAAACAGTCTTCCAAATGCAATCATTATCCTAAATAATGTTATCCGTGTTAATGTTAGTTACATTCCAAAAACAAAACAAAAGGAAAAAAGTCTTTACCATAACATAAGAAAATGTGAAAAGTTAAAAAGACTGTTAATAAATGTATTATTACATCAAAAAATGAATACGCTTTAGTAACAGATATTCGAGTAGAAATACCTTTACTAAAGTATTAAAATAAGATAATTAGTACGTTTTATAAATGAATATAAATAAAAAGTGAATACCAAAATAATAATTTAACATTCTCTTTGTAATTATTGAAATACATATAAAAAAGAAATAAAATAAGAAATGATACCAAATATTAATATATATATGATTACAATAATAATCTGTGATATTTTAAAATATGTAATTTAAAAATATGTAAAATTATTAAAGTATATAACTTACAATGTGGAAAATTATCTTACTTTCATGTGTACATATTTATATATAACAAAAGTCACGCTAATGATATCAAACAAACATTATCTGAAGTACATATAAAGCTTTAATGTTTAATATTTAATTATGTGTTATAGATTAACATTCTATTTAATTTTGACAAAGACAGCAATTTACAGGCTTTTAAAATAGAAATCGCTAACTCAGCAGAAATAACTAAGTATTGCACAATATACGTATTTCTCCAATTAATATTAATAAACGACAAATAATAATTATTTAATAAGAAATATTTTAATCCACATCACATACAGCTGCACAACAGTAACCAGTCAGCTATAACATGGGGGTGTAGTAGGATGTCGGAAGGATGTTCGCCGCCGGCTGTTGGTGGGATACACTGGACATGCGAATGACATTAGTCTGCAAATGAGCAACGGAAACCTGCCAGTCACATTGTCATTGCTGTGATAACAGCAGCAGTGGTAAATCACAAACACATTTTTTCGACCAGTAAAAGTCCTCAGACTTAACAAGTGGCAGTGCTGGACAACAAAAAAGAAAAGAGACCGTGAATGGAGCAGGGTATGACAACAAAAATTATGTCGCCAGAGTACGCAAGCATTTCATCTTCATTGGAACCCCCATTGAAAGGCTTGCAGAGACTGGTACAGAGGGAACAATGTGGCCCACAAATATGTTAGAGGGGAGCACACTGTAAATATCAATTTTTATATATCCACCTACAAAAATTATTGAGTTGGAAATATAAAAAGAAATCGAATATTGAGGACATCCATATCATTGGACAAAATATTGACCCTAAGGTAAGTAATATTGAATTTTTTAATATCCATGTCAGTATTATCAAAGTTAATAATATGGATATTTGTATTATTGTAATGTATATTATTATGTTTCCGTTTAAAGTTTTGGTTAATTTTTTTTAATTTCTTTATTTATAATTACAATCTTTCTCTATTCTTTAATAATTTGAAATAAAATTAATGGTATGTTTTAGTACCGGAGCGGGGTTGTGGGTTTATAGGGCAATAGGGTGAGAAGTAATTTAATAGTAATTAACTAACTATTTGAATGTATTTATTAGTATGGATAATGATGTAATGTATAATTAAATATGAATTGACAATTCATTTTTTCAATTGATAATTCATTATTTTTAAACGGTAAATAAGGTTTTTAAATGTTAATGAAAAATGTAATAGGTAATTAATATTTTCATTTGTTAATTTCCAATTTTTAATTTGGTAATTTAATTTTAACTTGGTAGACAATATATATGATAGGGAATTAATATTTTAATTGGTAATTTGTGTTTATGATTTGGAAATAATTTTTTATTATTTGTTCATTAAAGTGTCATAAAAAGTATTTTTGGGTTTGATAATAAATGTTATTGTTTACATTTTCATTATTGTGATTTAATTTTAACCTCCTAAGCGCTGCTGACGACCAATGGTCGTCGCGAGCGCTACCTCCCTAGTGCTGCGCAAGTCCATTGGACGTCCATTCAGCACTAGTTCCAATGGACAGCCCAGCACTGGGGAAGGATATTTACACACAGCTAAGGTGTTAAATATTATTTTTTTGTATTGAAAAATATTTTATTGTTTAAGATTGAAAAAAATTTGAAAAATATTTGTCAATTAATATTCATTTTTAGGTATTGTTAATTTATTGTCAATTACATTTTTAAATTGTAATGCCTTTTCATAATTATTAATTTTTTGTAAATGATGTTGAAGTACTTAAAAATGTAATAATTCTTTAATAGAAATCTAACATTTATTTATAAGTATGTGATATTTAAATCCTACGATATCCAACGTTACCTTACTGTTTCAGTACCTGGAGTTGGAATAGTAATTTTAAACCTTAAGATTTTAAAAGCTTTACCTACATTTGGACCCTCTAGAGTTGGAATAGTAATTTGTACCTCTATGCTGTCCAACGCTTGCCCAACAGTAGAAATCTTTGGAGTTAGAATAGTAATTTTAACTCATACGTTAATGAACTATTTCCCTACTGTTGAACCCTCTGGATTAGGAATAACATTCTTTTACCCCTACGCTATACTAATCTTTCTCTACTGTTCCACCCTCTGTAGTTGGAACAGTAATTTTAACCCCTACGCTATAAAATGCTTCCAATACCGCTGACCCATCTGGAGTAGGAAAGTAATTTCGAGCCCTACGCTATACGAAGCGTTCCCTTCTGCTATAAAATATGGAATTGGAATAATAGTTTGTAAAGCCTACGCTATCCAACGCTTTCCCTACTGTTCAAACATTTGGAGTTAGAATAGTAATTTTTACCCCTAAGTTAACCAACGCTTTCCCTACTGTTCCACCCTCTGGATTTGGAATATTAAAGTTTTAACGACGACAAATCCCAACACTTTATCTAATGTTGCCACCTCTGAAGTTGGAGTAGTAATTATTACCCCTACGCTATCAAACGATTTACCTACTGTAGCACCAAATGTTAAAATTACAGTATTGGGGGGGGGGGGGGATTGAATAGTTTTTGAAATTATTTAGCTATTTCAAATTTGTATTGATATTTTTGATAATTTAGTGTAATACTAAAGTTGAAATTATCGAAAGTAAATGTAATTATTTACAAGTATTAAATCAAATTAAATATTTTTTATTTATGTTATCGTTTTATGTTTAGATGTATATGTAATTTCTAACATTTTTTACTAATGTAAGGGTTAATAAAATAAGTTTAAAACGTTATTATCAAATAAGTAAATATTAAATATGTTATGTATATGTTTAATTATTGATACATAATGGTATATATATATAAATTGTTAATTTAAAATTTCAAATATTTGTAAGCATGTTATTATTGTTTACAAATATTATTTGATGTATTCAACCCTTTTTTTAATTTAAAAAGAAAAAAGTATTTTATAACATGCTTATTTTTTTTTCAATATTTTTGTACTTAACATGTTGTAATTAGGATGTCAATCTTGTTAACTTAGATATGCCTGCGGCGATTGTTTTTTGTAGGTCGACATTTAGCACGAAAAACTTTGGAAGTGATTTGTTGGAGGGGTGTGGGTAACAGGTGGCAAAGCCTGTACAGTGCCTGAAACACAGTGCAGGGAAATGCAGGACATGGTCCTTTTGACATTGCAAAGTTGTTGCTTGCAGAAACATCCGCCGCAATGTTAATGGCTAGGCACGTCCCGCCGCGTTTGTATTTGGAATGCAGAATAAAAATAATTAAAACAAAAGTTATGCCGTTGCTCTTCAGGGTGGTCTTGTCCTGCTACCATGCCAATCGGGGTTATTATGAGAAGGCAAACCTAATGAGGCCATTAGTGCCAAAATTGTATTATATAATTTACTGAATTATTTCTAAAATAAAGAAGTAATAAAAAGCAAAATTTTTAAATTATTTATAATTTATTAATTTCCGTCAATCTCTATACACCAACAAACTATATGCTGCTCCAGAAGCTTAAATCCCAAAAGACAGTGAATTATAGAAGCAACAATTATTAGTTATATTTTTGATATATTATATATTATTTGCTTGATTCCGAAATTGCATTTATTTAGATAAAACCCTAAATACTTCGGCAAAGGAAGATTAATGGGGTATTGAATTTTTTTTATTCATTTTAATTATGTCAATAATTACCATTATAAAAAAAAGGAATAACAGAGATCTAAAATTGTAAAAAATTATATTGTATAAAATAAGATAAATAATTTGATAAGAAGGAAAAAATTATAGTTCAATATTCTTCAGTTGGATATATAAGTAAAATATAGTAATAAATTCCAAAATACTAACAACTGTATTATTTTACCTTCAAACAAATATTCTTGATTAGGATAATGTTGCACGCCTTAAATTTTAGTGCAAATATTGCATACACAATTTTTATGAATAGCAAAATTTAATGTATCAAATTAATTCTGATAAACAATATGTCATGAGTGCCTGAATTTTACTGTAGCATATATCTAAGAAAGTCTGTGTGTTGCTGTACCTTTACTTGTATCTTATGCAACCCCAGCAGGAGACCTAACTTATAAGGACAACACAGTACAAGGCCACTGACAACAAGCATCAGTTGAGCTACTAACTGAGATGCAATTTGGTATGACAATGCAGTATCAGTTTTCTGTGTCAGGTACTATAAACACACGGAAAGTAAACCATGAGAGGAAATTTGATGAGGAAGTCACATGCCTTAAAAATCAGTTAGGTCAGACAATGCAAGTGGTTAACGTGAACGATCATTTGCATGACTACAGAACATAACACTTGAGCAAAACAACCGGAACATATATAACTTCTTCTGAACATGAAAAATGTAATGGCTTTAAGTATGAGAAATAACTGAAAAAGTTAATTAAATAAAAGCAAAAACATTTAAAGAAAGGATAGAGGAGGTATGCTGATTTGATGCACAGTTGAGTCAGGCACAGTCACAGGCCATGTTAAAGACAATCACATGCACAAGTGATGGGCGAGTCACTGGCCATGAGGACATATTGCAGATAATGGAATTGTTAACAAGGCACTTGCCTCGTTCGTTGCCTTCCTAAGCGCCTTGAAACCCTCTGGGTATGTAGTGCGCTATATAAATTGTATGACTTGACTTGACTTGACTAATAAATAAATAAAATTCATGATCAATTAAAAAAAAACATGAATTCATTAGGAAATCGAATAATTCAAAAATAAAAAAATAAAAATACACAATAAGCGCTATGGATTTCGAAAATGCAAAATGTAAATTACATTTGATTGTTCACTCCTAAAAATCATACACAGATGTTAGAAAATGTGAACAATTTATTATATAAATCACAGAAATGACATACATGAAATATATACAGTCCATTGTAGCACAATGCAGTTGTGCCCAATATTTACCCTGGGATTTCATTTTGACCTTTGCACAAAAAAATAATAAATACAAATGAGAAAAAATGAAAGAAAAATATAAATTCATCCATAGCATATAAAGTTAAAAAGAAAAATATAAAAAAACTTTGTTAAAAAAATGCTTCATTAAAACATAAAAGAAAAGAAAAATTTAAATAAGGTATCACACATGGAAATAAAAGATGGAGTTCATCCATGCACTGTGTACTAGGGAATACCAGGTGCTTGCCACACGGTGCAGGGATCCTACAGTGGGCATCCTAGTTATCACATTAAACACCAACCGTAGGATGCAAGGTGAAGTAGATTTCAAACATGCTTTCAATGTGTGAAAGCAGGATATTAAAAAAAAGAAAAACGTTAATCGTAAGCCAGACAGTTTAAATCGCAATCAATATAAATTACATACCAGTTGATATTGAGGAACAGGTTCCTGGAGAACGTCGGAAGACAGCGTGAATAACCAGCCGGTTTCAATTCAGAAAGGCAGTCTTATAATCAGCCAGTCGTAAGGGAAACTGACGGTTTCAGTCAGAAAGGCTACAACCTAAAGTAATATAATTTTTTTAAAAGCTCATAATGAAGGCCTATATTTTAGACATAAAACAAATAAAAAAGTATGAAAAATGATTAATGTGTTGATTACTAGGAAAGGTGGATTTTAACAACCCGCCACTATAGAGGTGGATTGGTACCGCCCACCAGACATGCAGCGGTCCAACAACAGACAGAAGGATGCGCCTGATAAAAAGGGCGAGCGAATCCTGGGCCTTTGATATTGCAGGAAGTGTTGGGGGAAGCAACAACAACTGCAATGTTAAAGGTGCTTGCACCGCATTTTACTGTACAAAGTGGCAGGCTCCACAAAATGACTGACAGTGCATGGAAATGAAGGGGTGGTACCATGGGTACACATCAATGCAGGTACCACCACCCGCCCCACAAAAGGAGCCGGCAAATAAGCACAAATGGCTCTTCACAAGAGCCTTTAAACAGCAGCACCAAAGGCATGGAAAGGGCTATTATAGGACACAGCCTAATATGGGGGATGGTGCCTGATAGGCAACGTCAACATATTAGTGGGCCTTTTCCATGCACGTGACAATAGGTGTTATTGCCACCAACTGAAAAGCGGAGGACAGAATTTGTATCCGCCACAATACCCTACTCCATGGTAATATAGCGGTGGGTAAATCAGCATGTGATGTCGATCATAAAAAGAAACTAATATAATACATATTGGTAAACCATAAAGGTTATCATGGTAGTAAACATCGAACTGTAACTATGTATTACACAACAAATATGATTCATAAAAAAAATAGTGGTAAACTTAAATACCTCCCCTCTACTATTAAAGTAATTGAAATGAAACATATTTAGAAAAGTAAAGTTCCCTTATCCGATAACAATAGCTAGAAAATGCAAGCTTGTCTCCCCAAACGCGTGCAAACAATAACAGGGCTAGATGAAAAAATATACTGGAAAAAACAAATAAAAAATGGAAAAAAATAATGTGTACATTTGAAGTGAATATAATCAAAGATTATAAGAGTAGAGGTGTGAAAAAAATATATTAAATTCGGAAAATATGTCATAAAATAGTATAACGAAATTATAAAATAAATAGAAATTAATATACTAATATACCAAAATGTTGAACTATATAGTGAAACTAGTTAACTCCAGTTTTTGTTACTTATTTGTAACAAAATATATACACAACTGTTCAAAAAGTTACATAAACTAAAAAAATTATGAAAAAATATAATGTATATAAATGTATTTCAAGTTGAAGTTATAATTTAAATAATATTTTTTAACATACATTTGTTAATTGGAATAAAAAAAATCAGATGTAAAAATCTCCCACCCTTGATCAAAGAATTTACAGCTGCATGGTAATATGCCAGTAAAATTAAAGTACAAGTGCCTCATTTTCATAAGAGCAGTCGTAAAGGTTTGAAACGGTCATTCCAGATAGCTTGAAAGCTAGAAAAAAAACACTTGAGCCAAATCTGTTTTTGACAATAAAGAAAGTGAAGGATAATTTTGTTTGTGAGACTGAGGAAGACAATTTAAGGAAGGATATTTAAGCCGGTATGGTGATCAAAAAAAAAAATTAGGTGGAAAATTAGATTTTTTTAAATAAATATTAAGGGGCCCATTAGGATACCCTTGCAGAAGACGAGACCGCACGCCTTAAGTGCCTTAAGTGCGGGGGTCCCGAAGTCTGCATTAGGATGCGCCCACCACAGTGGCGGGTACATCCACCATTTTTAACATTGTGGCGGGCGGTGCTCACTGCACCGCCCGCCACAATGTTAAAAATGAGTGCACACATTTGCTTAAATAAAGTGGTAGGCAGCGCGCGGTGCCTGTCACTTTGTTTATGCACATGCTGGGGGGTACCACAGGTACCCCCGTGTGCACACCCCACCCCTCCTTCACTCTGGGGGCCAGCAGGGGGCCCCCAGAGTGAAAATCGCATGCCTTTCCTTGGCAGCATCGACGCCACGGAAAGGCATCCAATTTGGCACATTGTAATATGACTGGCGGTGTCTATGAGACACCACCAAGAAATTATTCATTTTCCACGACCGGGAGGGAAAAGCGGCGGAAGGTCTTTCCGTCCGCCCCGATCTCCCCCGTCATACTAATATGGTGGGGGGATTCGGGAATGGATGCCGGGCTTATTGCCTACGCCAGGCGGAGGCAATACGCCCGACATCGTAATGGGCCACAAAGTTTGCAAGTAATTCTAGGTAGTAAACTTTTTGGGAGTTAGACACACGCCAAACCTCCGTGTACTAGCAGAGATGTATGTTTTAAAGAAATGTGTAGGTTTGGTAAGGTTTCAATAGATGGCCACTGAGCAGGGTCCCCCCGGCAAAAAAATTGCATTTTTTTAAAAACAGGTGATTATGGGATAGGTATGTTTAATGTCTCATCTAAAATGTTTGTATTTTTGAATGACAAGAGTAATTGGAACAACCACATGAGTGAGGTTGCAATTGTAATCGGAAACTTTGGAGAATGCAGGGTGGGTGGAAGTTGATGTAACCACACGAATAGCGGAACTTTCCATCAACGGAATGTGAATGAAATTGATTCTTTTTAAAAAAAAAGTTGATGTTAAAAATGGGATTCTGGGTAACAGAACATGGTAAAAGGCATACAAGTTAGAAACATCATGGATTTGCCTGGATAACTAAATGTCAAAATTGTATAGCTTTCAGATGTTTCACTAGGTACCAGCAGAGGTAGGATTAAATATAGAAAGATAGGCACTTTAAAAAAGAAAGGGTACGTTTCCAATGCAAAAATGTGGTGGGTGCACGTTATATTTTACACCGTTTCCTACTGCAAGCACTAAGCCTACACACACAAGCGAGCTACCGTTTTTATAATGAAAATTGTGGAATAACTGGTGGGTAGAATTTTGTAAATACAGTAAGATTTCCATCTCAGAAATGGGAGGAAAAAAAATGTTTTGAATTTTTGGAGCTTGCAGGGAATTCTGGGACACAGAACCTGAAAAGAGCCACACAAGTGACCACATACTGGATTTAACTTGGAGGCTCGTTAAGTAAATGTAAATGTAAATGTATTGGCATTTATATAGCGCACTACTTACCCGTAGGGTCCCCAGGCGCTTCGACCGCTGCGAAACCCTTCCTGGCTTCCCTGAGAGATGGTCCCTTAATGGGTATCTCCAGGGTGAGACCAGGCATCCCCGGCGGTCTGGTGGGGCCGTTAGTGAAGATGAGGCAGGCTAATGCCCAGAGTTGCCGAGTGTGATCGCTGATCAGAGTGGGCACCGAGGCGAGAGAATTATCGAGTCCGCTGACCCTGGTCCAGAAACCTGCCGCGCCGGGAATCGAACCCTGGTCCCGGGCCGTCCTCTGCTCTCGGGTCTGCCGCCTCTAACCAGTGAGCCACACTACTTAAGATGTCCTGATGTTCACCAGCTCTGAGCCGGCGGTGGCGACATCAACCACATCATAACGATTGAAAACCACGTTCATATTACAATGGCGGGGGGTATCAAAGTGACGCAAAGTGCGTACGCCTCTTTTCATCTGGCAGACAATGATTCAGATTGTCAGCCGGGCAGAACTAGTATGGTGGTGGTGCATAACAAGCACTGCCATCCATAATAGGATGGTGTGATAGAAAAACATGATTTCCCCTATTACGTAAAAGAGAGCACATAGGGTCCCTACATTGTGCCATCTTAATGTGAGGTTAAGACAATACATAACTGTAGACAGCACAACAAACATACAGTTTCAGAGTGACTTTATGTCGTGACAAGTGGTCTATTACACTAGATATATGTAAACACATGTATATATTAGGTTTTTAGAATTATTATAAGAAAAGTTTGTATATATTGTAAATATTGTTTGTGTTACAATAATGTTTAAGTAAGTCTGTAATAATTGACACTGATATGTATTTTCTTTTGGTTGTCTGTGTTTATTGTGTAGGTGGCACTAAGCGCACAACACCATGGCTCCCTGATGAAGGCTTGTAGCCGAAACGCGCGTATCATTAAGAGACTTTTGTTTTTTTGTTTTTTTCATCTTTAACCATTGTCTTCTAGCCATGTTAGATATAAGAATATGTCTGTAATTGATTTACTTGTTATTTGAAATTATTTATTTAGTGTATTAATTGAAAAAGAAAACAAAGTACAAAAGTAATATATGTGTTAAAACAAGGTTTACCACATCAAATACAAAGAATATTTAATAATTTAAATAAATAATAAAAAAAATGATTATTTTCAATAAAAAGTCTGTTTGTGCAATTTAGTGTATGTTCAAGGTAACACAGTTCCTATTCCATTTTATTGTGTCTAATTATGTCCACAGTTTAAGTTATTTTTTGTTCACTAAACCTGAATATTGCAAACAATTGATGTGAAGCACTTTCCATGGTGGCTTCGCAGATGTTGAAAAGATGGGACTAATTGCTTTGGGAGACCGTTGTGGACCCCAAAGTGGGTTGAAAGGGTGGGGGGCTGCACTGGTCAGGTACATGTGGTAGCAAACCTCAATGCCATACATAAGGTGGCGTGCCACTTGGTCCATGGCAAAGAACAACATGACTGTTGGGCTTTGCGGCGGGGGCAGGTTACAGTGGCACACTTGGAAAAGTCAAAGATGCAGGATGAGACTGCCACGTTAGCGGTTGCATACTAATTGGCAGTGTGGGACCTCCGAAAGCTGGCAGACAGTAAAAACACCGCTAAAGTAGTCCAGCAAGCATACTCATGGGGCCCATAATGTATATTTTTTTTTAAATTATAGGTTAGCAGGGTTTTGCGAGGTGGCGTAAGTGCATGGAGTAAAAATCCATATTTAATGGCCAAATGGGGGGCAGTTTTATTATTTAAAAATGTTGTGGGACCACATTGTGTTTTGGTCTAATTCCTGTTGATGGCACTAGTCCTTCACACATAAGTAAAGTAGCATTTTTATAGGGAGAAGTATGGATAAACAGATTAATAGACGAACTGCTACTCCAAATTAAATTCCTTTGGAGAAAAAAAATTCATAAAGAAGAAAATTGGGAAATAGGAAAACATGAAAAAAAATCCCAACTGAATAACATGCTTGCATTGGTAGCCACAATATTTAAAATATGCAAAAAACGCTGCTTGTAAACTCTTCATTTTGTTTAAAAAAGATATTGTTTTCATTTGTACCTGTTTTACTCTGTTTATATTTAGCAAATAAATTGCAAGAAACACAGTAAACAATGATAAACAAGTGCAAGACGCAGTTCAGTTTTTCAATCTGGATTGGTTGGGTTTTTTGAGAACCTATAAGTCCTATATATCCCAAAAAGAGAAGGATAATGACGATTCAATGTTACATTATTTGGAAAAATTACAAAAATAACAGGTGAAACATTAACACAAATGGATATATTTTTTAATAATTTAGTGAAATATTTACTATTGTGAAATATACATTAGCGGATTTAGAAAATTATACATATTGATGACTTACAATGTTTGTCTATTTTTCAGAAATGTATAGTTTACTGGGATCGAATTTTGTTTTCAAAGCAATTACTACCAAAACATGGAAAGAGGTTGAAAAAAAAAACCGGAAACATAATAATATGTCACAGTGAAAAATAAAAATTTGAAAGAAATATTTATTTTACTGTCAAAAGTCAAGTTGCACAGAAACTGTAAGATTTTTTTTTTTTTTTTTTTTTAAATACTTTATTGAAGCGAATGAGGCAATCCACAGTGCTAAAAACAAAGGACAGAGCAAGTACAAAAAGATGCCAGATGCTATATATAACATCACGCGGAAAAACTGGTGTACACAGTAGTATTGCGTATTTGGGAATTGAGAATGATACAAGATACATATTTTTTAAGAAAGTAACAGAAAACCACAAAAAAAAATTAACATCACAGAAGTTGAAAGCAAAGTGAAAAAAAATAAAATCATATCCATGAGATTGCAAAACCAATACAGCCAGCCGGCTCGCGATGTGTTAACTACCACCATAAGCAACCTCATCAGCTCAGACCCAGCAAACGCCACCAAGCACCCCACAATCCCCGAATGGGCGGTCATATATAACCAGCACAGATATGCATTAACAAAAAAGGGCAGTGGACTGAACAAGCAAGAAAAAAACCACCATGAATATCAGTCAAGACACAGTAGTTGTTACGAAGGGCAAAGCACCACCAGACGACATGCACCCAGCTCCATGAAGCGAGGGGCAAATGCAAGCAGCACGAGCAGCCTTACGTAGTCGAGCGCGGCGTACGAGCCGCTCTTGCTCTAGCCCACCCCAGTAGGAGTGATAGGATGAAGTGACTGGGATGGCGTGTCCTGAGCTCGTTTCGCGATGTATTGCCGATATGGACCCCAAATGTCAGTTGGGCGGGAAGAGGTTGGAAGTTTGTCCGAATCTTCCACACTATTCAAATTGCAGTATGCCACACTCCCCAGCCATGAAGTGATCGTCGGGGCGCGTCGCGCGCACCAGAGCAGTGCCACCTCCCTTTTGGCCAAGAGGAAGCAAATGGACGCCAGTTTACGAAGCTGGCGGGGAAAGTTTGCAACATAGCCCAGCAGCGCAATTTCAGGTGTGACAGTTAACGACAGTCCCAACATGTCCCCCAAATACCGGTGGACCTCTATCCAGTAAGTGTGTAAACTTGGGCAAGTCCATGACAGATGTGCGAAGTCCGCCTGCGGGGCGTTACATTTGGGGCAGACGTGGGGCCTATTGGCATCGATTCGATGAGCAAGCGCCGGTGTGTGATACATCCTTCGCAGGAATTTAAAGTGTATGAGCTTGTGTCTACTAATCATGAAAACATCCCTGGTCATAGCACAACATGCCTCCCATTGGTCGTCAGAAATCTGTGTACCCAGATCACGCTCCCATGCAGCGCGCACCACCTCGTCTGACGTTGGAAGAGAGGACAAGCACAATTCATAGAGTTTGGACACCACATGCGCCCCCGATTTGTTTTGTATAATGAATGTAAGTGCGGGATTGTCTTCAGGTGGAAGGAGGAATGTGGGAAATTCAGCCCGTAACATCGAGCGGAGTCTCGTGAGATTGAAGGCATCCATGAATGTTCGGTCGGTGAAGCGGGGGTCTTCTGTCAGAGAGAAAGCATGACCATCTAGTCTCCGATCGTGAATACCTGGAATTTAGACAGCGAACGACGGACGAACGAGTCGCCAGTGATGGGGAGACAGTGCGGGTTGGGTAAAGGAAGAGCAGAGGAGTACAGTTTGTCTATGTGTAGTAAGGTTCTAATCTTGCCCCAAGCCCAGGCCGTTGTAGACAGCGGGTGTATGTCATTTGGGTCCCGTGGGAGACCCTTGGGGAGGACTGCGTTAAGTGAGACTGGGAGCGCCGCATCAGCCTCCGGTCTCAAATGTGGGATTCTGTCATCCGGATGGAACCAAGAATGAGCATACGAACACTGTGCAACCAAGTAGTAGAGATAGAAATTCGGAACCCCAATCCACCTCTCTCATACGGCAGCGTAAGTGTGCGCCAGGCTACGCGGGGGGTTTTACCCCCCCACACCAGCCGTAACAGGGCAGTGCGTAGTTGTGTGAAAAAAAAAACTTGTTGAGAGGGATCGGGATATTATTGAAAAGGTACAAAAACCGGGGAAGGACTACCATCTTGACGATGGCGATCAGGCCAGCCATAGACAGAGGGAGACGGAGCCACCGGTCCGTATTATCCTCAAAAAAATACAGGGCTTGTCCGTAATTCAGACGAATAATGGACACTATGTCAGGGTGTATGTGAATCCCTAGGTATTTAACAGTTCCTCGCACCATTCCAGTGGGAGGGAGCAAGGCCAACTGGCCGCCTTCCTCGAGACGAACGGATCCCTCGACCTCTCTCAGTCTGGTTTCCGGGCCAACCACAGCACCGAGACCGCCCTGATCGCAGCCACCGATGACATCCGAGCCCTGCTCGACAACGGAGAAACAGCGGCCCTCATCCTCCTAGACCTCTCCGCGGCCTTCGACACTGTCTGCCACCGCACCCTAGTGCAGCGCCTCAGCAACGTTGGAATCCAGGAGAAGGCACTGGAATGGATCATCTCGTTCCTCGCCGGAAGGACACAGAGAGTCCGCCTCCCACCGTTCAGATCAGAAGCCACCGAAGTCATCTGCGGCGTTCCTCAAGGCTCCTCGCTCAGCCCAACCATCTTCAACGTCTACATGAGCCCCCTCGCAGCCATCGCACGCCAACACAACCTCAACATCATCTCCTACGCCGACGACACCCAGCTGATCCTCTCCCTCACCAACGACCCCGCAACCGCCAGAGCCAACCTACACGAAGGGATGACAGAAGTAGCCAAGTGGATGATGAACAGCCGCCTGAAACTGAACTCGGACAAGACGGAAGTCCTCATCCTTGGATCCTCACCCTCCGCCTGGGACGACTCCTGGTGGCCCCCCGCCCTGGGCAGCACACCCAAACCAACAGACCACGCACACAACCTGGGCTTCATCCTGGACTCCTCCCTCTCCATGACCAGACAAGTCAACGCCGTCTCCTCATCGTGCTTCAACATCCTGCTCATGCTACGTAAGATCTTCCGGTGGATCCCCACCGAGACCAGGAAGATGGTCACCCAGGCCCTCATCACCAGCCGACTGGACTACGGCAACTCCCTCTACGCCGGAACCACCACCAAACTCCAGAAGAGACTCCAGCGGATCCAGAACGCCTCAGCATGACTCATCCTGGACATCCCCCGTCGCAGCCACATCTCCGGACACCTGAGAGATCTGCACTGGCTCCCGGTCAACAAGAGAATCACCTTTCGTCTCCTCACCCACGCACACAAAGCCCTGCACAACCAAGGACCAGCATACCTCAAAAGCCGCCTCCACTTCTACGCTCCCACACGCCAGCTTCGATCGACCAGCCATGCCCTCGCCGCCATCCCCCGGATCCGAAGAGCCACCACAGGAGGAAGGTCCTTCTCCTACCTGGCTGCCAAGACTTGGAACTCCCTCCGACCCACCTCCGCCTGACCCAGGACCACCTTGCCTTCAGGAAACAGTTCAAGACCTGGCTGTTCGAGCAGTAGCGGACCCCCCCTCCCCTAGCGCCTTGAGACCCTCCCGGTGAGTAGTGCGCTATATAAATGCCTTGATTGATTGATTGACCGTGTGGTGGCGGGGGTGAGCGGAAACAGTTGCGATTTGTGCCAGTTGACTTTGAGGCCCGAGTAGTCGCCAAATCGAGCGATCTCCGACAACGAGGGTTGGAGGTTGGCCTCCGGGGTACGGACATACAGGACCATATAGTCCGCATAAAGCGAGACTAAGAGAGGGCCGGTGCAGAATTGGAGCCCCCTATGGAGATGTTTCTCCTGGAAGTGTCGCACTAGGGGGTCCATAGCAAGGATGAAAAGGAGTGGGGATAGGCGGCACCCCTGCCAGGTGCCTCTGGAGAATGTGAACTTCTCAGTAATGGTACCATTTAAGCGAATGCGAGCCATGGGTGCCGTATACAGCAGCTCCACCGTGGCTACACACATTGCGGGCATGCCCATCCTCCGCATCACTTGTAGAAAAATAGGCCACTCCAGAGTGTCGAATGCCTTTTCGGCGTCTAAAAACACAGCGGCTGCCGGAGTGGAGGGATCGATCCTGTGTAGGACCGAGAAAAGTGTACGGAGATTCAGGAAGGTACACCTGTGAGGGACAAAGCCGGACTGGGCCGGTGAAATGGTAGTATCCACCAGCAGCGCTAGCCGCATTGCCAGGACTTTGGCCAAAATCTTATAGTCGAGATTAAGCAGCAACAGCGGACGATAGGAGCTACACACCGAGGGGTCACGACCCGGTTTGGGCAGCAAAACAATGACCGCCTCTCTGAGCGTGGGGGGGAGAACACCTGACTCCAGAGCTTCCGCATACACCTCGACAAGCCTGGGTACCAATTCCTCCTTGTATTCTTTATAAAAGTCGGCCATGAAGCCAGGAAGACCTGGCGCCGAAGAACACCTCAAGAAGTCAATGGCTTCAATTATAGAGTACGGTGTGATGGGATGGGCCAAAAAGTCCTGGAAGTACTTTTCCAAGTATACCATGGCAATTTCATTAATATACGACCCCCGGTAATGCAGATGTGTAGAGGTAAGAGTAAGCCCAAAAAATATCACAAATATCAGGGGTGGAAAAATGGTGCGTGCCTTGTGCGTCAATTATGTCAGTGATGTATGCAGCTTGTCGTGGTGGGCGAAGCAGCTGAGCCAATAATCTGCCCGGCCGATCCCCCTCACCGTATCGGCGTGCCGTGTGGTACTTGCTCAGAAACAGCAACTCTGTGTCCACGGTTTCCCTGAACTCAAAAAGCAGCTCGAGAAGCTTAGCTTCGCGTCTCGGTGAGGAGTCAGCGAGAATCTCGCTTTCCACCGTCAATAGCTCCGCCTCCACTCGGCCAAGAGTAGCTCGAATCTCACTTAATGCCCCCACATGCTTGGTGATGCAGACTCCCCTAATGGTGGCCTTGAACCCCTCCCACAAAGTGGCCCAAGTGGTCACAGAGCCAGTGTTGATGTCAAAATAGTCCTCAATGGCAGTACGGATTTCCTCAGTAAAGACCGGGTCCGCAAGGGCTCTTCCCGGGAAACGCCACTGCCGCTCATACCCGCCCATCCTCGGAACCGCCACAGGTGAGTGGTCAGAAAGAGAGCGCGGAAGTGTGCAAAGATCAACCACCCATCCCGCAAAGCCCGGAGAGAGTAGCCAATAGTCAAGTCTGGAGCTGGTGTTGTGGAAGCTGGAGTGGTGAGTAAAAGCTGGAGCATGAGCGTGTAGTCTGGCCTCTATATATAGCAGCGAGAAGTGTGAGCAAATAGCTGCTATCGCCGCGCGGGCAAGTGGTTTGCGATCTGGGGAGGAAGACGTGCTGTCCCTGCCAGAGTCCATCAATAGGTTGAAGTCGCCCCCCAACGCCAGCAGCTATATGTTTGAGTGGAGCAGTGTTAGGTGCAGGTCGTGGAAACAGGCCAGGGAGTCAGTATTAGGGCCATAGACCCCCACCAAGGCAATCTTGTATCCATACAACACACCAGAAAGTACCGCATATCTGCCTTCTCCATCCACCTTACTGTCTGTAAACACAAAGGGTATTCATTTGTGGACAAGAATTGAAACCCCCCGTGCATACCTACTGTAAGTCGAAAACACTCTATAGGTACACGAAACCCCTAGCCAATGAAGCGGTGTCCGCCCCTACCAGGTGGGTCTCCTGCAGGAAGAGGATATCCACCTTATGGCGGTCAGCATATTGCAGAACCTGTTTACGTTTACGAGTGGTGTTCAAGCCACGAACATTCCATGACATCAACTTTAGCCTAACCCAGCCATATTGTGAAATCCATGACAGCAATCGATGAGCGGTCATCAAACAAGCCGATCCCATAAGCTTTGCAATCTAACAGAAATAAAATTGGACACAAAAAAAACACACCCCGTCCCCCACCCACCACCCAGCCTCCCAACACCCCTGGAGAGTCAGAACTCAAACAAGCTCTGAACAGCTGTGCAGAACACAAATAGCAAAGTGAACATGGTATTAGAACGTATCTGCAAACTGAAAGTTAACAAACCCCAATAAAATTGAAACATAGGGGGAAGCAAAGCCACCCCATGCGGGCGACCCAGCAGAGCGTCAAATGAGATATTGGCATGTATTTGAACCGAACAGAGCCGAGCTGTCAACTACCATATAGAAGGATCCCTGCATAGAGTAGCAGTGGATGATCAGCCTGGGCCAGTCTCAGCGAACAAGTCAGCACTGGCCTGCGTTTCAGATTGAGGTGGAGAGTGAGGCCTAGAGCCGGGAGCCAAGCGTGGTTGTTTTTTGTAGCCATAACAGAAATCTTGGGCCTCTGCCGGAGAGTCAAAGATGCGGAATCGGCCGTTCACCTCCACTTTCAGTCGTGCCGGATAGAGCATGCTATATTTCAAGCCAAGATTGCGAAGGGCGGCTTTGACGCTAGTGTATTTCCTTCATGCCTCTTGTACCATGAGCGTTTAGTCCAGAAAGAAAGACAGCCTGCTACCCTGCCACTGCACTTCTCCCATCTCACGTGCAGCTCGGAGCGCAGCGTCGCGGTCTCGAAAGTTCATAATCCTGGCAATGATGGGACGGGGCGCTTGCCCTGTGCGCGGCCTAGGCCCCAGTGACCTATGCGCCCGTTCTACTACAGAGCCAGACGTGAAGGTGTCTTTTCCGAACAGTTCAATGAGGAGGCGTTCTACAAAGGTATCAAACCGGCCCGTGGCAGTTGTCTCCGCCACACCAAGGATACGAATATTATTTCTCCGGCTACGCGCTTCCAAGTCCTCATTCTTAATGGCCACATCTTTAAGAATTTTCTCGACACGTTCCAGCCGTTTCAGTGTTTTAGCGGACCAGTCCTCAACATCCGATATTCTGGACTCCGCCAAGTCGAGGCGGCGGTCATGGGCTTGCACCGTGGAACCAATGTCCGACAGTTTTTTCTCCAGGCTGTCAAAGCGAGTATCCAGGGCCTTGAAGCCAGCGCGCATTTCCCCCATCATAGCGGCCATCATGGACGCTGCGTCGCCACCGTCCGGTAGGCCATGAGCACCAGATGCCGCGCCAGGCGGGGGGGTCAGCGGTGAGGAGGGGTGTTTTGTCGAAGCTAAGCTTCCGTTGGGCAGGGTCCCTTTTTGCCATCCCCAAGGCCGTGTGGAGAGGCCGCAGCCGCAGTAACAATGGCGAAAGTGCCGGGCAGCAAGTCAGAGGGCAGGAACCAAAGAATCAGATGGCAGCCTTACCACCGGCACCACCAGGGTGTGGGCAGGCCCGGCGTTGACAGAGTAATGAAAGCAGGACCCAGTCCGCGTGAGCGAATTACTGAAAACGGCGGTCGGGAACAGCCAGCACAGCCACCTTAATGTGGGTCCCTCTGTTTCACGGGCTCCGCTCCACACTCAGTGTCGTTAGGCAGGGAGCAACCCTCTCACGGCGACCACGCCGGAGGAAAGTGGAGAGACACGGTCTCCAAGCAGGCTAGTGTATGGCGGGGCCGCTGTGTGTCGCCGGAGACCGCCGCCAGGATCCCCAGCCGTCCCACCCCCAACACCCACTGCCCCTGGCCAAGCCCCACAGCCACAACCCGTATTCCCGCACGGGCCAGAGATGGAGGCCCCGGCCCCGGCGCTCCCTTGGGCCAAAGGCCGCTGTCGCGCTCCGGGAGCCAAGCGCCCCGAAAAAACGGGAGCCGTGAAGGAAGGGAGATGCCCGTGTGAGCCCAGCGGGGGAAGCAGCGGGGAAAAGAGGCACGGCGGCCGAGGGCCGGGCAGCACTCACCCATCGCACCAGCGCAGAAGGGAAGATGGAGCCGCGGTCCGGAGGCCTCGAATCCCCTCCGCCGTATTCGCAGCCCTAGGTTGCTCCCGTGATGTGGAAACTTCGCCCGGCTGCTCTAGAGGACATCAGCAGTCGGCTCCGTGTGTTTGGGGGAGGCAGGTGTAGCGGATCGCATCCCGCTCGCTGCCGCTGGGAGCCCGCATGGAGGAGCTTCACGGCAGAGCGGCCATGTCGTTCGGCGCCAACTGGGTCTCAAAGAAACTGTAAGATGATGGTAATTTAATCAACACAAATACTGATGCAGTTTACAAGAAAAAAACAAGACTCCAATGAAGCAATGTAAAACAAATATTTTCAGAAAAAGGAATTTTTATAAAAGTATTTTTAAACATTTATGGGTATTTTGAAGGGGAAAACAATACCACTGGGTACCTTTAAATCATCCGTGTGTTGGGAATAAGGGCAGAAAGTTTAGATTAAAACATAGGTGGAGGGGGCATGGCCAAGATGGCGGCTTAGGAGGACGTGTTTCACAGAGGCTCTTCATGCCAAATCCCCTAATCGTGCCTAAAAGCACACCATCTCGCCTTCCAAGCCCCATACCGACCACAAGCGGTAGGCAAGATACTGACAAAGAACTCAGCGGCCGCGGTGGGGGTCGGGACGGAGACGAAACCCAGGAGGCGGCAGAGGCGGCCGTTGCCGGCCCGGCTAACGAAGTGGCAGTAGCGGAAGGGCCCCTGGTGACAGCTGAGAGGACGTACTGGCACTGCGCAGAGGAGGATGTGTGATGCAGGGTGAAGATCCGGCCGCGGGCCACTGGGGTACGACCCACAGAGAGAGGCCCTGGACCGGGCGGCTGGGGGAGCTACTATAGGCTCAGGCTTGGGCCTACTCAGCGGTGAAGTGGCGGCTGCGGGAACAGACGGACGCGGAAGCTGCCACACACGGAGGTGAGGAGTGAGGCAGGGCGGACCTGAGGGCAGAAACTCAGGGGGCAAATACTCGAGCCCCCGGCGCTAAAACAGACCGAGGTCGGCGCCGGCGCCGCTGGGACACGCGGCCGCACCCCTGGGGGCAGCTCCAAGAGGCTTAGCACAGATGGGGCCTAGTTCGGAGTGAAGAGTCCTCGCCTGGGAAGGTGCGCATCGGAGGTGGGCTCCGGGTCCAAGGGAGAGAGATCGGGGGGCACCACACGAGCCCCCGGAGAGGGACCCCGGGTGAACCGGTACCTGAAGCCGGAGCACTGCAACCCCTGCCGCAGGCGGCCCCACGTCGCAAACCTTGGCCCAGCTACAGCACCAGCGCCACGAGATTTCGCCCTAGGGGTAGGCAGAAAAGAAGGCCCTGGAGACCCAATAACGGGGCATTGGAGTGAGGGCCCACAGAGCAATGGACGACAGACCCTGACGCCCGGGGCAAAAGCTCGGGGGCATTGCACGGGTCCACGGGGATCGGCGGCGGCAGGGGGTGAGGAGAGGTGACCACCCTGCGGTCTAGACGAGATCACTGAGGTACGAGGGAAGAAGCTTGGCCCGTGAAACCACAGAATAGCACGGTCCGGGAGCCGGGGCCAGTGGGGACAAGGCAATCTCCGCACCGCAGCACCACTCAAACGAACAACTCCTCATCCCCCTCACACGGGCCCGCCATTGATTGTGGTCTCGCTGGGGATGGCGGCACGCCTGGGAAGACGGCCAGACCCGTAAGGGAATAGACTATGTCTGCCACCAGCCGCAAGCGAGGCCGCACCATTCCTGAAATGCTGGCCAAAGGGACTTCCAAGACCGACAAAAGACATGATAAACCGGCACAGCCGATTCCTCCCAAGGGAAAATACAGAGATGAAGGGGAAGCACCAGCAACTAAGGAATTCATGGAGGCCCTCTTTACCTATCTCTAGGACGACTTTCAAACCCTCAGACAAGAAATTGCAGGGGACTACAAAAAATTACGCCACGGCGTCGATGACCTCAGTGAACGGGTGGCCGCGACCGAGCTCGCTGGGAAGGCTTGGAGCGAAGAGGTAGAAATTTTGCAGCAGGAAATCATTAGACTTAATGAGCAACAAATGGACCACCAAACACACACGGAAGACCTTGAAAACCGCTCAAGGCGCAACAACATTCGGGTCCGCAATGTGCCATCTAAAGCGGAGGAAGACAACGTGGCGGGGTACCTGCAGAGCTTATTCCGAGCGGTGCTAGAGAAAGGAGAGGACTGTGAGATTAGTATTGACAGAGCCCACTGGGTGGCCCTGGCTCGCCAAAACCTGGCTCCCCCTGCAGACATCCTGGCCTTTCTGCCAGACTACCCCCTCAAGGAACGCATGCTGAAAGCGGCACGCCTAAAGCAACCTCTTCGATTTCAGGGTCACACAGTGGAACTATTACAAAACTTGTCAGCAATCACCTTGCAGAAGCGAAGAGCGCTCAAAGTGGCCACCACCTTCCTACTCAATAAAGGGGTCCCATAATCATGGGGGCACCCCTTTTGGCTAGTCTTCAAATGGAATGGGGACCTGCACCAGCTAAGGTCCCTGCGAGACACTTGCGCCCTGCTGGGCATTCGACAGGAGGGGGACCAGCAGGATGACGACGACGAGAGGTGCTCTTCTCGGGTCCCGTCCGGATCCCCGTGAACGACCGGTGACGGCTGGCAGAAGGTACGACGTGGGCGCTCCTCCAGGAAGGGCCTCAAATCGAATCAGGAGACCATGGCACAAGAAAAGGCTGCAGCGATCCAAGAGGTATCCAAGGACACTAATGCCAACTCATAGATGGATTTAAACGATGTTGTTATCCAGCTAAGTTGCAACGCCATGGTTGGGGGACGGGACGGGGGTCCTCAGGCCGCCACTGCCACGCATCCCACATACTTTACACTCTACCACAGGCCTGGACTGACGTTACATAGGCCTGGGACAATGTTCACAACTTGGGGTTTCACGTTTAAAGTTGGGGTGGAGGGAGAGGGGGGGAAAGGAGTTGGATGGGGGGGATCCGGAGTAGGTGGCGGTGTGTTCCTTCCACTCAGGCAAAGGGTACAGGAGGGTGGGGCAGCTTCGACACAGGACAGTGAAAGAGAGAGATAAGGTACATACCTCCTCATGGCTGACGAGTTTATTCAGGTTCTTACTATTAATGTTAAGGGGCTCAATAACCCAATCAAAAGACGGGCAGTACTCTCCTATCTGGAAAAATCTGGGGCAGCAGTATGCCTTCTCCAGGAAACGTACTTGCTGGCAAAAGACTGGCATCGCATGAAGTCAAGAAAGCAGGATTGGCCTTGCTCTTTGCTAAACACTTCAAAGGTCGGGTGGGGACAAAGTAGCAGAAATCAAAGGCAAGCTATTAGCCAACACTGTTCTTATAGGGAACCTATCGATCACTGTAGGATCCATATATGCTCCAAACACCAAACAGGAGGCGTTTCTTACAGGGGCACTTTCAGAGGTCATGAGTACAAGCTTGAGGTAACCATTGATAGGCAGGGACATAAACCTAGTTATGGAAAATGAGAGGGACAGGTCGGGTTGGAGGTTCGGCGACTCCGGAGCTCTCTCTACTGAGGGAGAGCTCTGGCTCGCCAATAGGGGGTTCTTGGACACGTGGAGGGAGGTCCACCACACACCACACAGTACACCTTTTATTCACATGTGCACCGTACATATGCCAGAATTGATCACTTTCTTAGCTCAGTGGAACTGGCCCCCATGGTACAAGATTTGGAGGTTGCCCCGGAAGCTCCGTCAGAACACAATGAAGTAGTATTGCGCTTACAGGTCCCTCAAATGCAACCACGTAAGGGTAACTGGCGCCTCCGAGAGAGTCAGCTTTCCCGCAAAGGGGTCATTCAGCAGCTCGCACAAAGCATCACGGACTATTTGGGCCAGAACGACAAGGGGAGGTGGCTATGACAACAGTCTGGGGGGCACTCAAGGCAGTCGTCAGAGAGGGGAGCTGATAGTGATCTCGGTTGCGGACAGTAAGGAACGGAAGGAACGTCGTCAGGAGTTGACGGCACAGGTGCTAGAGTTGGAGCGGTGCACAGCCAGACAGGGGCCCCTAGGATCTGGCGCAAGTTGAAAGCAGACAGGGCACAGCTTGCGAGCATCGACTTGGATCGGGCGGAATATGCTGCATTGCGCCTCAAGCACACGTACTACGTGGGGGGGGGAATAAGACGGGCCACTTGCTTGCCAATAAACTTAAAGCGAAAACGGTCCGATCTAAAATCCAGATCATCCACGAGGAGGGTGCTGGGGAACTCCGGTAAGACGGCCAAATTACAGAGGCATTCAAGACGTTCTATGCTAAACTCTACAAGGCTGATCTGGCTTCCGACACTGAGTCGGGAACAGCATACCTGGACGAAGCTAGGGTAACGGACCTTAATAAGGTGAACGCCCTGGCTCTCAACGCCCCCATACAGCTGGCGGAAGTGATCTCCGCTATTGCACGCCTCAAACCAATTAAAGCGCCAGGCCCAGACGGATTTTCCGCAGGCTTTCATAAATCCTTCTGCCCACTCCAAAACCCAGTATTCACGAAACTGTTCAACTACTTTGAAGGGCCAGGATCGATCCCACCAGAGATGCTGGAGGCTGACGTTATTGTCCTGCCGAAACCAAGCAAAGACGCGACGCAATGCGCGGCATACCGGCCGATTTCTCTCCTCAATCTCAACTTAAAGCTCTTCACCAGGATTCTAGCCGCAAGGTTGGGTCCGTGTCTCCTCGGTATAATAGAGCCAGATCAGGCAGGTTTTATACCCTCCAGTCAAAGCACAGATAACACCAAGCGCCTGATGCACGTGATTGATAAAGCACACAATAACGCAACAGACTCAGCCCTTCTATTGGTCGACGCCGAAAAAGCATTCGACTGGGTGGACTGGATCCATCTAGACAGGACGCTGGAGAGATTTGGAGTGGGTGACAGGTTCAGGGCCTGGGTGGCAGGCTGCTATACGTCTCCCCAAGCGACAGTCAAGGTGAACAGGACGAGCTGCAAGCCGTTTGCCATCCAACGAGGCACGAGGCAGGGCTGCCCACTTTCGCCACTGCTGTTCGCCCTATATTTAGAACCCTTCGCCCAGCGAGTACGGGACAACAAGGCCATCACTGGCATTACATTTGGGGGTAAAGAACACACTATAAGCCTATATGCAGACGACATCCTGATCACCGTGGACAACCCTAGAGTCTCAATACCAGCATTTTTAGAGGAAATGGAGCGATTGGGGAGGGTGTCAGGCTTAAAAATGAATGTCGAAAAATCGATAACTCTCCCCTTGGGGCGTAACGCCCGTCAAGCCAATAGAGGCTCACTGCAACTGGGAGGATTGTCCACACAAACGGTGATCCCTTATTTGGGGATCGAACTGACGCACACAACAGACCAGATAGTTGAATTGAACTACACCAAGCTTCTCACACGCATCCAAGGGGATATTCGGAGATGGCGACAACAGCCACTTTCGTGGTTTGGCCGGGTGGCCGCTATCAAAATGTCCCTGCTGCCAAAAGTGCTTTACCTATTCCAAACCATCCCGGTCACCCCTACTATAGCCATGATTAAAAAACTGCAGGACTCAATACAGTAATACATCTGGGCCGGTAAACGTCCTAAGTTTAGGCGCAACCTGATCACACGGGTCCCCGCAGAGGGAGGGTTGGGTGTACATGACTTACAGCGGTACTTCCAGGCAACACAAATGCAATACCTCCTGGAGTGGTCCAGGCCGACCTCAGAGAAGCGCAGGCTGTTTCAGAACAGAGCCATGACAGGGATGCCGCTCTGGCGAATCCCATTTCTGGTGCGTCCAGATAGGCCAGCTTACATTTAAAAATCGCCCATCAACAGGACACTCCTCCAGGTCTGGGACGCAGTGGCGGTAGCCAGAGACCTCACGTCCTTTCCCTCGCCAATAACGCCTTTGTACGACAACCCGGCGTTTCCGCCGGGAATGGTCTCTGGTTCCTTCCCGCAGTGGAGACAGGCAGAGTGCAACTGGGCCGGACATTTGTTTGATCAGCAGGGCTTCTTGACACTGAAAGCTATAACTGATGGGTACTCCATTGACAAGCCGCAAAATTTCCATTTTTTTGAGCTACGAAACTGGCTTACCCATAAAGATACCATCCCACATGTAGGCCGCCATCTCAAGCCATATGAGAAGTGGCTCCTGGCCAAATCCACGGATAAACGGGCAATCACGGAACTGTATAAGTTGTTGACCCCCCCCACCAGTGGCTAAATCTGCGGGACAGACACGGTGGGAACGGGAGCTAGGACGCGCACTCTCGGACAAGGAATGGCAGGACATGTTCTACCGGGCGCATCACACAGCTCGCAACATGGCCAGTCGGGATTCTGCGGTCAAGGTGGCATACTATTGGCACTTGACCCCGGAGAGACTGCACCAGAGCAATCCAAGTCAGGATCCCATGTGCTGGAGGGGATGTGGACACATAGGGACCATGCTCCACCTGTTGTGGGAATGCCCGGAAGTGCAGGAATACTGGGAGGAGGTCCTCAAGGGACGTAGATGAGTATTTTTAGACAGAGATTCCCCACTTCTCAACGTACGCGATCTTGGGCCTGCCCAACAAACTTAGTTTCCCACTTAAGTTCATTCGGGGGAGGCAAATAGGGCTTGCGATAGGGGCAGCGAAACAACATATGCTTGCACTCTGGGGCATGTAAAGGAAGCCCACACACAGGGGCTGGCTCCACCGGCTATGGTACATAATGGGGATGGAGCAAAAACAATCCTGTCTTACACAAAGTTCAGACACCTTTAAAGAAACATGGTCAACTCTGGTCTCCCTGCTGTCCCACAAATTCCATGAGCTTACGTGCCCAAAATATCTCAGAGTCCTCAGACTGGTAGATGAGTTCCACAAACCACCAAGAGACGAGAAGCGAAAGGTATGAAAAGGGTCATTCAAAAGCCCTACAATTGCACAACGAAACACTCCGGAAGGGGGGGAAAGGGGGAAGGGGGCAGTTCAAGGGAGAAGACAGTTGGGGTTAGGGAGAGTTTAGGAAGGGGGTTTGACACGAGAGCTATTAGATACAGTTTTTTGCGGGGCAGGACCCACACCACCATGCAAGAACTCATGGCATCTCGCCCCAGGGATCAACCTCCTGATACTAGAACAGGGACAAGGGGCTATAAAAGCATTTTGTACTGTGATTGTCAGATTGTTGCAATGTTTTGTCTAAATGAAAATAAAAAAAAATGTGATTAAAAAAAAAATAGGTGGACAAAAACTTACAATGGACCTAAATACAAACTACCACAAATAAACAAAATAAGGATGAGAAAAGGGGGTGGAAATAGTGGGGGATAGCCCTAGCAGAAAAAGGGGTTAAAATACAACTGCTACAATATTTACATAGTGCTTCCCAATAGACTTATAAAGTGCTTTTAAAAAAATCAATTAATCAAATAAATGGCACTCTAGTTTATTACATTAGCACAGTTAATTAAAACTAATGCAATAACATGCAATCATAGCACCGTTACACTGTTGAAAAGCATATACAGAGAAAAATATATATATTTAAATTCATAAACATATGAGTAACAAGGCAGTATTGTAGTTACTTTTCTAATCTTGTGACTGGTAAACAAACCCAAAATAAAATAATTTAGTACAGAGACGCTATTAAAAAGTGCAAATAAAGTCGGTGATGAGTTCATTCGGGTGGTGGGCTGATAGGGTGCGGACAAGAGAGGTTAAAAGCAGACTGTCAAGGAATCTCACATATTTAACAGAACAAGCAAGCACTTGACTACATGGGGAAGTAAAAAAGTAAAAAATTAAAACAGAGACCATATACCTCACAAGATGGACTGAAGCACCTTTTTAAATATAATGGCTTCTGGCGAAAATGTAAGGGAGCTTTAAAGTTAAAAAAACAGAAGATGCTACCATAATTAATAAATCCAGTTGCACATTTTGAAAGCGCCTCCTTAGTTGTTGGAGCGCATAGGTTTAAGGCAGTCAGCACAAACCTAGAAGTACTCGATTAAAGAACAAAAACCATATTGATTGTAATTTGCTGGATTCATCTTTCTCATTGTTATAAGTATTGTAATATGGATCAATACTTAGAAATATATTTGTAGGTATAAATATATTAATTGTTTATATAAAATATTGTGGCATTATTAAAACAAAAAATACCTCTTTTGTAAAAATCTAAAAATGATTTAGGAACAAAAAACGTGGTGACATTTTTTTCACTTTACTGTATCCATATGCTACATACGAAAATAGATTAACAATTAATGATGAAAACTGTAAATATTTGCAAATTTTACAGGCGATAAGAATTTTATGCTCAAATACACGTACAAATAGCAACAGCGCTTTACGTAAGGCATAGACAAAAGCCTGGCAAAAAAAATAGGTTTCAGCTGAATTTATAAGCGCCGTAGGGGGAGCGCAAATACAGCAAAGCACACAAGGGAAGATCAAACCGACGAGCGCAAATACAGCAAAGAACGTTAAAGAAAGGGAAGATCAAACCGACGGGGAAGCTCAGCTAGTTAGCTTCGTGCTGTATGTTTGATCTCCCCTCTGACGTAGGGGAAGATCAAACCGACGGGGAAGATCGGCTAGTTAGAACACCGGCAGACCTCAGTGGATGCCTTGTTACTTCCTCCTTGACGTGCAGAGGGTGGCTGACTTGTCTTGAGGTTTGTTGTGCTCTGCGGGGGCTGCATGGGAGCAGGAACTTTTCGAGACACTGCTTCTCCTATTTGCAAGTCTGTGCTGGGAGCGTAGCTGATGTTGCCTTTAGCAGGGTGTCCTGGGGCACTCTCCGGGATTTGCTGATTGCTGTTGCTGGCTGGTTAGCAGGACACTGTGCTGTAGTCTAGTACCGCTGTTCTGTAAGCCGCCACGCTTGCCATTGATCTGTCGCTCTTGCCCGCTGACTTCGATCGTCGTGGGCGGTCAGTGCACTTGACCGCTCTTTGGATGCACCGGTGCAGACCCTCTTGCCCAGATCACTTTGAAACTTTCTCTTGCTGCTCCTGCCATTTCCGGTAGGGTAGTGGTGCATCAGTGCCTCTCCTCTGGCCTACCTCGCTGCTGGGGACGCCGGTCCTGGGGGCACAGCTGGCAGTCTGTTCTGGCTGAGCACGCTGCTTCTGGGGTACCACCCGGTGGTGCTGTGGTCGTTTCTGTGGCTTGCTTTGATTGCTGCAGGTTTTGGGTGTTGGAGGAGCTGTTGCAGGGTTCTGTTCAGGGCTGACACGTGATGCTGCCTATGTGCGGGCCGATGTGGATTCGGTGTGCAAAGTTGGCCACAAGGTGGCACTGACATCGAACCTAGTGTGAGGGCTTCTGTTAGAAGCAGGGTCCCTTCCCGGGGTCATAAGGTAGCGTCAGTGTGCTGCTGGCTTATGTGCGGGTGTGGTGCTTGCGTGCAGCTACCGTGGACCACTAGGTGGTGCTGCTGTCCTTTGCTAGGCTGCAGCTACTTTGCTGCTGCAATGGGCCTTGGGGAGTGCCCCCGCCGAGACAGTGGTGTCAGTGGTGGCTCCTTGCCACCACCTGTAGCCCGTGCAGGGCTGCTCGTGTCATTTAGGGGGCACTTTCAGCCACGTGCGGGGCTGGCCCATGGCCGTGAAGTAGCACTGTGGCCCTTCCCCTTCAGGCAAGCTGCTGGCTCTCTTCCCTCACTGTGTTCTCAGTGGGCAGGGCATCCGCTCACCCCATCTTACTATGGCACTAGCGAGTCATCCGGCAGCAGTCCCTCCCGCACTACTCGAGCCCCGGTGTGCAGAGGCCGTCGACGTGCTGGAACGTGAAGGCTCAGCAGGTGGGTGTGAGCGAGAGCTGTGGGGCACGGTAGGCGCTGCAGGTCGCAGTCTTCTCCGCTGCTGTGGGTTCCGCGCAGTGCTAGCATAGGGCTTGTCTCCGGGTGCGGCCTTGGGCTATGGCCTGCCACTTGAGTACCTTCAGCCCGGGCTCCGTCGCTGGCTGCGCGGCCTCCGGGTCTTTTTCGGGTGCTCCCCTGTGGCACCTCACTGGTAGGACAAGCGCTGACCAGATGGAATGGTCTGCCACTATCGGGTATTTGCTGGCTGTAGCGGCGACAGTCAATGGGGCTATGTTGTTGTGTCCTCGATTTCACCAGGATCGCTTGCCCCCCTTATCGACTTCTGACATGGGGGGGGGGGGGGGGGGGGGTGAGGCACAGCTAGACTCAGCTGGTGCTCCTTGGCTGCATGGAGGAGTGGTGTCGCGCTGATCACCACTGCGGTCGTCGCCGGTGGCTATGGCAGCGCTGTGGGGGTGTCGGCTGTCAGGCCCACATGATGGCAATAACGGACACAGGCATCTGGTTGTGTAGTACAGCAAACTGGCCCCGAGTACATGCACACAGGCCTCTTTATTGATGAGGCCACTTCACTCGTGACACCCGTGATGGATGGGTGTGTAGGTGTAGTGTTTCCATCCCTCAAGGGAGTGGCTGGAACTCCAGCTTCCGGTGGAACACTAGAACTTGTCCTGCAGGACATTACAATTCCTAAACCACGAGGCCTCACTCAGGCTAGGGAGGCCTAGCATTGCCTTCCTGGTTTTCCTAGCAAGATGTGGCACCAACGTTCAGGCGTGGCTGAGCCAGTGGCATGCAACCGTGCAACTCCGAAGCCGCCTGTACCCACCCCCTATCCGGGGCCGCTTTCTGAGTACGGGAAAAGCTCTGTCGGCTTACCTGTTACATTTTAGGAGGCTGGGGCCGGGGTGGAGGTGCGGCTGCAACTCCATCAGCCGCCTTCCGAACAGGCCACCACTTGAGCCACCACTTGAGCTGTTGGATCCTGTCCCTGAACAGGGGCAATAGCCACATCATCTGGGCAACCTTGTCATCTCCTGCACTTGTCGACGCAGCCATCAGGAAGGATAATGCTCTATTAAAAGTTGACCTTAATAGTAAGCCTAAAGCACCTAATGGAGATCACAACAAAATTGCTGACGAAAATGCTCCGGACAAAAATGCTCCTGCACAGGTACCAGCCACTGAGTCATCAAGATGAAATGGTGGCTGGTACCTTAAAATGGCAGGCTAAATATAGCTTGGGCTACAAAAGTAGCCCAAAAGAAGTACAGACTTCTGTGCACTCGCTGGGCAGTACCTCTTCCCCAAAAACCCAGTGGAAGCAGACCTCCCTGTGGTCGGCTGCCACCAAAGTCCCCATTATCTGTTTTACTGACAAGCTATACACTGTAATGCTAATCACACGACCGCCATATAGAAGGGACGGAGATCAACCAAACCCACGGTTGTGAACGTGTATGTCGGGTTAGAGAAAGCTAATCTCAATGACGTTGAGAGACTCAAGATCCATCACCAAGTGACACAAATAATTTACCTTTGGTTCCATAGCCATGTACCACAGTAATCTGTGCCAATCATACCTCATGTTTAGCAACATGAAAAAACCCTTATGATATATATGAGCCATGTGAAGTGCCCCAAAATATGAATAACAAAAAGCGATCGATAAGGAATAAAGAATCTCAAAATGGAGACAGATATAGGCTAAATGCCCTAACACAAGATTGTCATGATATGATGCAAAAAATGCAACAGCCATATAACATAGCATTTAAATGAATAGTTCAGTTGTTGAATAATGGAAACCATTATCCAAGCAAACCTAATAGGTCCTTGTACATCCACAAATATTTACATCAAAGATGTGCAAAAGACATTCTCAGCATGTCATTAATGTAATTGAAACCCTTAATAGTGCTGTACAAATGGTCCATCCATTTGCATTCTCTCATGATGAATAGGTTTGCGAAGTTCCGTCCTCTTCTGGTCAAGGAAACCACTTCAACTACTTGCCAGTAGAGTTCTTCTGCCGTGTGACCATGTTCAGTGTAGCAACATACCAGGGGAGCACCTTCAGTTTAACATCTTGTCCAGGCTTCTGTGTTGACAAATCCGTTGTTTAATCTGGAAGGTGTGACGGGAAACATCCTTTACAACGCGGTGTTTACACCGCGCAACCTTTACGACGCAGCCATTACAACAAAGTCATTACTACGACTTGCGCTAGATGGCGCTCTTGGTTAAGGAATAGTTTGATTTTCTATTCCAACACCTTCCCTACTGTTACGTGTGCTGGAGTTGGAATAGAAAATTAAATTAATCCTCAATCCAGCGCCCTCCAACCCAAGTCGTTGTAACGACTTGCGTTGTGAAAACCGCGTTGTAAAGTACCGCAATCAAAATGATCGCATTGTACTGACGTACATCCAGGTGTGACCCAAAGACATTTTCATACAAGTACACCTAATAATATATCCGACATTGCATGTGTTATGGTTAGAAAATCAAAGTAAACTGAATACCCTATTGGTGGTTGTAAGACTTTTTGTATCAGAAGTAAATTTACAGATATGCATCACCACCCTTTAGTGGGTTGTGTGACAGAACCACACATACCTAAACCATGAGTGGCTTAACAACACATTCAGTTCCATGACTGCGTCATTGTCACGCGTTCCTTTAGCACGCAAGTCGATACAACAAATGACTTTAGGGAAGTGCTGGACTTTGGAATTGTATAAATTACTATTCAAACTCCAGTCAGTGCATCAGTAGGGAAGGAGTTGGACTTATAATCTAACACCAGTTCAACACTGCGTTCCCTAAAGCAAGTCGTTGTAATGACTTGCGTGCTGAAGGAACATGTGGTAACATTGCAGTCGTGGAACTGCCAGCGTTGTAAAGGCACTGCGTGGTAAAGGATGTTTCTCCTTGTAGTGTCCTAAAACATCAATGAGACCCCAAATGGTTCTAATATCACTTTTACTTATAGGTTCCATGTGTGCCCTTATAACAAAATCTCTAATGTTCTTATTCCTCTTAAATGCAAACAAGAGGGGTGGGGGGGGTCGTTCACAAGTATCACCTAACAAAGACCAATGTATTTTGATGATGCCCTTCCCCTCATTGCTCACTCGTAAAAATGTACTGACCATTACAATTCTATTGTGTTTTTCATCTTTTTGCTTCAAATTGGGTAAACCTTCCATTGACAAAACCATGTTCTCTTAATTGCTCTTGGGATAATTTTCTTGGGGCATCCCCTATCCAAAACTTTAAGGGGTCTATAAAAGTCCGCCTGCCATCGCCCCGGGAAATGGGACCACCCGCTAAGGTTGCGGCGGTCCTGCATGAGCAATTAGGATGCAGCAGGAAGTGCTGTCAGCAGCACCTGCCGCAATACAAAAAAGGCATGTGTGCATTTGCATGCACAACGTGGCAGGCACCGCGCGGTGCCTGCCAGGTCTTCCATGCAAATTTAAGGGGGTACCATAGGTATCCCCTATGTCCCCTCACCACCCCCACAACTGATGAAACCGCATGCCATCTGCCATCTGCTTCCTGCTGTCATAATATGGATGGCGGTGTCTAGCAGACACTGCCACCATATTCAACCCTTTTCCCCCGTTGACGCGTTGACCGGGCAGAAAAGCTGCGGGCAGTTTTCCCATCCACCGCAGTAACCCCGCCATCATAATATGGCAGGGGGAAATGGGAGGAGGGAGGGGGATGATGTTGGACAGATCGCCACCGCCATGTGGGCAGTGTCGATCCGCCTGACATCATAATAGTCCCCTGAGTCTCAGGGGTCCCGCTTATTTGAAATAGTCATCTTTGTATGAGCAGCTCCTACATATACGCAGAAATTGTCTGTAAGGTAAGTTACGCCTCATGGACCATGTTGATGGCTATATCTCATTAGACGATTAACGTTGCAGGATTTCTTATACAATGTTGTGCACAACTTGTCATTTCTCAGTCTAACCAATAGATCTAAGTAATTTATCTCAATGACACTGTGATGCATAGTGAAATGCGATTCCTGGATTTGATCAGTTAACCATGTCACAAAAGCTTTCAGGTCATGTTCATTTCCATGCCAAATAAAGAAAATGTCATCAATGTAGCGTGACGGGGGGGGGGGGATTGGTAGTTGCGGCTCGCATAGGGCGTGCTGCGGGGCTGTGGGGTGAGTCGGGGGAGGGAAAGGGTGGGGGGTAGTGAGCTCGTACATACGACGGAACAGAGGAAAGTAATTATTACGTTCCTCCGTTCCGTCGTATGTCCGAGTTTACTACCCCCGACCTACCCCGCATTCCTATTTTCGAGGCTGCTGGAGTCCACACCCAAGATAGTCTTCGGCGGCTACCTGCTGTCCATTTCGCCTTCACGACCTCCAAAACCGGTTCACTTTCGGACAGCGTCAGGCGCTCTTTAGCTGGTGGTGCGTTGCTTTACGGCAGAACCATGCCGTTCCTTATCTCAACAACTCTCTCCTTAGAAAGAAGCAAGCCGCACTCACAGCGGTGACGTTCTTGTGACTTTTATTTACAATAGCTGGCAGTCCTGACATGCTTCGGTCGCATCGACCTTTCTCAAAGGGAAGCCTTTTGACACCTGCTGATCACGCACCATCAGTCGATTGCTTTATTTTATCAGTTTTTTTGCCCCCCAATGGGCGTTCCAATCGGCTGTTTCCTAAAGCATGCTGGTACTTGTGGTGAGTAAACAGTGCAATTCTTACCCTCCAGTGGGTGGTGTCATAGTTTCAATTATTTGCTGTTTATTTCACTCGCCGCTGCTCCCGCATTCCTATTTTCGAGGCTGCTGGAGTCCACACCCAAGATAGTCTTCGGCGGCTACCTGCTGTCCATTTCGCCTTCACGACCTCCAAAACCGGTTCACTTTCGGACAGCGTCAGGCGCTCTTTAGCTGGCGGTGCGTTGCTTTACGGCAGAACCACGCCGTTCCTTATCTCAACAACTCTCTCCTTAGAAAGAAGCAAGCCGCACTCACAGCGGTGACGTTCTTGTGACTTTTATTTACAATAGCTGGCAGTCCTGACATGTTTCGGTCGCATCGACCTTTCTCAAAGGGAAGCCTTTTGACACCTGCTGATCACGCACCATCAGTCGATTGCTTTATTTTATCAGTTTTTTTGCCCCCCAATGGGCGTTCCAATCGGCTGTTTCCTAAAGCATGCTGGTACTTGTGGTGAGTAAACAGTGCAATTCTTACCATATATTTATATATTTTATATATATATATATATATATATATTAATTGAAAAAACCATAGGTTTCACACATGCTACAATTAGCTGGGCATTTCACTCTTACAAAACCTTTGAAATTCCCCCGTTATAGTTAGTTCAGCTAACTGTAACTCGCGCGACCGCAATGCACTGCTGATGACGTCACATATTACATCACCTTGCGATTTATTATATATATTTTTTTTAATTTGCCCTTCGGGGTCGTTCAGGGACGCTCTGAGAAGGCCTAGTGGGTCAGGGAGTCTCTACCCTGCCTCCTTTTCACGTTCTCCACTTTTGTTTTTGACTCACTTCTGCCTTGAGAGTGCGAGTGCGTGGTGTTCAGGCAGAGTAGGGGCTCAAGGTGGGACTGAGAATGTAGAAATGAGAATTCACTGACATGATTACTACATGCTACAGAAGAGAGTTGGTATGCAATTTCCACAGCACACCCAGGATCTTTATTACACAGCATGGAGACTATTTAGGAATTAAGAGGCCTGACACACATGCTGCTTTTGACTTTATAGCACTAAATTTCCTAAGGCCTAACTCACTCCATGACTACATGTATTGCCATATTTTTAAACACATCAACTAAGCAAATTATTCTGCCAACATTTTGTGAAATGAAGTCTGACTCACACTGTGATCTTAGACACATGACAGTATGCCTTGCAATTCCGTAAAATGATTACTACAGTGAAAGAGAGTCTTGCTGGGAGTGCTGTTTCAGATTTTAGGACACTGCAGTGGTGTTCAAGCAGTGTAGGGGTTCAAGGTGGAACTGAGAATGTATAAATGAGAATACACTGAAATGATCTCTACGTGCTACATAGAGAGTTGGTATGCAATTTCTACAACACACCCAGGATCTTTATTACACAGCGTGGAGACTATTTGGGAATTAAGAGGCTTGATACACATGATGCTTTGGACTTTATACACAAAATGCCCACACCCCACTCGTTTTCCAATACTTGTTTTCAGAACAAAACCAAAAGACTTAATTTTAGTTTGTCTGGGTACCTTTATTTATACCCCTATGATTTTTCAAATCTTTTATGAACTCTTTTTATCAAATTTGTGAATGAAAAAGACACATATATATATTCAATACTATTTACAACACATATACATATTACATGACATAACTATTAATGGAAAAATAAATGTGACATACACAACAAACAATGCATCTTAATGTGTTTGCGCTTAAATGAATTAATATACAACAATCAGTATTCAAAAGAATAGCTTTCAGACAAAGTCAGAGAAGGAGACCATTTCACCAAAGAGTGACCAAATTTGTACCCAGCCAACGCTGGTTTACTCAATCAATGAGAGTTTTCGCTCCTTAGATTTAGCTGACGCGTTTCGAATCCAAGTAAACAAGTTCTTGGATTCTCATCAGGGCTCTGTCATTTATCTGCAATCGGTGTAAACAACAACAAAGTTTTGTTTATTGATTGATTTCACCCTCTCTTATCCCCAGACAAACTCCCCAACTGAGAGATTCCGCATATCTACCTGCGTGATTTGGGATAACTGAGTAATCTTTCCAATCAAATCCGTCCAATGGCTGCTTGGTTGTATCAATTGTTCCTACAGACAAAAGATTATTATTCTAAACAGGCTGGGCATTATTTTAATGTTGTTAAACTGGTCAAGGTGTCCTCTCGGACTGACAGGGATGGTCGTACCTTATTTCTACGGAGAGTATCAAAATGGATAGAAGGCAGATTGTATCATTCCTCAAGTGCTCTATCTTAATTTCTTTTCCTTTATCTCAGCATCTCGTGCCTCGGACTGACTGCTAAAGGATAGGGACAGAATTTAGTCTATATCGCAGGACATGACTACTGAGTGCCCCCCCCCCGAGAAAGCGGTAAGTACCTATTGATCGTGGCGAACTCGCTGATCGTGCTGTTCGACCGCTTCTCCTCCGGGACCCACTATGTCCTCCGGTCACGTTTTTTAGCCGATTCCTGTTGCATAAACATACTCGCATTAGAGATTTCTATGAGCATGATTTTCAAATTATTGCCGGGGGAAGGGAAACATTACCTCTTTCTCCCGCCACCAGTTGTCACTATCCCGATTGTATCCACAGTAACGGCCATCTTGGACTCTTCCATTATGTATTTTAATGTGGCCAAAGGATTCCTGGTACTTGTGGTTCCTCTGCCTAGCTTGATTCCCATTGGATACTCTCCTCCATCTCTCAAGGCTCCTATGAGTCGATATTAGCCCCCTATGTGTATGCCTAATTAACATATTCAGTCCATGTTAGTTCTTTATTATACTCATCATGCCTATCAAAAAAAAAATGTATTAAGAAAATACAAGGTCGTGGTTAACGAGAAAGCTCACTGTATTTTCATAACCTAGAGATTTCTGATAAATTGTTAAGGCCCGTTTGAGTACTGTTAAATTTTAGAATCAAATACACCTCTTTCTGCAGCAGTACTCTATCGACATCTGCCGGACGTTTAGTTTGATTCATACAGAAAAGGATTGACCATTTGAACTCATTCTCGCCATGCCCTTTTTTCTAAAAGTGTTCCACAATGGGGGCCATCATGACTTTCTTTTTTAGCCTAGATCTATGTTGGGTAATTCTCGTATTAGCTTGCTTATTTGTTTGAGAACAAAAAGCACATGAGAGGAGGGAGCATGACTGGGACAGGGTGGAATCAGAGCGAGGGGGGAGGAGCCGCGAGTGGAAAGGGGAAGAATGTAAAGTAAATGAGAAAAAAAAGGCAAGAGAGAAGCGGATCGGATCACGTCAAATAGAAGACACTGGAGAGATTGTCTGGCAGCGCAATGACATCACACTTATTGCAGTCAGAGCAGCCCTATATATTTATCAACAATCACAGCATAGCATTACTTGTAAGAAGGATGCTCAGAGTGTCAGAGAGCTGTTCCCAAGGTTTTCCTGACACGTCAAGTCAAGTCAAAAAGTATGTTTTTTTAGATTGTAATCTTTAAACAAATACAAAGCAATTAATATTGATTTTTAAAAATATTCCCCAGCAATGACTCGGACTGGATACAACGTTAAAAAATTCTACCACAATTTATAAAATGATCTCCCCCTAGGTACATGACATTTAGAAATGGATGCTCTTACAATCGCTTCTGTAGTAAAATCCTTACCCGTATGGGTTAATAAAACCAACCAATTCTCCCAGACAAGATTTAAAGTCATTCGTTATAAAATTCTAAAATATTATTCTTGACTTATTATGAATCTCTGTACTACCTTTATGAACTTCCTTAAAGCAATTGCAATGTCGATACTAGGCAATTCTGTAATGAGCTCAATCGCTTGTACCCGAGTTCTTATACCATATTTTACAAATATAGGGCGCAGCCAAAGTTTACGCAGATCTAAGATGTTTATACAGTCCAATAGAATGTGCACTGAATCCCCTTTTGTACCCAGCCTACATTTACAACACCCATTACGATCCAGCATTTTGGTTTTCATTTCTTTATTTATTAGCCATGGGTTAATCCCAAATTCGCAACCTTAGGATCTCTTGTCTAAACCATGGGTTTGGTAGGGTATCCAAGTAAGGGAACCAGTTGTCCTTTGCCCATGAATTTATCATGAACTCTACTGACAGTTACTTACCAAGGTATTCCCTATCCACGCTCCTAGTGGCTTCTTGTCCATTAAACTTTAGCTTTTTTTTTGTGCACTCTACCTTTAGGGAATCTTGGCATATGTCCACTTTTATGTTCTCGCAGGCCTGTACCATTCTCTTCTTACTCGTTTTTGCCCAGTTTAAATTACTTAATTGTATCTCTTTCCGACACCATTGTGCAACTTTTTGTCCTTTTTCATTTTCAAGGCGTTTCCAAAATCTAATCACTGCTACTTGTGATTGTACCCCCCAGGCCGTTGTTTCTAGTTCTGTTCTTATTGCTTGCACCATTGCTGATGGGGGCAGGGATAGAAGGTTGTTCAGGCATTTTCCTTCCTCTAGGTCCCAGTCTCCCTTACCGCTCAAATAAAGGATCTCTGCTCCATAGAGTACTTGTGGAGGTATCATTGCACTGAAAGCTTTTAGTAGAGGTCGATGAGACTTATCCCCATAGTCACGATTAAACATTTTTAAGCCAGCGATTGATGTTTGTGCCTTCGCTTTTTGGGCTTCTAGGTGTGTCTGCCAATTTAATTTTTTGTCAAACCACACCCCTAGGTAGCGGTATTCATTAACGGATTCTAATTTAAGATCACCTAAAAACCAATTAAACTTAGTCGCTTTTTTCCCAAAGCATAGAATTTTAGTCTTGTCTAAGTTTACCTTTAAAAATTTCTTTGCGCAGTATTCATTAAAAGAGTTCAGCTTCCTTTGAAGGCCTCTTTCTGTTTGGTCAACTATTACGAGGTCGTCCACATATAGAAGACACAGCACCTTTTTGCCATTCATTCTTGGGCTGGCACTACCCTCCACTTCGAGACAATCCAGTAAATCCGATAGAAATATGGAAAATAGCTGGGGGGCCAGTACACAGCCTTGTCTTAAACAGTTTTTGAAAGGGATCTTTGGTGTTAATGACCCCTCGGTGTCCCTAATTACTTGAGCCCAGTTGCCTTGGTGTAATTCTTTTAATATAGTCAACAGGTCTCTAGGGATGTTTTTATTAATTAGTGTTTCCCAGAGGCATTCCTGGTCCACTGAGTCGAAGGCAGCTAGGAAGTCCACGAAGCAGCAGCAGAGCTTTCCGTTCTTTTCCGTTGACTTCCTTGCCATTGCCCATAGAGAGAAACAGTGGTCTATTGTGGAACGTCCCTCTCTCAAACCTCCCTGTTCAATGGGTACTATTGAATACCCCTCAACCCCAGTTTTTAGCCTATTTAAGACTAATTTTGAGAATACCTTTTCCCCTATGTCCAAAAGGTTTATCAATCTATAGTTTTGAGGTTCCTCCCTACTGCCTTTTTTGTGGATTGGTCTGATTATTGCACCCTTCCAATTTGATGGCATTTTACCTTCTGTTAAAATTACTTGAAACAGTTGAGAAAGAAATCTTGCCCACCACTTTGTTTGAAACTTTAATATTATCGCTGGGAGGTTATCCAGACCTGCGGCCCGGGTTAAGTTCAACTTCTTAATCGTTTCCTCTACTCGCTCTTCAGTAAAGTCTATTTTGAATTCTTCTGAAATTTCCTGCCAACCTTGAGATAATGTATCTCCTGAGGATATTCGGGCTCCATACAGTTGCCTTAAGTATTTATCCCAGGCTGCCTCACTTACGACGCATATCATTTCTCCAGCTGGGGGGCCAATGCTGGTTTTATCAGTTTCCAGAACTGCCTCAAATTCTTAGCCTCAATTGACTCTAACAGCTCCCCCCAGCATTTCTCTTTATAGGCCCTTTTTGCATTGGAGACCATCTTTTTGAGCTCGGCTTTCAATTTCGTGATATGGTTTTGTCTCTCTTGGTTAAACTCTTTCCTTTGCCTTTTAGCTTCTGTCCTTATCACTCTTTTTTTATTTTGGCAATCCATTGAAAACCATTTCAGGCGACTAGCCCGGTTTATTGTCCCTTTTGTTTTAACCTTTTTTAGTCCTATCCTAAGGCACTGGACTACTTGGGCTATTTTCTCCTCATACTATTCCAAGTTTTCCCTCTCAAGGTTTACTAATTCAACCTTTAGTTGGAATGACTTTAACTTTTCCTGGTACTCGTCTGTTAGTCTTGTAGTCGCCCGTTTTGGGTGATCCACCTCTTGTGGGATTGCCTTTTCTCTGGGTTCCAACCTTCCCCCTTTTATCATCAATTGAAGCTGGTTATGGTCACTACTGTCGCTTTGATGTACCTTAAATTCCCGTACTAGGGGGAAATTCCAGGCTAACATAAAGACTTGGGGCCCGATGTAGGAGCCTTAACACCGGTCGGAAACGGCCGATTTCGGCCGTTTCCGACCGGTATTAGGCTTTTGAGATGTAGGGGACGTTGTATTTAAGAATCGGTAATTTTACCGATTCGGTAAATTTACCGTTTCAGTAAAATACCGAATCGGTATTTTTACTGAATCGGTAAATTCCACATGTAGGTGGCACTGAAAACAGTGCCACAAGCCTTTAGGAGTCGGTATTTTACCACCCAATCTAATTGGGTGGTAAAATACCGAATCCAGGTGTGCATGCACATCTGTGCATGCACACCTGTGGCATGTGACACACAGACATGCCCTTAGGGCATGTCTGTGTGCCACATGGCACACATGCCTGTAATTGGGGTGCTAGAGGGTGTCAAAGTGACACCCCCTGCACCCTTGCAGAATTCGGTATTTACCGATTTGGTAAATACCGATTCGGTAATGCCCATTGATTCCTATGGGCTTCAATGCCCATAGGAATCAATGGGCATTACCGATTCGGTATTTACCGAATCGGTAAATACCGATTCCTTCCGATTCGGTAATTAATTACCTACATCTGCCCTCCTCTTTTTTACCACTTCTTAAATACCGATTCGGTATGAATCGGTATTTAAGAAGTGGTAAAAAAGATTTACCTACATCGGGCCCATAGTCTTTCGGGGAATTTTGTGAGCCCTTTTTAAAGGTCTTCTTTGCCGGGCAGTCTGTTTTAAACCTTCCATTTAAGCAAAAGAGACACAATAATTTGATGACGGGCGTGCAAATGCCGGTGAACATGAAGCAAAAAAAAAACTGCACAACATTTTGCATATACACGCTGCTCCTTTCCTGTTCTGCTGCAGATCTGAGCAAAAGCATTTGTTACTGGAACCCCTTTGATGTGCTGCACCCTGGCCTAGCTGAGGCATCTGGCAGGAAATGTCTGTGGGTCCTGTTTTCCTCGAGTATATTACCAGTAACTCCATTTCCGCCTGTTCATTTGGCCACGCCCCTCACGTTTACCCTCTGCTTTTCTCTTTCTTCCAATGCGGCCATGAACAATAGTCACGCTGACACACACACCAAGTCAGTAAATAGTGGAATGCTGGTAATATTATCACAGACGAGACAGCTCTGGTGCATGTATGATAAAAGTCTTAGGCAAAATAATGTTTTGCCATGTGGGGACTCCTTGCCCCCTAGTAACAAGACATTTTCATAGTTCATTTGATGCAATATGGCGCACCTTTATGGTCATTTGCCATTGCACCATAAGACGCCTGCCTATAACGACCTTAATGTAGTACGGGCCATGGACAGAGACACAAAGAGTGATACTGGGAATTTTAATAAGCCCACATTCATTTGCAAACTGTGGACCCACTGACTATGCCATTCTAGAGGCCTTTGTTTTATATATATTCCTTTGCAAATGAAATTGGCTACTTATTCTTACAATATAACACCTGTGCCATACATATGCCTTAATCCTGGACTGAAAGTAACGTGTGCAAATTGAAATTCATCAACAAATGCCCTACAAGGTTAGGGTGTTGTGCTGATGGAAAAGGCGAGTGTCCCTTTTTTGACTCAATTGTTTTATTAGGAATGGGGAGAATATGCGTTGCACGCTACACCTTCTCGAAGTGCTGTTATTTATAGGGACACACTCGGTACAGGGAATAAATAGATTTAGCAAGACTTTTTGTTGCTGCAAAGTCACACTGAGGGATGCAAAGCAATCCAAAGTCTTGATAGGGTATGTACATTTCAGCGCAAACGTTTTTGTGCACAAAAACTGTTTTTTTTCCCAAATAGCGCTTTGCACTGCTTTGCACTACTTTGGTTCAAGCCGACACCTATGTGGGAGGTTTTCCATCACAGCCACACATGGTTTTTGATGTAAAGACTGTGTTTTCAATCAAAACGAAATAGCATCTCGAGGCATGTGCAAAGTTTGAGAAATATTATTACTCCAAACATTTCACACTTTGCATAAGTGAAGCACAGTACAGCACACATGCAATGTTTGAAATGTTTCAAAGTGTGTCCAGCCATAAGAGTATGTACTGAAGGACTCCTTTTGTACCACAACATAAAGTTATGTGAGTGCCACCTAATATAGGTTTACTACTGCATGGCTTTCCTTCAAATACAAAATTATTTGCTATGATATATTGTTTTCTAAATTTCACACATTGGATGATGTGTGCTGTACAGTGCTGCACAAAACCAATGTGTATCATGTAAGGAGTAACAAAAACATTTCTCCTACTTTACTCAAGGAAGCATTTTTATTTTTTACCCAAATCCTGGTCTAACAATATTTGTAGGCAGGGCTTTGTGTAAAAATCCTTAGGTGGTTTCACTGAGATGCTCATGTACCACACATGGGAAGTCCCCTTCATGCAAAGAAGTAGAAAGCAGAACTCTCTATTTGCGCTACGAAACGGGTCATTGTTCTGGCACAAAGCCATTTTGCACTGGAAAGTAAACAGCATATGAAAACAGTGCTGTTTTGTGTCACTTTGTGGTGGTTCAAAGTCTGCCCCTGATGTTGACCAATTTCTCAATCAATGCCATGAAATGTTGAAATGTTGGGGTCAAGAAGAGACGCAATTCCTGTCACTGATACTGTTATACTCAGTCTTTGTTCAAAGAATAAAAAAATACTCAAACCGTAAGTTGTCTCTGACATTTACAATTAGAATTCATGCAAACAAACGAAATAAGTGGACACATGCTGGTTTAAAGTTACAGACACACGGGGTCAACTCTTCTGGGCATTTACGCAGCTGTAGTGCAGGAAAAGCACGATACATTTACCAAACGAGGTAGCACTTACTGATTAGCCAGTAGAAAGTACTCCAGTTAAGTATGGTGCAAATCGCAAAAAAATCCGCAATTTCGTGGGAAAATCCACGAATTTGCAGATTTTTTTGCGACTCCGTGCGAATTCGTGGACCGCTGATTCGCAAAATTCGCCCATACTTACTCAGTAGTCATGTCCTGCGATGTAGACTAAATTCCGTCCCTATCCTTTAACAGTCAGCCCGAGGCATGAGATGCTGAGATAAAGGAAAAGAAATTAAGCTAGAGCACATGAGGAATGATACTATCTGCCTTGAATCCATTGTGATACTTGCCGTAGAAATAAGGAACAACCATCCCTGTCAGTCCGAGAGGACACCTTGACCAGTTTAACAACGTTAAAAATAATGTCCAGCCTGCTTAGAATAATAATTTTTTGTCTGTAGGAACAATTGATACAACCAAGCAGCAATTGGATGGATTTGATCGCAAAGATTACTCAGTTATCCCAAATCACCCAGGTAGATATGCGGAATCTCTCAGTGTGGGGAGTTTGTCTGGGGATAAGAGAGGGTGAAATCAATCAATAAACAAAACTTTGTTGTTTTTTACACCTATTGCAGATAAATGACAGAACCCTGATGAGAATCCAAGAACTTGTTTACTTGGATTTAAAATGCGTCGGCAAAATCTAAGGAGCGAAAACTCTCATTGATTGAGTAAACCAGCATTGGCTGGGTACAAATTTGGTCACCTTTTGGTGAAATAGTCTCCTTCTCTGACTTTGTCTGAAAGCTATTCTTTTGAATACTGATTGTTGTATATTAATTCATTTAAGTACAAACACATTAAGATGTATTGTTTGTTGTGTATGTAGGATGTTTATGTCACATTTATTTTTTTCCATTAATAGTTATGTCATGTAATATGTATATGTGTTGTAAATAGTGTTGAATATATATATATATATATATATATATATATATATATATATATATATATATATATATATATATATATATATATATATATATATATATGTGTCTTTTTCATTCACAAATTTGATAAAAAGAGTTCATAAAAAGAATTGAAAAATCCTAGGGGTATAAATAAAGGTACCCAGACAAACTAAAATTAACTCTTTTGGTTTTGTTCTGAAAACAAGTATTGGAAAACGAGTGGGGTGTGGCCATTTTGTGTATTTTTTCTGTTCAAAAAGGGTCCAGCCCACCCCCTGTAGGACCTAACTCCTTAGTCTCAAAAAGCTTTGGACTTTATAGCACTAAATGTCCTAAGACCTAACTCACTCCATGACTACATGTATTGCCATATTTTTTAAACACATCAACTAAGCAAATTATTCTGCCATATGCTACTAAAAGATTTTCTATGGCATTTGTGCAGCACACCCAGAATGTTTACTAGACTGCAAGGAGACTATCTGAGCATTCTAACCCTGATATACAAGTGTGTAAGTGGTTAGACCACTTCATGTACACACTATATTTTTAACAACAGCACTGTACTGCAAAAAATGTCTCCTCAAACACATTAACATACCAAATGCAACTATCACAATGTTTTTCCCAAAGCAGACAAATTCAGAATTAGACTCTATGCAAATAAACTCCTGCTTCCACATTAGAACACATTTTTCTTATTAACTTAAAATGCACAACATAGATCCCCTTACAAATTAACAACTCACCTTTAAAAATGTTTTTGTAGATTTAGAACAGTGACAATCACACACCAGATTAAGCAGAGTCTCTCAATTGTGCACCAGTCATTTGAATCATAGAATGACTTAGCTTCCCTCTCATTTTACACACATATTCTTGTAGATAGCCAATGAAATATCTTCCCACACGAATTCAAAACCAAAGTAACATTTTAATTGGTTCTACATTGCAACACTTTAAATCTCACATAATATTCAACCTTCCCCCACTGCTCTCTCTGCCTGTTACCATGGTAACACTCCATAGAACACCTAACTGAACACAAATGTGTAAAGTTCATCTGCAAACCAAACCAGCAAGGGTGTTTGACTATTCAATACACCAACCTATCCTGCGCAATGTTCCTTTCAATGACTTTTTCTCAACCATTAGCATTTCTCCTTCAAAAAAAAGGTAGCATGCACCCTAGTTTTCAATGTTGAATTTTAAGAAACCCCCAATCACTTCTTTTTTTCAAGTGCACTAAATCTCATCCACATTTTTTTCTAAACTCCTACTTTTCAAACTGCCATTTCATTTCCAGAGCCCATCTGAGTACAACCAGATCTCTCTTCAAGATGCTTAGAGTGTGGATTGTAGGACACAGCTATATTTTCTGGAGTGAAAGATATGCAGTAAATAGATGCTTTCTCAGCCTTGATTTACCAAATGTGGATATTATGTGGATTGGCCAGAGAGGATTGAGATGTCATCATTTGATGCCATTGGTAAAATCCTTTTTGCATCTCCCACACCCTGACCTCATAATTGTGCACTGTGTGGCAATGACCTAGGCACTTGGGTACATCTGGACATGCTTTTAAAGGACACCTTTGGGCAATTGATATCACTTTTTCCACAAACTGCCTTTGTATATTCTAATATGTGCCAAAGGCAAAAATGGAACTGGTCCAACCAATATTGTCCACAGATTGAGAAAGCAAGCAAACATGTGAATAAATCTGTTTCTGCGGAGACTATGGTATGGGTTCTATATACCACAACAACTTGCGTTACAACATGCAAGGCATTTATAGAGGAGACGGAGTACATTTCAGAGATGAAATTTAGACTCTGCATCGGTACTTAATTGTAGGTACAAAAAAACACTCAATGAACACAATGGCTCTTTTTAGAGCCAGCCAACATCTAAACACTCAAACTTGTTATTTAACTGTATTTTTTTGTCTTTTTTTTCCAACGTGCGCGCACCTTGCGATAAAAAAAAAAATGCTTTTTTTGCCCTTCGGGGTCCTTTAGGGACCCCCTGAGAAGGCATAGGGGGTTTCTACCCTGCCCCCTTTTCACGTTCTCCACCTTTGTTTTTGACTCACTTCTGCCTCGAGGGTGCGAGCAACATGCGCGCACCTCACAATTTTTTTTCCCCCCCAAAAATGTTTTTTTGCCCTTTGGGGTCCTTCAGAGACCCCCTGAGAAGACCTAGGGGTCAAGGAGTCTCTACCCTGACCCCTTTTCACGCACTCCACTTTTGTTTTTGACTCACTTCTGCCTCGAGGGTGCGAGCAACGTGCACGCACCTCGCGATTTAAAAAAAAATAAAAAAAATGTTTGCCCTTCGGGGTCCTTCAGAGACCCCCTGAGAAGGCCTAGGGGGTCAAGAAGTCTCTATCCTGCCCCCTTTTCACGTTCTCCACTTTTGTTTTTGACTCTCTGCTACCTTGGGGTACCCACGATTTAAAAAAAAATATATATATCTTTTTTTTTTAGGCCTTTGGGGTCCTTCAGGGACCCCCTGAGAAGGCCTAGGGGGTCAGGGAGTCTCTACCCTGCCCCCTTTTCACATTCTACACTTTTGTTTTAGGCTCTTTTCTGCCTCGGAGTGAGAAAAAAAGGCAACCAACACTTTCTGGTTTCCACCAATTAGAATGTTGACCGACGTCTAACAGCAAATCAGTATTCCGCTCGTGCACACCCGATTCGCGAATGGGCGCGTATGGTGCACGCTTATAGATATATATATTTTTTTCTTTTGATTTTCTCAGGAACTACTGGATGGATTTACACAATTTGAGCAAAAGCGTGATCTGCAAATCAGACTCTACCATTTTGCCAAATTTCTTGTTATTCCGTTCAGCCGTTCAGGCTGTAGCCGTGTCTAATCGTCCTATGGAAAATAACATGGAGAAAACAAGTTTTGTGACCCCCCTTTTTTCTCAGCCCCCACTTGACGAATCCCACCAAAACTTTAAAGGAAGGAGCGGAGCAGAGGGGGCCATCTTCTTTGAGAAATTCACGAAGATTCATCAACCGGCGCCAAAGTTATTTCCAATAGAATGTTGCGGATTTCCTATGGAAACTATGTCCTAACTATAACTACCTACTGGTGACCACCAGTAGGTAATGTATTTATATATATATATATATATAAACTCACCTGAGACATTATCAGAAGCACCACAAGAACCAGAATGCCATTTTTCGGACACGCCCACTGGGGCAGGTTCTTAAACATTGGAGTGCATGTAAAGACTTTCAAAGTGCACAGCTGCCATTGAGAAAGGGATGATGATCCCGAAACCGGTCTGGCAAGATGAAAGAGATGACTGTGCCCATTTGCCTCTCCTGCTGCATCGAATAAAGAAATGGATGCAATTTTTCTGACTGAGTGGCTGCTTCCTGTCGAGGGCTCAACTCATACGTTGGGAGATATATATATATTTATATTGTCATGTGATCAAGCCTCGTTGGAGGTGAAACGCGTTATGGCGGGTGGCTGGTGAAACAATTGAATAAATCACCGAAAATATTGCACCTAATCTGGCACCTAATCTGGGCTCACTCTCGTTATTCCGTTTGACTGTAGAAAGGAATGGCGTTTTGTTCATATATATATATATATATATATATATATATATATATATATATATATATATATATTCACTGAAAAAAACATAGGTTTCACACCAGTTATAGTTAGCTGGAAATTCTACTGACATAAAACCATTGAAATTCCACGTTACAGTTAGTTGGACTCACTATAACTTGTGCGTGTAATGCACTGCTGATGACGTCACATATTACATCACTCATGACATGGTCAGTGACATCACTCATGACATCACTGATGACACCATCCAGTGAATGTGTGTCTTTCTGAAAAATAAATATGTTTTATATATGTATATGTAAAGGTCGATGGAAGAATAAATGTTTAAATAAGTGTTTTAATGAATGTTTTTAAAAAAAAAAATTGATTGGTTAACTGGCTTATTAAGTGTATCTTAGTGAATACATATATTAGCGAGTAATGTTTAAATATTTAAATATATGTATCAGTGTTTCACCTTGTGTATAATTGGCTGCATGGGTTGGTGAGTAGCTACATGTGTGTGTATATGGGTTATTAGATGTTTTTTAGTATCAGCATGAGTCTCTGTATGGTTTAGTGGGGGTATTACTTAGCACATAGATGCATCAATGACTGACTCACTGTTTGTATGTGTTTTGAAGACAGCATATGTGCAGGACTGTATGGGTGGATGAGTGTGTATATGTGTGTGTTAGTGAGTGAATGACTGTCTCACTAGTGTCTTTATCAGTAAAGACATATGTTTTAATCTAGTATATGTGAGTATTGATGTTTATAAGTGAGTATATGTGAGATTGTAAGAGTTCCTGTTTAAATACGTATGTGTTTCTATAAGTGATTGTTTAAGAGAGTAAGTATGTGTAAGTTTCCTTAGAAGTAAGGTGGTAGTGTGTGTATAGTTGTATATGCAAATAAATGGATGTTCAATAGTTTATTTGCATGTGTGAGTATGTGTGTGAGTAACTTTTGGATGACTGTCGGTGTGTAACAAGATGTATAGGTGTATCACTACATATGATGAGTGAGTACATGTATGAGTGACTATATAGAACTGTTGGTGAATGAGTGGATGTGTATATAGATGGTGGTATTACTGAATTGGTTGTTGTAACTGGTATGGATATCTCCATTTTTTTGAAAATGTTAATTTCTATTTTCGAACATGTGTTTTAAGGGTTACATTACACTGAAAGGAGGTCTGACACTCTGTCACAAAGATGGTGTCATCAGTGATGTCATGAGTGATGTCACTGACCATGTCATGAGTGATGTAATATGTGACGTCATCAGCAGTGCATTACACGCGCAAGTTATAGTGAGTCCAACTAACTATAACATGGAATTTCAATGGTTTTATGTCAGTAAAATTTCCAGCTAACTATAACTGGTGTGAAACCTATGGTTTTTTCAGTGAATTTAATAGGTTTTTAAAAAATGCTAATTCCTAACTATAACTGGTGTGAAACCTATGGTTTTTTTCAGTGAATTTCATAGGTTTTTTAAATGCTAATTCCTAACTATATATAAGGCCCCAAACCTATGTTTTTTTCTTTGAATTTCTAAATTTGGTTAATAGCAAATGTCTATAGCTATGAAATGTAATATTTTTGAAAATGATTGAATCCTATATTTTATTTGTATTTTAAATTTTATTTGAGCGCCCCGGAGAGCGTAGTCATTTGAAGCGCCCCGGTGCGCGAACCGGGAAGCGTCCCGTTAGCGCCAATGTCGCGAATGAAAACATGATCGTGATGTATCGCGTAGCCGCGTCCGCGTGATACGCACGGCGTAAGTGCACCCGGAAGCACTCGAGCGAATACGCTCGCGCAACGTAAACATCCGACGCGCTTACGCGGCGCGACCCGGGGCGCGCCCGGGGGCGCGTCGCGTAAGCGCGGCGGTCATGTGACCTGAAAATAACACTTTTCATTGGTACAGAACAGTTTTAGTTTCATAATGATGAAAGACCCCACCTTTTTTCCTTATTCTGACTTTGTCCTTTGACTGAGGAAGACCTGATTGTACCTCTCTGTACCTTTTTGATCTATATAATGGCTTCAGTACCAAGAGGACCACCACAAGATTGTACCCAGGTGATGTCCAGTAAGTTGTCGCACTGGTTTTGGCATCCTACAATGCTGCTCCGAAAAACGGCATGGGGCGCCCCGGGGGGGGGGGGGGGAGGCGGCGTGAACGGGTCTCCCCAGGTGGAGGCTCGTCGGCTGTACTGGGGCGCCCCTTTACCGTTTCAGTTGCCATTCCGCCCGCTTTTGCTACACCGTGCCTCATCCGCCATTCAGCTGTTTATCGCCCGCTCTTGCGGCTACAGCGTCTCGCTCACCATGTAGTTGAGTTGCGCCCACTCTTGCGGTGCAGCGATAGGCGGCTGCCACAGGACTCTTAAAATGGCGGACGGCTCTTCGGATTTGTGCCTGGTCCACTAACATGGCCCTGGGACACCTTGGAACTCGGACGTCCCCTGAGCCTTGAAGATTTTACAAAAGTCTTGGGGGCTCCCGACTCCTGCAGGCTTCCGGTGGGGAGCGGCTGCCATGATTGCTCGCGGAATGACCACGACGGAACCACGAGATGGTGGTGCTCTCAGGCTGACGCCAGCTTTAGTCTGAAACATCTAGAAACAAGGTGGGGCTTTCATCGTTTGGGAAAAAAAAATGTTTTAATCCAATGAAAAGTGATATTTTTAGGTCATATGATCAAGCCTTCCATCATTAGGAAACCAAAAGTAAAATTAACCAATGAAAAGTTTTATAAAGAAGTCTCATGACCTGTTATGCTTACGTTACGCGCTGCTATAAAAAGCGTAGAAAATCCGTTGGCACGTGAGGCGGCGTCAGTAGCGGACCGATGTGCGAATAGGCCGAAGGCAGCACAACGCGCCGAGATCCGGATGGCACCGAGGTGGTGTCCAGCAAGTTGCACTGGTGTGGCCATCCTACAATGCTGCGCCGAAAGTCGGCGTGGGGTGCCTGGGGGGGGGGGAGGTGGCGCAAACTGGCCTCTCTCGCCTCCCCAGGTGGAGGCACCTGATGTGCAGTGCAGCGCCCCTTATCTTTTCACTCGCCGTCCAGCAGAGTTGCGCCCGCACTTGCTGCTACAGTAGGCCGAAGGCAGCACAACGCGCCAAGATCCGGATGGCACCGAGGTGGTGTCCAGCAAATTGCTGCACTGGTGTGGCCATCCTACAATGCTGCGCCGAAATTCGGCGTGGGGCGCCCCGTTGGCCTGTGAGGTCGCGTCAGTCAGTGGGGGCTGTTTGAGAAAGCAATGTGATGCTGTGCGTCGCCCCCAAGATGGAGGCTCCTCGGCTGCAGTGGGGCGCCCCTTGGTGTTTCACTAGCTATCCAGCTGAGTTGCGTCCGCACTTGCGGCTACAGTAGGCCGAAGGAAGCACAACGCGCCGAGATCTGGATGGCACCGAGGTGGTGTCTAGCAAGTTGCCGCACTGGTGTGGCCATCCTACAATACTGCGCCGAAAGTTCCATGGTCCGGCGGAACTTTTTTTCTTTTCCTTTCTGCATCTTGTCCCACAATCCGTTTAACCTTTAGACACGACCAGGTCCCTGAATGTGTGCAGGGGGACTCTATTGATTGAATAAAAAATGGCGGCTTCACACAAAGCTGACTCAAGCGTTGCTGGTGATGCTATACAGACAAAAAATGGTTTTCAGTTTGTACATTCTTCAGGATTTTTCCATCCAAGTCTGCTTGAGAGTTTGTAGAACAATGGCTTTAGATCTTGCCCTCCCCTCTTTTGACTGTTGGTCTTGTTGCCTATGTCTTCTGTTGTCATTTAACTGAAGCTTTTTTGACTGCCGAAAGGGGTTCTGGTCCGAACGCTGGTTGGTGGAGATATTTTGACTATATCCTGGACCTGCCCGGCCTCGCCCAAAATGTCGCCGGTATAAATGGGACTCGTACCTCCTTGTTGTGTACTGGTTGCACAACCTTGATATCACGAGATACGTATGCAGTTTTGAAGCACATGGCGGGCGGGAATGAGAATTGATTGAATATTTCGACATCCCTATTAATATTAAGTTCTGATGTGTTATTGATTACTGTACTATTGAAAGTTCGAATTAACGTCACCCATGGTACTTGCCCGCAAATGTATATCTAGATAATTTTATTGTAAGTGGCCCTGTCGTATTTTAATTACAAAATGTACGTCCACCGATTCCGCAACTGTTAGACACCTTAGTTCTTGCAACCTAATGGCCCGCTCGTTGCGTTCCTCTACAGTGTAAATGTCTCCTCATCATATACGATTCCAGTTTGCTCCGTGGCCGGCCCACGTGGTTATAGGCCCGTATTTGTATACTGACATTTTCACAATAAAGGTTTTTAAAACAAAACATGGTAGTAGTATTTACATTGGTAAAGTTTTTAATTTTAGTCACTGTTTTCGAATCAGTAAAAGGCAAGTGAAATAAAGCACTCCAATTACATGACGGATAAAAGGTATAATACGCAGGAACGCAGTAAAGATAAATGGTCAAGGGCTGTTGTGTTTTTTACTCCTGCAACATAAAGTGATCGATAAGAATCTGATATTCGGGCGTATCGGCGACTAAGACAGCAGGCCGAGCATCTTTTGCTCAACGGCTCCGTCATGGGACGAAGAAACGCCCTTTTGCTAGAAAAAGGAATATATTTTACTTGCAGGACAGTTGTAAATTTTCCGGGAAAATACATTAGCCTGGAACATTATAACATATATGTTTAAGAAAAAATAATGTTCGAAAGCAAAAAAAAGCGTAATTTTTAGGTCATATGACCAAGCCTTTCATCATTAGAATAACAAAAGTAAAATGAACCAATGAAAAGTTTTATTAACAAGTCACTTGACCTGTTATGCTTACGTTACGCGCTGCGCGCCGCGCCCCGGATCCCTTCCGGGAAGCTGCGCTTCGCGCACTGGAGTACTTCCGGGTGCGCTAACGCGGCGTGTCATATAACGCATTACGCGACAACGTAGGTCCAGAATATAGTCAAAATGTCTCCACCAACCAGCGGTCGGAACACAACCCCTTTCAGCAGTCTAAAAATTTCTGTTAAATGACAACAGAAGGGACAGGCAACAAGAACCATCAGTCAAAGAGGGGAGGGCAAGTTCTTCCCTACTGGGTCACGTTGGGGCGCTACCGGAACTGATCGAATTGGTAGTCTACAGTGTTTCTGGATGTTTCAGACTGAAGCTGGCGTTAGCACGAGAGCACCACTATCTCGTATCTCAGTCGTGGCCATTCCACGAGCAATCATGGCAGCCGCTCCCCACCAGAAGCCTGCGGGAGTCGGGGGCCCCCAAGACTTTTGTAGAATCTTCAAGGCTCAGTGGACGCTTTCGAGAATGGGGCCCAAGCCCTAGCAGACAAGCGTCCGAGTTCCAAGGTGTCCCATGGCCATTTTAGTGGACCACGCCCAAATCTGAAGAGGCGGCCGCCATTTTGAGAGTCCTGTGGCAGCCGCCTATAGCTGCATCGCAAGAGCGGGAGCAACTCAACTACATGGTGAGTGAGACGCTGTAGTCGCAAGAGCGGGCAGTAAACAGCTGAATGGCGGAAGAGGCACAGTGTAGCAAAAGCGGGCGGAATGGCAACTGAAACGGTAAAGGGGCGCCCCACTACAGCGTGTCTTCAGGTCAAACGGATTGTGGGATAAGGTCCAGAATGGAAGAGTCATCAAAAGGCAAAAAGTTCAGCCGGACCCCGGGAGCCGGCCGCCTATGTCGGGGGCGATCTTAGGCCACGCCAAGGCAACACGACTTGGGGAGGGGGCAGAAGTCAAGCGCACCCTCCCAGTCCGCGCCACCACACCGTATGTTGAAAATCTGAAGCCATCGTTCTACAAACTCTCAACCAGCCTTGGATGAAAAATCTTGAAGAATGTACAAATTGAAAACCAGTTTTTGTTTGCATAGCATCAGCAGCAACGCTTGCTATCAGAATGCATGAGTTTCATGCTCGATCGATTGAGCTAGCCGGATCAGGCAACAAAAAGTATAAAATAGTTATGTAAATAGTTATTTAATAAAATGTTTTACCCTGTTGCTTTGCTGGTGTGTTGTATATATTTATAATATTTGCATAGAGTTTATCGTTATTTTGGGTGGGGTGGGTGGCGGAGCCGAGCTGTCTTGCAGCCATCATGGTGTGGATCTCAGTTCATCTCACTAGTTTCGTATTTCTCATGAAGGGTTGTTCCTAATGTTTCTATTTTAGCGAGGTCAAAAAGAGATCCCATTAGTGGCCTACTGATTTTGCTCGATTATTTTTTTTTTAACACGATTTTTCACTATCTGCAAAGACTAAACAGAGTATTGCGGCTTTGTGCTTGTTAGTAAATAGAGAATGAACAAAAGAGAATAAATTCTAAAATAGTAAATGCTTGGATAACAATCAATCAAATGGAGAGACAAGCAGGCACGACGGATTACAACGGGGGCAAAGGCCTGCGTTAATTACCCTTCACTATCTGCAAAGAGAGAGTACTTCTAAGAGAAAAGAGGGGGGGGGGGCAGCGTTTAAAGCACATCAGCGTGCATAAACACGAAAATGTTTTTACCTATCACGTACTTGACATTTGACATCTTTTGATATTTGTTATTAAAAAACCATTGAAATTCAATGAAAAAACAATAGGTTTTAGCCCATATATAGTTAGGGATTAGCATTTTCAAAACCTTATTTTACTCGCATAAAACCATTGAAATTCGCATATATAGTTAGATGCGCTAACTATATATCGCGCACCCGCAATCCACTGCTGATGATGTCACATATTACATCATTCATGACATGCTCAGTGACATCACTGATGACATCTCAAATGACATCACTGATGACATCACTGATGACAACATCCAGTGACTGTATGTTTCTGTAAAGTTAAAATATGTCTTCCCCTAATTGAAGAATTAGGGGAATGTATAAGTGTCTGGATGAAGGATTTACTAGGTGCATGACTGACTGTATGAGTGAGTGATTAAATGTGTCTCACTGAGTGAATGGGTTAGTGACTAAACTGTCTTAATTTGTGCATCATTATGTCTGTTGTTCTGTAAACCTATGCATGTGTTGATCAGTAGCTATATGAGTAACTATATGGGTTATTGATTGGTTGCCCAAGTATTTGTATGGGAGACTGAGTGTGTGTGGGTGGCTGGGAGGTGTATGACTCTGTGCATAGATGTGTGAGCAGTTGATTCACTAGATGTATGGGTTCAAAAGTGCATGTGGAAACAGCTGTATGGGCGGTTAACTGTGTGCATGAGTGTATTGGTGAGTGAATGGATATCTCAGTGCTACATGTAAAAGTAAGTACATATGTAAAACACAGTACATGTGAGAGTTGACATATATAAATAACTGTGCATAAGAGCCAGTGAATGTGTGAGTGGCTGTATGGATCATTGTGAACTTGTATCAGGGATTGTATAAGAGAGTAAATATGTGTTAGTATATGTTTGAATAAGTAAGGTGTGTATAACTGTATAGTAGAGGAAATGGAGGTGTGAATTATTCTTTGCATGACTGACTAGGTGTGTGAGTAACTCCATGGATGAGTGACAGTCTGTGAGTGTCTGTTTACACTGAGTGTATCTAAGGTTATATTAGAGTCTGAAGAGGTTCATCGTATTATCACATGAATGATGTCATTAGTGATGTGCTCAGTAATGTCAAATGAGATGTCATCAGACATGTCATTTGAGATGTCTTCAGTGATGTCATCAGTGATGTCATCAGTGATGTCATCAGTGATGTCATTTGAGATGTCATCAGTGATGTCATCAGTGATGTCACTGAGCATGTCATGAATGATGTAATATGTGACATCATCAGCAGTGGATTGCGGGTGCGCGATATATAGTTAGCGCATCTAACTATATATGCGAATTTCAATGGTTTTATGCGAGTAAAATAAGGTTTTGAAAATGCTAATCCCTAACTATATATGGGCTAAAACCTATGGTTTTTTCATTGAATATATATATATATATATATATATATATATATATATATCTTTGCCACTCCACTCCACAAGCAAGATGCAGGCGCTCTCTCCTCTCGAAAAGAAACGTGGAGCACAGACCCAGGTAAGTTTTTAAATTTGCTGGTTTATTGAGCTGTAGTTCAGTCGGCCATTACGCGTTTCGGTACTGACGTACCTTGATCACATGACACAGTAAATGGTCACCTGGTTTCTTATATACCAACATTGACATTTTTTTCTTCTTTTCTGTGATGCAATTTAAAGTGACAGTGCTCGTTTTTAAACTGCAAATAACGCTACAATTTTGACATATTCAACTTGCTCTGGCTTTATAGTAGATTGTAATTCACTTATATGTACATTATCATATTGTGCAAATAAGTACAAGCATTTTTTGTGCAAAACCGCATATGTTGATGTGCAAAATGTCAAATTTTATCTCGGTATAAATACCATAAAGATACCTTCAAATTAAAATATGTACAGTTCTGTGCAAATTTACATAAATTGATGTGCAAATTCCGCAATACAGTGCAATTTATCTCGGTATGAATACCATAGAGCATCTAAGGGATTTTATTTTAATTGTATGTATCTCCTAGATTTAGATGTTATAAATATATAAATAAATAAATACAAATTTATTTAAAAACCATTTTTCTCTCTCAAGCTCTATTTTACATATATTTCTTATCGGTATCAATACCATCAGTGCAAAATTGCATGTGCAAAATTAGGCAGTTCTGTATTCATTTGTTACATATTTCCGGTATCTTTATATATTAGGCCTAGATATTTGTCTCTGACAGTTTGTAGCGAAATTCATAATCCTACTCAGAAGCCTCTGGTAAGGATAAGTGTTTGGTGAAAAAGAAAAGAAAAGTGAACTTACTTTGATAATGTGCAAAACCTGATTGGTGAAAAAAGGAAACTTATTTGTAACATTACAACCAACAACCAAAGTATCATATACTATGATTGTGCCTATATTGAAAAAGTTGCATTTAAAAAATCTTTTTTGTTATTTTTCCATTTTTTTTATTTTTGAGGCCATTTCTAACTTCTTACACTTACGTTTAGCGAGACTACACCAATATTTTTTATGCTTTTATACTGTGAGTGTGTCAGTAATTCTCATCTGTCACTTCAGATTCTCTCATCATCTAGGTTTTTATGTTACATGATCTTTGACTGTTTTCATAGGCCGGTATAAAGATCTTCCGTTAAATTTAGCCCATAAGGATGTTTGGAATCTAGCTTCAATATATAACTAGTTTCCAATTTTCTCAGTTTTTCATCCCTATCCCCCCCTCTCTTACTTGGGGGTATGGTGTCAATTAAGTAATATTTGAGTAATCTGACATATCCTTGGTGTTTCTCATTAAAATGACGGGCAACTGGGTAAGTTGGATCTTTGTTCTTGATCGCACGTATGTGTTGCAATATTCTTTTATGCCCCTGTAGTTTCGTACTTCCCACATATTTTAACTTACAGGGGCATTCGAGGATATAGACTACGTATTCGGTTTTGCATGTTAGCATTTGTTTAATCTGTTGGTCTCCTTTCCCAAATGCTAAGGCAAAACTTTTTTTATTCACTCCATTTAAGCAAGCTTTACAAATTTGACACTTGCAGAATCCTTTCCTCTGGTTAAACCAGTTCTTTTTGGGGATTTCTACAGGGTTATTTACTACCAGACGATCCCTCATATTTGGTGCTCGTCTATGGGTGACCGTTGGTTTCTTAGGTAAATGTGGACCCAATATTGGGTCATTTTTTACCAATGGCCAATTCTTTTGAATGATGCGTCTGATTTCTTTATGTTGTTTGTTGTACCTTACAATCATTCTGAAATCTTCTTCTATTTGTGTAGATGTTTCTGGTACTTCAGTATTTGCTTTTGCTAACGCTGTTTTTAAGAGTGAAGTTCTCTCTACCTCGTTACTTTTCTTTATTGCTGTTTCAATACATGATCTAGAAAATCCACGTTGTAAGATTTTGATTTTACTTGATTCTTGTGCTTTCATTAGTTCTTGTGGTGTGCTACATATACGTTTTATCCGTAGCATTTCCCCATACGGGATGCTTTGTATTAGATGTTTTGGATGATGGCTATTCGCATGTAAAATGGAGTTCACCGCTGTCGGCTTTCTATGCATTTTTGTCTCCAAGTTGCCATTTTCTATATATATCTCAACATCTAAAAATGTCACTTTGGTAGGGCTGATATCTGCAGTAAAATGTAGGTTGATGTCATTTTGGTTAAGTTTATCAATGAATATTTCAGCTTCTATTTTTGTGCCTCTCCATATAACAAACAAATCATCAATATACCTCCACCAACATTTCACATGGTCATTTAGTGTGTTGTTAAAATTTCTATGGAGGACCAGTTCCTCCCACCACCCCATATGAAGACAGGCGTAGCTGGGGGAGAAACTGGCCCCCATAGCTACACCTCGTATTTGTTGGTACAACATGTGCTGGAAAAGAAAAATATTGTTATATAAACAGAAATCCATCATATCTAAAAGCATTCTACTGTGTTCAACATAGACTGCACCTCTTTGTTTAAGATAGAATTCTGTTGCCCGCATGCCATCTCTATGGCTAATGCGCGTATATAACGAGGTAATATCCATAGTTATCAACAAGTAATCTGATTGCCATTTTAAGTCCTTTATTTTAGCCAAAAAGTCCCCTGTATCTCTCAGATATGAGGGCAATCTCTGGACATGTTCTTGTAAAAAGTGGTCGATATATTGGGACATATGTTCCGTTAGGCTGTTGATTGCGGAGATGATTGGTCGCCCGGGCGGGTTCTGTGGATTCTTGTGAAGCTTAGGTATGAAATATAACACTGGTGTTGTTGGTGTGTTATTTTTCAAAAATAAAAATTCTTCCTTATTTATGAGACCTTTGCTCTTCCAGGCTAGTAATTTCGCATATAATTTCTCATTTGTCATTTTCAATATGTTCTGATCACATCTGCAATAACAGTCTTTGTCCATTAGTTGTTTTTGGGCTTCTAGTAAATAGTCTGATTTTATCCAAATTACTAAATTGCCACCCTTATCAGCATTTTGTATCACCACTTGTCTATTTTTTGATAACTTGCTCATCAGTTGTTTGTATCTCATCTCCATTTTTCTTTTCTTTCTGTTTTTTGGTTTGTTTATAGCCATGTTAAGTTCTTTGAGTTCTTTCGTGATCTGTTCATGGTAGATGTCTATTCCATCTCTTGGCATAATTGGGACAAATTTTGACCGAGGTTTGAAGTTGGTAGTGCATGTTCCATTATTTTCAACTCTTGGTGTTATTTCCGTCTCAAGTTGTAGTTCACTGCTCTGTGTTTGCGTTGATTCCATTTCTGCCAATTCATCAATGAATATTCTTTCTTGAGTGTTGAATATTTGGTCCACTTCATCTTGACTACTTGTCAGTGGTATATCTGATATTGGTTTTTCTTTTTCACCCTTCAGCAAATGGTGTTTTCGCAATTTTTATTTTCTGATTCCTTTGTAAATATCCATTCGCGTTGATGTGTAATCAAAGGTGCTTTCAGGGGCAAAGGATGGTCCCAGGGATAAGAGTTGCAATTCCGCTGTATTTAGCGTTATATCTGAAAGATTTGTTACAGTTATATTATTCATATTTGTCACTTCATTTGTATCGGTAGATTTTACTTCCGATTCCACCTGCAGGTTTGGTATCTCCTTGCCGGCTCTCCTTTTCCTTGCCCGTCTCCTTTCTCTGCGTTTGTATATTCCATCGTAGAGTTTAGCCCTCGAAGAAAGAAGCCACAAGATCGGTAAAATGTGCATCCATTTCATTTAGGAATCAACTGCAACAAGAGATGCAGAGAAAACAGTCACCATCTGTTCTTTTCAGCCAACCCGGTTTCGGGAATCCTATCCCTTTCTCAATGGCATCTGCTGGCAATGATGATGCAACATGCACTGTAATTTAAAGCGTCGCCTCCAAGGGCGTGGTTACATAAAATGGCCTTCTGGATCTTCTAGTGCATGAACCAATTGTCTTGAGTGAGTTCATCATTGAAGCAGTAAATAACTGAGTGATTAAAACCCCTGTGGGCTGATGAAAATGTTGCACTGGGTGTCCTATTGTCTGTGGTCAGCTGCTCCTGGACACCAATCTCTCGTATATTGATATCGCCATTGGGAGCCATCACGGGTCCGCAGCAAGCGGCAGGCTTTCCTCCGCAGCTGGGCTACAGCCGCAAACATACCATCGTAGAGTTTAGCCCTCGAAGGAAGAAGCCACAAGATCGGTAAAATTTGCATCCATTTCATTTAGGAATCAACTGCAACAGGAGACGCAGAGAAAACAGTCACCATCTGTTCTTTTCAGCCAAACCGGTTTCGGGAATCCTATCCCTTTCTCAATGGCATCTGCTGGCAATGATGATGCAACATGCACTGTAATTTAAAGTGCCTGCTTCCAAGGGCGTGGTTCCATAAAATGGCCTTCTGGATCTTGTAGTGCATGAACCAATTGTCTCGAGTGAGTTCATCATTGAAGTAGTAAATAACTGAGTGATTAAAACCCCTGTGGGCTGATGAAAATGTTGCGCTGGGTGTCCTATTGTCTGTGGTCAGCTGCTCCTGGACACCAATCTCCCATATATTGATATTGCCATTGGGCGTCATCACGGGTCCGCAGCAAGCGGCAGGCTTTCTTCCGCGGCTGGGCTACAGCCGCAAACAAACCCTCGTAGAGTTTAGCCCTCAAAGGAAGAAGCCACAAGATCGGTAAAATGTGCATCCATTTCATTTAGGAATCAACTGCAACAGGAGACGCAGAGAAAACAGTCACCATCTGTTCTTTTCAGCCAAACCGGTTTCGGGAATCCTATCCCTTTCTCAATGGCATCTGCTGGCAATGATGATGCAACATGCACTGTAATTTAAAGCGCCTGCCTCCAAGGGCGTGGTTACATAAAATGGCCTTCTGGATCTTGTAGTGCATGAACCAATTTTCTCGAGTGAGTTCATCATTGAAGCAGTAAATAATTGAGTGATTAAAACCCCTGTGGGCTGATGAAAATGTTGCACTGGGTGTCCTATTGTCTGTGGTCAGCTGCTCCTGGCCACCAATCTCTCGTATATTGATATCGCCATTGGGAGCCATCACGGGCCCGCAGCAAGCAGCAGGCTTTCTTCCGCAGCTGGGCTACAGCCGCAAACATACCATCGTAGAGTTTAGCCCTCGAAGGAAGAAGCCACAAGATCGGTAAAATTTGCATCCATTTCATTTAGGAATCAACTGCAACAGGAGGCGCAGAGAAAACAGTCACCATCTGTTCTTTTCAGCCAAACCGGTTTCGGGAATCCTATCCCTTTCTCAATGGCATCTGCTGGCAATGATGATGCAACATGCACTATAATTTAAAGCGCCTGCCTCCAAGGGCGTGGGTACATAAAATGGCCTTCTGGATCTTGTAGTGCATGAACCAATTGTCTCGAGTGAGTTCATCATTGAAGCAGTAAATAACTGAGTGATTAAAACCCATGTGGGCTGATGAAAATGTTGCGCTGGGTGTCCTATTGTCTGTGGTCAGCTGCTCCTGGCCACCAATCTCTCGTATATTGATATCGCCATTGGGAGCCATCACGGGGCCGCAGCAAGCGGCAGGCTTTCCTCCGCAGCTGGGCTACAGCCGCAAACATACCATCGTAGAGTTTAGCCCTCGAAGGAAGAAGCCACAAGATCGGTAAAATTTGCATCCATTTCATTTAGGAATCAACTGCAACAGGAGACGCAGAGAAAACAGTCACCATCTGTTCTTTTCAGCCAAACCGGTTTCGGGAATCCTATCCCTTTCTCAATGGCATCTGCTGGCAATGATGATGCAACATGCACTGTAATTTAAAGTGCCTGCCTCCAAGGGCGTGGTTCCATAAAATGGCCTTCTGGATCTTGTAGTGCATGAACCAATTGTCTCGAGTGAGTTCGTCATTGAAGTAGTAAATAACTGAGTGATTAAAACCCCTGTGGGCTGATGAAAATGTTGCGCTGGGTGTCCTATTGTCTGTGGTCAGCTGCTCCTGGACACCAATCTCCCATATATTGATATTGCCATTGGGCGTCATCACGGGTCCACAGCAAGCGGCAGGCTTTCTTCCGCGGCTGGGCTACAGCCGCAAACAAACCCTCGTAGAGTTTAGCCCTCAAAGGAAGAAGCCACAAGATCGGTAAAATGTGCATCCATTTCATTTAGGAATCAACTGCAACAGGAGACGCAGAGAAAACAGTCACCATCTGTTCTTTTCAGCCAAACCGGTTTCGGGAATCCTATCCCTTTCTCAATGGCATCTGCTGGCAATGATGATGCAACATGCACTGTAATTTAAAGCGCCTGCCTCCAAGGGCGTGGTTACATAAAATGGCCTTCTGGATCTTGTAGTGCATGAACCAATTGTCTCGAGTGAGTTCATCATTGAAGCAGTAAATAACTGAGTGATTAAAACCCCTGTGGGCTGATGAAAATGTTGCACTGGGTGTCCTATTGTCTGTGGTCAGCTGCTCCTGGCCACCAATCTCTCGTATATTGATATCGCCATTGGGAGCCATCACGGGCCCGCAGCAAGCAGCAGGCTTTCTTCCGCAGCTGGGCTACAGCCGCAAACATACCATCGTAGAGTTTAGCCCTCGAAGGAAGAAGCCACAAGATCGGTAAATTGTGCATCCATTTCATTTAGGAATCAACTGCAACAGGAGACGCAGAGAAAACAGTCACCATCTGTTCTTTTCAGCCAAACCGGTTTCGGGAATCCTATCCCTTTCTCAATGGCATCTGCTGGCAATGATGATGCAACATGCACTGTAATTTAAAGCGCCTGCCTCCAAGGGCGTGGGTACATAAAATGGCCTTCTGGATCTTGTAGTGCATGAACCAATTGTCTCGAGTGAGTTCATCATTGAAGCAGTAAATAACTGAGTGATTAAAACCCCTGTGGGCTGATGAAAATGTTGCGCTGGGTGTCCTATTGTCTGTGGTCAGCTGCTCCTGGACACCAATCTCCCGTATATTGATATCGCCATTGGGCCGTGATGGCGCCCAATGGCGATATCAATATACGGGAGATTGGTGTCCAGGAGCAGCTGACCACAGACAATAGGACACCCAGCGCAACATTTTCACCAGCCCACAGGGATTTTAATCACACAGTTATTCACTTGCTGTTCCTGCTGCGTGAGCGGGGATTCCACGTGGCTCTGGGCCCCTCTTCTCAGCAGGCAGCGGCGGCCGGTTTCCCTTCTCCTGGTGATCCCTCGTACGTCCGCCTGTACCGGCTGCTGCTGTCTGGAGTCCACAGGCTGTGCGGACGCTCATTAGTCCCCGACAAGCGCAGTGAGGTAAGCGCTGTGTTTACAATCCGTACAGGACTTGGATTAAGTGAGCGCCATTACAATCCAGCATCAACTTCTGTCTGTGCGCCGCTCTGCTCCGCTACACTGCCGCCCCTGCCATAGCAGTGCTCTTGGTCCACGCTCGCTCAAGGGGGACCCCCCTGCCTCACTGTTACTGCATCCCAGGGGCTCTACTTCATCCTGGCCAGGAGGGCGCACTTTCCATTTCATCATGATGGACGCTCTGCCTGCCTCCATTAGCAGCATTCCATCTATGTGAGTCCCGATGGGTGCGGTGGTATTGACAACCAACCTTATCCCCCTGCCCGGATCTCTTCGCGGTGAGGTTGCTGGGACTAACTCTCAGCGACTAGCCCTGATGAGTCTCTACTGTACATAGGTCTGATTTCCCCCGTCAGCCCTCGACCCTCACTAACCTGTCCCTCCCTCCGGACATAATCTCTGCATCAATTCAGCATTAAGTGTGCAATTCGCTCTGCCATCTTAGAGAGCTCAGTCAGGCCTCGCCTATACCCATGTGTGCAGTGTTGCTGTTATCCACCATTTGCCAATGCATTTTCCCAGCCGCGGCCGGCGCTCTTGCCTTGGGTCTCCTCGAACCGCCGAAACTCGTTCTGTGTGGAGTGACGCGGCGGCGGGTCTCCCGCCTGGACACTCACACCTATTAATCCGGCATACTCAGTCGTTCGATGCTCTCTCTTCCTCCTCTCCCATACCATATGTGATTGCGGGTAACTGCCACACTTGCTGTTGCTCTTTAGCCGCTTGTAGGACTTACCGCTGCAGGTTGGTGCGCATCTCGCTTTACACCAGCAGGACTCCCTGGATTGGCTCCTCTGAAGTATTGGCGGCTACTCAATTTCCTAGATGCCTAGGCCTCAGCACATTGAGCTGTGACTCCTACTTCACTCCCCTGGGCCATCAATGCTGCACCACAGTGGGCCTGCCTCTGTGCACTCTGCTCTGTCAATCTCTCTACCTTACGTCTTGGTGCTCCCTGGCATGGACTGGTATTAGGTGCCTGAGGCCTACCATACTTCTCTCATATGGCCCGCTCCCTTGCAGGTTGATGTCTGCTCCTCTCCCTGGACATACTGTAGACTACTGACGCTGGACGCAATAATTCCTTCGGGAGCAAAGCACCTTCCACCCCTGGAAAGAACACTATCAAAACAGACGTCTCGTCAGCTCCCTACTTGCTGTCCATAAAGGTGGTTCATGTGTTCCACCTGCCATTGCCAATCCTCCTGCGTTTAAAGGTCTTTGCGCTTGCAACAATGGGGAAGCCAGATGGCCGACAGCCCAAACTCATCTTTGAGTCAAAAAAGGCTGCTACAGATGCAAACTCTGAGGAATCAGGACAATCCAGCAATGAGCAGGTGCAGACGCAATCAACAACCCCAGAAGATGAAGTTAAAACCCTGCTCTTGGCTATGTAGCATAGCCTTGTGGATCTCTCTGGAAAAATGGATACCATGAACAGCCGCCTGGACGTTCTGGTCCAGAAAGTGGATAAACATGATGAGCAAGTTAAAGATGCCAAAAGACGCATCTCAGACAACGAAGATGCCACATCCCAAATGCAGCAGCAAGTGTCGCATATGGATAAACTGTTAAAAGTCATTGCTGCCAAAAACTAAGATCTTGAAGCTTGCAGAGCCCTAATAATATCAGAATCATAGGAATACTGGAGAGCACCAACACTGGCCGCATGGAAGACTTTATCGAGCTCCTTTTTAAGGGTACCTTTGGTGAGGAGGCCTTCTCCTCGCATCTCATTGTAGAATAAGCGCATTATTGCTTAGGTCTCTACCCTTCACCAGGCAGAACTCCACGTCCTATTGTGGTCCGTCTCCTGAACTATCTGGTCTGCGATGCCGCTCTTAACCTGGCTGAGCACCTAAGTCCCTGCAATTTGAGAATACCGAGTTCACCATTTATCCGGATTTTACTGTAGCAGTTGAGGAAGCATTCCTCAAATTTCTTCAGGTCAAGCAAAAACTACGGAAAGCGCAAATCGAATATGCCCTCATGTACCCTGCAGGTTTGGGGGTCACTTATCAAGGCAAACACACCCTCTTCTCGAATCCACAACAAGTAGATGACATCCTCAAGACTGTAAAGCGCAGATCACCGAGTCGAGATTCCAGTGACCGAGCTTCCAGATCTCCATCCCCTACAACAGGTTGACTCTCAAGTGGGCACTAATACCTTTGATCTTCTTCATGAACCCTACTCACTCTTCTCATTGCCTGCTGTATCGCGGTCCCTATGAGTTGGGGTTGGCTCTACCTACATCTGTTGAGAGGAACAATGTACTCTTTGGTGGCAGTTCCAGGTGGCTGTGGCTCGTCATGGACAGATAAGTGTATCATCATGCTGTCTATACTCAGTGTGGCTTACTGTTAAGCCTTTTGCAAGCGGTAGGTTTTTGTTTTGGACTTTGCCAAGCACCCTCCCTTTCGCCCCATCTCTATCCCTGCACTACTGGGAGACTGCTCAGAAGTTATTTGTGGGAGAAGGGAGGACACCGTGGCCCACAGGTGCCCCCCACATGGGCAATCCCCCATATTACTTTTTGTTTTTTTGTTGAACTTCCTTGACTTGGACTGTACTGTCAAGAGCTATGTGGTTCTGGGTGGGCAATGCTGTACCAGCTCAATTGGGGTGCTGCTGTCGGTGGAGATGGTTTTTCTTTTTCTTGTCCATGGGTGGGCGGTATATTTCCAGCACAATTGGGGTGCTGTTGTGGGTGGTGGGGGTTGGGGATTGTTGAATTTTATAGTTATTCATGTGATCCATCAGTAGATGGCAGACATGCCAGCACACGTCAAAGTATTCATGCACTTTCCATTCACCAGAGCATCTCTTATAGTAAGTACATTCTTTCGGAATGCCTTCCCAAGCTGAACCGTTACGTATAAAACTACTTACATGGAGCATTAGAGGTCTTGGCGATCCACGCAAGCGTAGGCAAATTCTTACATACCTTGATAGGCATCAAATCCATGTTGCAATGCTTCAGGAGACAAACACCGACGCTCGCTGCCATATTGGTTTTGGGAACAAGTGGGCGTCTGACAGTGTATTTTCCTCCTATTCCACATACTCACGAGGCACTTTAATCATAGTTAAAAAGAACACACCTTTCATTTTAGGCGGCACTCTCGGAGACTCTTCAGGCAGGAGCTGCATGCTTTGGGGTACTTTGAGCGCACAATCGATTACACTGTCTGCTGTTATGGGCCAAACACTGATGATGAATATTATGTCACCACCCTCTGGGGTCAAATTATTGAGGTGGGCTCCACCCATGTCATCTGGGGTGGGGATTTTAATACTACCCTATGCCCCTCCGCTGATAGGTCCAATCCTCTTCCACATCATTGCACTAAAACCCAGGCCACACTTCCTTTTTTTTTTTTCTCCAAAACCTTTATTATACCTTCACAGATTTACACAGCAGTTTGCCTACAACCCAAAGGGCCGGCCGCTAATAAATGAGCATTGGAAGTCATATATATAGTAAGTCCATGTTATATTCATGCTGCTAAGGACAAAAGGTGTATCATACTGTCGGGTGAAAGGTATACAATCAATATCATGTTGCAAGTCAGTTAAGGTTTTGTTTTTTTTGTTTTTTATGAAAACAACAAAAATAACAATCAGGAAATCACAATGCGGTCATCTAGAAATAGTAAGGCCACACTTTCTTGGTTACTTCCAGACCATGGGCTAATAGATGTGTGGCGACATATCCACCCGGCGGAACAAGAAGGCACCTATTACACAACAACACACTCTTCCTGGTCGCAGCTAGATTGCTGGATTTGTTGTCGCGGGGTTGTTCCTTGGATTATCTTGGCAAAGCATATGGCCAGGACCTACTCAGATCACGCCCCAGTCTGTATGACAATTGCGCCCCCTAACATGATCGACACTCCACATTGCTGGAGTCTTATGCCAGAGGTGCTTTTGGATTTAGTCTTCAAGACAGAGCTTGGGGAGGAGATTGAAGATTTTTTTAGCAGAAATAAGGGCTCGGTCACGGATGTCGGTATGAACTGAGAGGCATTTAAAGTCACGATTCTCGGCTTGTGCATGCCAAAAAGCTTTGGAGTCCTCAGAGATATTCGGCAAAACTTGCGACAACTTGAAAATGAGTTGAGGCATTTAGAAAAGGGTCTGGAGTCTGGTGCACTGGGTGCCCAGAGTGCCTCACTTTGCGATAAGCTCACTGAGTATACCGCCACAGCTGAACACAAAGCTAGATTCAGGGGCAAATACTACACTACCCTTCGCTATGGGGAGGGGGAGAGGCCCGGCAGGGTACTGGCGACTGAAATCCAACTGCCCTGTTTTTCTAATTACGTCCTAGATGTGGTGGATGGTGCTGGGGTACGCCACCGGGATGGTCTCGCAATCTTGCACACATTCACCGAATTCTACACAGACCTATACAGTTCTCGTAGGACTAAACCTCCTGATCTCTCCTGATCTACCTCATTATCTCAGGGATGTTGCATTAGGCTGGCTGGGGGAGAATCAGCTGGAATTCTTAGCTGCACCATTCGAAGATGATGAGCTCCGAGCAGCTATTATGCAGATGAAATCTGGTAAAACCCTGGGGCTCAGATTGGCTCCCCATAGATTTTTCCAAAACGTACCTCGATCAGTTACTCCCAGTGTTGAAAGAAGTTTACATGGAGGCTCTGGAGTTACAGATCCTTCCAGGCTAGATGAGAGAGGCACTTATTTCCTCATTCCTGAAGCCCAGCAAACCAGCAGACCAACGCGATTCCTATTGCCCCCCTTCCTTATCAATACAGACGCAAAGATTCTTGCCAAAGTATTGGCCAACCACCTCAGTCTCCTGATGGAGAAATTAGTTTTGCCGGACCAGGCCGGGTTTATTCCTGGTAGAGCAACTTCACACATTCTCTGCACGCTTTTTTCTATTTTACAAATAGTTGACCCACAACTGCCACTACTTCCGGTCTTTCTGGATGCCATGAAGGCCTTTGACTCTGTAGAATGGGATTATCTTTTTGCTATTCTTCAATGCATGGGACTTCCGATGAGCTTTTTGGCATGGATTTGCCTTCTCTATACTTCACCAAAGGCAAAAGTTTTAATCATCTGTCATTTTCCCCCTCATTCTCTCTTTCCCATGTTACCCAGGGTTGTCCATTATACCCTCTCATGTTTGCCCTTTCCATTGAACCCCTGGCAGCCAGACTAAGACAACATCATCAGGACAAAGCCCTCTGCTGCTTTCTTTGTTCGATACTCATTTCTCTATACGCGGATGATGTTACCCTGTATGTTAAGGAACCACGGCAAAATCTCAACCCGCTTCTTCGTGTATTAGTTAGGTTTGGTGGGCTCTCTGGCATCCATATCAACTGGTCCAAATCCCAACATTTTTCCACTCACTGCTTCAGTGACACCATTTGACATTGATTACCCTGTTGAAAGGTGCTCATCTGAAGTAAAATATCTAGGGATACATGTCACCACAAATCGCGAAGAATTGATGAGAGTGAACTATAGGCGAACACTAGAACATGTTACTAGCTGCATACCTAGATGGAATGCGCGCCCCCTCACTATGGCAGGATGCATTTCCCTTATTAAGATGGTGATCCTTCCCAAATTTTTACATTTATTTTTAAACATTCCATATGAACCGGGCAAGGTTTTTTTTCTCATCACTTCACTCGGAGCTGATCAGACTAGTGTGGGGCGGCAAACAACCGCATTTACTCCCAGAGGGGATTTGATATTCCCAACTTTGAATTATATTATCTATGTGTCCAAGCTCATTATACTCACTACTGGTTTCAACCTCCTAGATACACGTCGCATGTGGCGACAGAGCACTGGTTTGCGGGCCCTATCCCGCTAGATGGAGTCATACTGACAACACTTGCACCTCGTACACCCTGCAAATTCTCTGTAGACTGCACGGTTAAAGCATGGCACCTCATTGCTCAGCGCATGCAAGCTCCCATACTATGTTCCCCGTTACCCCCGCTTCCCCATCATCCGAAGATGCCTATCTTGGAGAAGGGTATATTTAAAAGAGTTAAGGCTACAGGCCATATTCAGTTCTAGGGCGACCTTTATCTAAACTGTAAATTTCGCACTCTGCAACAACTATTATCAGACCCTCAAATGTCCACCATGGATATCTTCCTCTTTGTCTGACTTCGACAAGGGCTTAAAGAACATACTCCCTCATACCCTTTGGAGCACCCAGTGGTTTCCCCCTTGCACCATGTACTGCGTAACACCAGCGTCTCTCACCTAGTAGCTACACTCTATCACAACCTGTATACTGACACAGATTACGCCCCCTGTGCTGCTCAAGATATGTGGTCCAACAGTGGGTGTACTGCTGTAAACAGACTGAATACGCCTCATCTAGTAGTCGGCTACGCATCACCCAATACAAATTTCTACATCGCATCTTTTATACCGCGGTTAAGCTACACACATTTGGGTTACGGAAAACAAACCAGTGTGACAGATGCAGGGCGGAAGCTGCTGATTTCCTACATCTCGCTTGGGAATGCGGCTCGGTCCTTACCTACTGGCAACAGGTGTTTGCAGCACTAGAATCTATGATGTCCTTGACACTACCATTCACTCCTCTTCTGGCACTACTCAAATACACAGAGGGGATACCAGTGGAGCATTGTAAATTTGTCTCATTCAGTCTGCTACTGGCCAGAAGGCGGGTGGCCTGTTTGGTGGGGTCGAGGTAGGGCGCCTAAATTCAAGGACTGGATTGAGGAGATGACACTTTGGCAAGACCAAACATACACATATGCTGACCTCCTACCGACTTCGTCACGCCCTGAGATATTTGGGGCCCTTTCAAATCATATCTCTTGGAACACCCCCACAGAAACCAGACACGATCCATGACCACCCCCTAATTTATCGCACCTTATGGCCTAAATATTGACTGCTATTGTGTAATGTCTCTACAATTGGATGTGTTGATTCCTTTTAAATCCTATGCTGATTTGTATTATCTGTGATATGCGAGACCTGTGGTAGATTGCCATGTAATGAAATGTCCGCCTTTTTAATTATTCCTCTACTCTTGGAATTTACATTGTGTAAATTCACTGATTAGTTGTCGCTGTGATGCATGTCTCTATCTATGGAATGTCACTATCATGCTGATTGTCTTTTGTTTCTGTTCTAAGAGAAAAACTTAATAAACAAATTTGGTGAAAAAAACAACAACAAAAAACTCTCTTCTAAATGGGGAGCTAGTGGAGGTTCTGCATGTGTTGAGTGACGTGTTCATGTTGAGGGATGCCAAATACAAGTCTGGCTGCTGTGTTCTGTATGGTCTGGAGTTTGCGTAGCAATAACTTGTTTATCCCGGCATAAAGGGCTTTTCTGTAGTTGAGTCTGATAGTTATGGGTGCATGGGTGACGGTCTTACGTGATTCTGGGGGATCATTTGCAGAGGGTGTTGAAGCAGCTGGAGGCGACGGCGTTGACCTGTCGGGTCATGGAGAGGGAGGAGTTGAGTACGATGCAGAGGTTCCGGGTATGGTCCGTGTGGGTGGGAGGGCTGTTGGACACAAGGTGTTGTCCCATGCAGAGGGGGAGGGTCCGGGGATGAGGACCTCTGTCTTCTTTGAGTTGAGATTCAGGCAGCAGCTGCCCATCCAGGATGCCACATCCTTCATTCATTCCTGGAAGTGGAGTCTGGTGGTGGTGGCGTCCTTGGTGAGGGAGAGGATGAGCTGGGTGTCGTCATCATAGGATATTATGCTGAGTCCATGCTGTCCGACGATGGCGGCAAGGGGGGCCATATAGATGTTTAAAAGTGTGGGGCTGAGCGATGATCCTTGGGGTACTCTGCAGTTGATTTCCATGGGTTCGGATAGGAAGGGTGGTAATCTGATTCTTTGGGTTCTGCCGATGAGGAACGAGCAGATCCAGTCGAGGGTGGTTCCTTGTATGCCAATGTCGATTAGTGAGGTGGTGAGTATGCGGTGGGAGACGGTGTTAAACGCTGCCGAGAGGTTGAGTAGGATCAGGGCCGTGGTGTGTACTTGGTCGAGGAGGGTGCATGGATTTCGTCTGTGGCGAGTAGAGCGGTCTTGGTGCCCTGGTTGCTGCAGAATCCGGATTGGGAGGAGTCGAGGATGGAGTTTGGCTGGGAAAAGCAGTAAATTAATGTTGATCTTGGGAGGATAGGTGAAGTGACTAATTAGGTGACGACTGGATGAATAGATGAGTTTCTATGTGGTTGAAAGGGTGCGGGGCTATAGGGATGAAAAACTGGGTAATACAAGGATGCAGTAAAGTAGGTGGCAGAAGGCTGTTCTCCACTTCCGCTAAACTCTCATCCATCCATACATGAGTTCAGTCATTCACTTATTCATTCATACACACTCACCTTTGTTAATCCTTGTGCATACTTACTGCATTCAGTGATTCTCCCGTTTATACAAACCCGTACAAATAGGCATGCAAATTCACCCATCAATCACTTTCTCTAATAAAAACAGATCATTGCCATTTTTATTCAGAGTTTTTTTATAGCGCAAACTTGACCCAAACGCATCAGAGGATTAACATGAGCACCAGTTACGGTATACAAGGACACATTCATTTTTGTTAGGCACGGGGAGATTGGGAGTTGGTCAGAACCACTGGATGTTGAGTGTCATTGCCGAGACTCGAACCTGGTTCCCCAGATTTGAGATGGACCGCCCGACCGCCCTAGCCCTTTAGGCCACATCCTCTTCCTAAGCCAGTCGAAGATGCATAATACTGCTCTCAAAAATGGGTATCATTTCTTGAATTTTAAAAGTATGGGCTTGCAAGACATCTTCTTCTTTTACAGAAAGCTTCACATTTGGAATTAAAAACATTTTCAGGGATTCATCTGTGAACCCCTTCACTTCAATATCCATATAAAGTCACTCCTCATTATCAACTCCCGTAGATTTTAATTATAATTTTATGGAAAATGAACAAGATACACCAAGAATCACTAGTGTATATCATTCAATGTTATCTACTTTGTACCCGTGCGCACCCTTTCTAGCCTCCTGTTTCGTGCATTCCCACATGGCACTTCCAAGGCCCCCAGACTGTTCTTTCAGTGATCAACTTCTTCAACAGGGAGGGGAACCCGTCTACTTACCCCTATGTTGTGCAGCATGTAGCACAGTACACACAGCTGTCAGCTTGTCTGAGAGGCGCTGTCCTATGACCTCATCTCCTATTTCTAATCATAACTGACCTCCATTTCTTGTGATGTAGATTTATCTCAACAACCTTTACATTATTAACCATCTTATTGTCAATCCTAAATTAAGGTAAGGCTCATGGTGAGGGTAAGCAATGAAATGAGGGTTAGAGTGGGGTAAGAGTAAGGAGTAAGGAGTAAGGACAAAAGTGTCACATTTTTTATCTTCCTCTGCAGGAATTCTATGAATACTATACCTGTTCCCCTTGCCTCACCTGGTTCCTATAGATCACCTAGAGATGAGAGAATAGCAATAGGCCTAAAGGGAGGAAGGGGGAATTGGGAAGAGAAAGTATCACTGACAGGAAGCAGTCTTCCTTTACTTGAAACACACATCAGTACAGATTAGTTCCTAACTGACCGTCAACAATTTGGTCTCGTAATAATGCACACTATTTTTTAAATTGAAAACTATCAATTCAATTGTAATGTATGCCTTAACTATTTGTGCCTTCCTCTTAGCTACTGCCTCTATCTATCTGATAGATTTAGCCACCTGATCAGACAAAAAAATACACTAATATCTCCGGCCTCTGACTGCGTTAGCTTGTGCAAATAATTACATTAAAGTGTCCAAACCTGGCGTCGATTGTAACTGAACTGAGTGACATACTGGGCTGGACAGTCCCCCTTAGTCCTCTTGCTCTTCTCCTGGTATGATGGATGGGTTGGATGGTTCCCGTACTAAGAAGTTGCTCCTCGGGACGGCCATATTGGTGGCCAAAAGAGACATTGCAACGGCGTAGAAAGACATGGCAGCTCCCTCTATTACAAAATGGTGCAAGAGAGTGGACTGGTGTGCCATCCAAGAAAAAACTGTGTATGAGGCAAGAGGCTGTCTGGCCAAACACGGATGTATATGGGGAAAATGGCTGAGCTTACTGGGCTGACCTGCCATGGGCGATGGTTTGGTGGACTGGGGGGCTATCTAGGTCTTTTCCGTGGCAGGACCTGACCGGGGAATGTCCTGTGAATATACCGAAATATCTTATATGTCGCAGTGACGCTCTGTTCATTTTGCTGCTTATAAAATTTAATAAAATTGTTTATAAATAAAAACGTCCCAACTAAAATAGGCTATGTGGATTTATACATAAGTCCCAAAAAGGTGTATGTCAGAATCCCTTTCAGAGGTCCATGGGCATGCATGAGCTACTGGCTCTAACTGTGGTGGTCATGGCACTTGTAATTACAAGGACAGACTATTGCAATTCCTTGTATATGGGCACCCAGAAGCATCTGGCGGAAATATTTAAATCTCTTCAAAACGAAGCTTCCTGACTGCTTTTGAAAATTCCCAAGTTCGCCCCTATTTCTCAACCCTTGCAGAACTTCATTGGCAACCAGTCAGGCATAGGATTCATTTTAAAGCACTATGTCTGGTCCATAAAGCTCTTCACCGGACTGGACCAGAATACTACCAGAAATCTTTTTTCTGGCACTCACCTGGCCTGGTATTTAGATGAAGCTCAACCAGACTGATAATTATTCCCAGAACAAATGAAGCAAAATAGGGCGGCAAGAGTTTCTCCTTTCGTGCTAGCAAACTCTGGAATGCTTTGCCTCTAAACCTGTGTCCTCAATCCAATCTGTTAAAATTTAGAAAAATGCTAAAAACTTGGCTTTTCTGATAGACCTATAACTTATTTCATCCAGTGTGTTCTAGTCTCTGGTGGGTCTTCTTAGTTGAATGCCAGTGGCAAGACACCTTCAGGTAAATGTGCGCTATATAAAACCTAATTATATTACATTACATTGAGACCTTTTACTCCAGATATCTCAGGGCCCGACCTACTATTGATCCAGCTGAATTGGGCCAAGTACGCTGTATGCGCTTGACTCTCAGCAACAGCTGTAGTCGAGCAGTCAAGGCTCCCTCAGGGGGGAGGGAAATAAAGGTCAGTGAACAGAACTCATAATTCAAAATGCCAACACTACAAACAATAAATCGATGCCCAGCAAAATACTTGCTTTTATGAGAAAAAGTAGTAATTTATTTCTAACTCTACACATGCGAAGGAATGCTACATACAGAAGCAATAATACAGACCTCCTTGACTTTGGGGCACTAGTAGTTGGCAGGTAAATCCCTGTCCCATCCTCCTGTGTAACGTGTTATTCCCCATTCACTGGTGGCTGCATTCAGGAAATGCAAACTTTTAGGCCATACTCAAGAGTTCTCCCTTTTAACCCTTGAGAAACTTAGTCAAAAGTGTTTACGGTGCTGCAGCACCATTAGCAGCAAGTTCCCCTTGGGGCCAGTGGGCCCATTTCACAGCTTCCTTGCTCTCTCAGCACAAGAAAGTACAGCAATGCAGTGCCTTCAATTGCACACCCGCGGGTCCAGTTCAGTTTGGAGAAATCAGTCTACTCTCACAGGCACAGGCTCTCTCTCCTGAGCGGCGCTGCTGGAGGCCTCCCAGATATCGGAGCAGTTCCCTGCTCGCAAAGATGGGGTAAGTTGACTCAACGGGGAGGAGAGAATCTTTTCCTTGGCTCCCAACTGGAGCCAGAGAGGATGTGACACCATCCTTAGCATCTCCGGCAGTCCTTAGTGGTGAATTTGGGGCATCTCCCTTGCTGTGCATGTCCATCCTGTGAATTGTTGACCCAGTCTCTTTTTCGGGTGGCAGCCAGAACCTTTGGACAGCGTTGCTCCTGGCAGCCCCTGCTGGCATACGGGATGCCACAATACAGAGTTATCTGGCGCAGGCTGTCCCAGCACTCGCGCACCAGCCCAAATAGTCACAAGCCTTAGCACTCCTTGAAGCAGTAACCTTACTGGTGGCTCCCTCTAGGTTACGGGGTCTCCACAGTGCAGCAGAACAGGTGTAGCAAGACCTACATGGCACTTTGCACACATTTCAGTCCACCGTGGCCCTCTCTTGGCATAGCAGGGCCACCAAAAACAATCTTGCATATGGGGGATGGCCTAATTGTACTCGGCCGAATCCTCACACAGGGAGTTCTCATGGTAGGGTTCCCCACTGGACCTTGCTCCATCTAATGCTCTGCTCTTCCTCACAGGGCATACTGATCTTGGCATGCAGGCAAGCAAGCACTGGTGCTCCAGGCTCCAGGGTAGGTGGTCTTGGTTTCCATGCGTGATGTTCCATTACCCAGCAGGTAACCTTGCAGTCCTTGGCCCCCCATCCTGGTCAAAGGCAGAAGTCTTGCAGAGCTCCCGTTCTAACACAGCCCATCTGACTGCTTAGTAGATGACCAATTTTGGGGTACTTCTAGTCCTTTTCCAGATACCAAATGTGATTTAGGGTCTCGGTCTTTGATGTTTTCTGTGGGGGTTCAGCTTCTTTTGAAGTTGGCACCTCTCCTTTTTCATCTTCCTTCATGATAGATGTCTGTCACAGCAGGCATGACTCCGAAGCTGATTGTTCACACCACAATTCATGGGAGTGACCAGAGTTCACCCGGATGTCAGCCTCAGTGTTATGTGCATCAAAAGGTTAATCCCAGCCCCCCAGGCCCCCAGCCCTACTCTTTATGATTCTCTTATCAGCCCCATATCCCTTCCTGAGATGTGCCCAAGCCCCTTCCTTGTGATCTATCAGTGAATCAAAGAGCAGTCTTTTGAACTGTGACAGGAGTCTCTTCCTTTTCCCTCCAGTGTGAGGTCACCCAACTCACATGAATGCAGCAATACACACATCTGACTGGGGCGATTCCTCTCCTCCTCATGTCTCTACCAGGTAGGCCTGGGCTTCCCAAAATGGAACCCAGGGACCTCCATACAATGTACATTGCAGACACACTCACTCAGTGTACTTTAACAGTACACTTTCGGTCAAGCACTGTGCTTCCAAGCATTGTACCCTTACATGTACCCATGCATCCAGCAAACGTACTCAGTCTGCATGCACTGTTCAGTACTGTTTAGCTTTTCTATATTTAACCAGAGTGTGCTCTTTACGAACACACACACTGCCAGCACACACTCATCATGTGAGCACGTGACCCTTCATATTGTACTCCACGCAAGAACAGATACACTCAGCACATGCTTTATCCACACATCCACTTCACATCACTACACCTCTCATGTAATGTATTCCTTTCTGCATACCTACACCCAGTACATGTACTAACCACACATGTAATGCACAGTACATCTCCATCCTTGTACTTTACCCTTCCCGGGCACACATACAACTAACACAGAGTTACTACTCATGTGCTGCGCAGCACACTACCACTTACCTGATGTAGGCCAAGGATGAGTTGAGCATGCAGCAGCTGAACTTTTGAAAACATGAGTGAGCCATAGGACTCACTGAGGACACAGGATAAAAAGGTCCTGTTTACTACTAATGATCACTACACTGTACGCTGCCTCCACTGCATGTGTGCTACTTAACTCGTGGTGAAGGCGGTAGCCTTCCAGCACTATGAGGAGGATAGTGCTTTGGGCACTCCTCCCGGTCCCATAAGACCGCAATCCATGAGACAGGCCTATGTCATGGTGCACACACGTTATCTGTGTTTGCCTATGACAAAAAAAATCAGAATTAGTGATCAATACAACGGTACAGTTGGGCACTCAGGGAAAGGGTACACGTCTTTACCATGCAGAGGACCTTTCCATCCCAACAGTTCAAAAAGACATTTGTTTGCATATCATACTAAAAAACAATAGCAGGATGCTAAGAGGCACACCTGCACTGAGTTCCATCTAAATAAGGAAAAAAATAATCAAATATTTCTCCAAAGGCAACGGGTGGTATTCGTATTTTGTCTGCTGCCTCAACAGCAACCAAACAATGCATAAGGTACCCTGGGGAAATCCCAAAAATCTAAGAAGACTCTGAGAGAAGCAGTCCAGTGTGGCTGCAGTAGACAGTCCTGAACAAGCCTTTGAGAAGCAAGAAGCATTGCTAGGAACCTGTCATAAGTACCTGGTGTGAGAAGTTGGCCCGATATGCAACGTTCGCTATTCTAGCGACCGCTATGTATCGTTCCAACGACCCTTATGGTGTTTGGTTGTAAGTCAACCTATAGACCAGCTATCCTAGTAGCGTGGATACGAGCAGTCTAAGGCTAAAGACTCGAGAGGGCGTGTTAAGCCAGCTGTTTACCACACATGTACCCCTTGAACACCCAGTGAAAGGACACCACACAAGTGTTATGAAAATAAACAGGATATTTATTAAGAATCACAACAGCCCTGTACTCTTTATGAGGACAGGGTACTAAGCACAAACCAAATCTCTTTAGCAAATACTTCAAGTGCACAATTAAAACAAGTGTCCGAGGACACGGAAAGGTTAAGGTCTCGGGGGACCCGATAAGGCAAGTCGGAAGCGAGGGACTCGGGACCCTAGAGTAAGGAGGCTATGCAGGCACCGAAATGCCGAGTTACCTAGCCACGAGGGCTGCGGCTGCACAAGTCTTACAGGCGTCGGGGTCTTCGCTGACGAGCCAGGAGCCGGAAGAAAGGAGTTGCTGGCCGGCGACCAGTGCTGAATAGTTCGTAGAGATCCAAGCCTGGATCGGAGATTGATGAAACCTGAAAGCAGAGGGGACCAAGTTCGTACTACTAGCCAGTAGTCAGAGGGTACCAGGAAGGCACCGGTTGGCCGTCACCTCGACCAGGTGAGTGGGCGACGCTAGGCTCTGCAGTCTCACGGACCAGGAGGCGTTGTCGGCGACCACGGTGGAGGTGCGAGCTGTCCCACGAAGGATGATGCTGTCGGCGTCGCTGGGCCCAGGATGGGGCAACAAGCCTTGGCAGATCTCAGGGCCACGGGGTGGGCCTAAGATGGCGTCTTGAGTGGACCAGGAGGGTCCGGGGTGCTTCTCGCAAAGATGGAAGCAAGGGCCAGTCTGGAGCAACCAGACCAGCAGTGAGGATTCTCGGATGTCGTCAAAGAAGGGCACAAGCCAGCGGCTAGTGACCAGACAACGTGCTGAGCAGCGAGCAGAAGGGCCCCACGCAGAACGTGGAGATGCTGGGAGACTGCACTTCGGTGCTAGAGCGGCTCAGGATCGGGGCTTCTCGGACCCCAGAGCACTCACCAGAGAGTTACCTCGATGGTCGTGCTGGTTAAGAGCGTGCAGGTTCTGATGATGGTCGGTCCCTCGAGGTCTTGTCGCACCCACAGATCACAGCTGAGCTGATGACGTGGGTAGAGGTCAGAGTTGCCAGGGAAGCCGGTTCTCGTCGAGCTGGGCCGTCGGATTCCTTGAGGAAAGACTTACAGCAAACCGCAGAGTTCTTAGTTGGTGCCCGCTGATGCAGGGTGACTACTCCTTAGCCACAAGGGAGAAATCTTGAGAAGAGTCTTGAGTGTCCTTTCGTAGAAAGTAGTTCTTGATTCAAAGATGATCTAATTTGGAAGGGTCCCCGCTCCGGTCTTTATCCTAAAGAAAGGGGTGGGTACATGACTAGGTCCTGCCCTAAGGGTGGGACCAGGAAGGGGGGTAGTTACGCCCCTCTCCCCTGCCGGACTTTCCCCAGGCCAGGGCTGTCGCCCCTGGAACTGGTTCTAACCGGCAGATGCGTAGTGAGCACCGGGGTGCCACTCCGCAGTCACCTTCTCGCCAAAGCCCTACCTACCCAGAATACACAAACCCTGTCTGGGACGGTGCGAACAGCGCCCTCGACAGGAAACCCTTTGTCCAAGTGCTCCTCGCTGGAAGGACTCCCAGCAGCAGGAGGTCAGACTCGTGTCTGTGGTGGCAGCATCCATTTTGTGGAGCTGAGGCTTCAGTTAACTTTAACCGGGGTTCACAGTTACGTACATGTCGTGTCCCTCTAGAAGGGTGGGATGCTAACCTCATCGCCAGAGTTGGTGAGAGGGCAGCACCCCGATTCGTATGACACCTTACTCGACATGCCTTGATAACGCGACACCGGAGTTACCGATATGGTACGCGTTATCATGGAACAGCTATTGGGTCTTGATTCCGCAAGCTGCAGCCGGGCTCGGCTCGGGCCTGAACCTAGCTCACACGAGCCCACGCACTCTGCCTTCAGGATTGATAAGGCCTGCCATAGGAGTGACTGATAGGGACTCGGGTGTCCATTGTATGGTTAGATATAGGGCTACTATACCTAAAGCGAAGGGTGGTTACACGTCTTCGCCCCAGCTGTCGTGCAGCCAGTTGTGTCAGATTTAAGAGGCCAGCCAGTGGTGGCATAATACATGCTTCAGCCCCTGGCGGCCCTGGGTACACCTATGCCCTGCGTTACGGGGTCTGATAAGGTGGCCCAGTACCAATTGGTAAATGCACCTAGGGTACATATCGTAATTTAGAAAGAGAACAGCCAGGCTGTGGGTCTGATTAGCGGGCCCACAGCCAGAGAAAGTCGTAAACCAGTGAAACAAAAGCAAAAAATCTGGGTGATCATAGGATTGCAGACCCTACTCTCCTACATGACCCCCCCCAAACGTCGGAACAATAAGCTAACCTTGACCAGGTGAGTCTTCTTGTTCTAAGTGGAAATATCTGGAGAGCCCATCGGCATTGCCATGATCAGTACCAGGTCTGTGTTCCACTGTGAAGTCCATCCCCTGTAGGGAAATGGACCACCTAAGCAGTTTGGGGTTTTCACCCTTCATCTGATTTAGCCACAAGAGGGGCTTATGGTCGGTCTGAATCTTGAAGTGAGTGCCAAACAAGTATGGCCTCAGCTTCTTCAGGGCCCAAACCACAGCAAAGGCCTCCCTCTCAATAGCTGACCAATTCTTCTCTCTAGGGGTCAGCCGACTGCTTACAAAAGCAATGGGCTGGTCTTGACCATCAAAATTCAGTTGAGAAAGAACAGCTCCCACACCCAACTCAGAAGCATCTGTTTGGACAATGAATGGTTTGGAGTAGTCCGGACTCTTGAGGATAGGCGCCGTGCACATGGCCTGCTTTAGGTCATCGAATGCTTTTTGACAGCTTGCTGTCCACTGAACCTTTTTTGGCATTTTCTTGCTTGTCAGTTCGTTTAATGGTGTCACGATGGAACCATAGTTCATGACAAACTTCCGGTAGTATCCAGTCAGGCCCAAGAAAGCTCGAACCTGAGTCTGGGTGGTTGGAGGAGCCCAGTCCCTGATTGACTGTATCTTGCTCTCCAGTGGCTGAACCTGGCCTCCACCTACAAGGTGGCCCAGGTATACAACCTGTGTCTGCCCTATCTGGCACTTGGTGGCCTTGATAGTGAGACCTGCTGCTTGCAGTGCCTCTAACGTCTTCCGCAGGTGGACCAGGTGATCCTCCCAGGTGGAGCTAAAGACAGCGATATCGTCAAGATACGCCGCGCAGAAGTCATCCAGCCCAGTAAGGACTTGATTCACCAGCCGTTGGAAGGTGGCAGGTGCATTTTCAGACCGAAGGGCATCACCACGAACTGATAATGCCCACCAGGGGTTGAAAATGCGGTTTTAGGTTTGGCGTCCTCAGCTAACCTGATTTGCCAATACCCAGCTGTCAGGTCAAACGTACTTAAGTAGTTGGCCGAAGCCAATCTATCGATAAGCTCGTCTGCCCTTGGTATTGGGTGGGCGTCAGTCTTAGTGACTGCATTGAGACCCCTGTAGTCTACGCAGAACCTCATCTCTCTCTTACCACCCTGGGTGTGAGGTTTCGGCACTAGAACTACGGGACTAGCCCAAGGGCTATCCGAGGGTTCAATGACTCCCAGCTCCAACATTTTCTGCACTTCACTCTTGATGCAGTCTCTAACGTGATCAGGCTGCCGGTAGATTTTACTCTTCACGGGCAAGCTGTCACCAGTGTCAACCTCATGGGTACACCAATCGGTCTGGCTGGGTGTTAGAGAAAACATATGCCTGAACGACTGAAGAACCTGTTTACAGTCATTCTGTTGATGTTCGGAGAGGCTGCCACAAAAGACAACACCATCTACCGAGCCATCGTCAGGATTCTGAGTGAGCAGGTCGGGGAGAGGGTCACTCTCTTCTTCCTGTCCCTCATCTAGGGCCATGAGCAAACTCATGTCCTTCCTGTCGACATATGCTTTTAGCCTGTTGACATGGAGCACCCTGTGGGGGCTCCGGGGAGTTCCCAGGTCGACCAGGTAGGTGACCTCTCCCTTTTTCTCCAGGATGGTGTAGGGCCCGGACCATTTGTCCTTGAGTGCTGCTGGGGCCACTGGCTCCAACACCCACACCTTCTGTCCGGGCTGGTAAACAGTCAAGACAGCCTTTTGGTCATGCCAAGCTTTTTGGAGTTCTTGGCTGGCCTTAAGGTTTTCGGATGCCTTCTCCATGTATTCAGCCATCCGCGAGCGGAGGCCAAGCACATAGTCCACCATGTTGGTTGCAGGCTTTTTGAGAGGTCTCTCCCATCCTTCCTTCACCAAACACAGGGGTCCTCTTACAGGATGCCCATACAAAAGTTCAAAAGGGCTGTAGCCAACCCCCTTCTGTGGGACTTCTCTGTAGGCGAACAAGAGGCAGGGGATCAGGACGTCCCATCTACGCCGAAGCTTTTCCGGTAGTCCATGAATCATCCCTTTTAGGGTCCTGTTGAATCTCTCAACAAGCCCATTGCATTGTGGGTGATAGGGTGTAGTGAACTTGTAGTTAACACCACATTCCTTCCACATAGCAGTTAAGTAGCTCGACATAAAGTTTGCACCTCTGTCGGAGACGACCTCCTTAGGGAAGCCCACTCTGGAGAACACTCCAACTAGGGCTCTTGCCACAACAGGTGCTGTAGTGGTCCTAAGCGGAATAGCTTCAGGATACCTGGTGGCATGATCCACTACCACCAGTATAAACTTGTGCCCTGATGCTGTAGGTGGTTCCATGGGACCGACGATGTCGATCCCCACCCGTTCAAAGGGTACCCCCACCACAGGCAGTGGTATAAGGGGGGCCTTCGTCGTGCCACCTGACTTACCACTGGCTTGGCAAGTGACACAGGAGCGGCAAAACTCCTTGGTATCTTCGTTCATGTGAGGCCAGTGAAAGTGTGAGACGAGCCTGTCCCACGTTTTCGTCTGGCCCAAGTGACCTGCTAAGGGAATCTCGTGGGCCAAGGTAAGTAGGAAACCACGCTGAGACAAGGGTACAACCAGCCTCCTGGTCATGCCAGGCTTGGGGTCTCTTGACTCAGTGTACAGGAGTCCATCTTCCCAGTATACCTTGTGGGTACCTGTGGCGTTCCCAGCAGCCTCAGCAGCAGCCTGCTGTCTGAGGGGTTCAAGAGAAGGGCAGTCTAACTGGTCCTTCCCCAGGTCTTCCCTTGAGGGTCCCCCTGAGCCCAAGAATTCAACTTGATCAAGTTCGAACTCCCGCGGCTCAGTTTCCCTCAATTCCTGTAGGTCAGCCTCCTCTGAGACTTGATCCTCGACCTGGGGCAAGGGGGAAGGCGCAGCCTTAACCCTACTGCTCTTTTTCTTGGGAGGTGTCTGGTCCGTTGTTCCAGGATCCAGCACCTGCTCAGTGGGGCATTTCCTGACCTGTGACCTAGTCACAGCGAACACATGTGCTGGCAAACCTAACATTTCCATGTGAGTCCGGTGCTCCACTTCTGACCATTGTGACGACTCCAAATCATTGCCCAACAAACAATCCACTGGGAGGTCTGGACTAACTACAACCTTCTTTTGGCCAGTTACCCCTCCCCAGGAGAAAGCTACAATTGCCATACTGTGATTGGTAGTGACATTGCTTGCATTGGTCACCAGGAATTCTGTACCTGGCATGATCTGTCCAGGGTCCACAAAGTTAGGCGTCACCATGGTGATGCTGGCACAAGTGTCCCTATAGGCCTGAGCCATCTTTCCATTTATGAAAGGCGTCTGTCGGTATTTGCCCAAAGAATTGGGGCTTACGTCAGGGGACACGTCCACGTACCCTGTACTGACAAGGACAGCCTGAGTGAGTGTGCCAACTAAGTTGTCACGCCCCTCAGAACCCAGGGTTAACCCTACTAAACCCTTGGGAGGCGCACTACCACTGCTGACTGTACTAGGGGGCACAGGTGCCTTAGGGGCTGCAGTGGCAGGAGTCTGCCCTCCTCCTTTCTTGGTGCACTCACTAAACCAGTGAGATTTACTTTTACAGTACTGGCACCATCTTTTGGATTGGCCTTCTTTCTTCTTTTGGGGAGCCTGACCCCCACCCTCTTTGGGTTGTTGGGGACCTGTCGAAGACTTCTGGTCACTTTGTTCCCCTTTAGAATCTTTACCCTTCTGGTCTGCTTTCTTCTGACCACCTTGACTCTGGCCCTGGTTCTGTTTAACTCTTGTACGAACCCATCTGTCTGCCTTCTTTCCCAATTCTTGGGGAGAGGTCAGATCCGAGTCGACAAGATGCTGATGCAACAACTGGTTCTGACAATTGTTTAAAATTTGTTCTCTCATCATCAAATTATACAATCCTTCGTAATCAGTAACCTTACTGCCCAGCAACCAGCCCTCAAAAGCCTTAGTGGCACAATCGACAAAATCAGACCAATCTTGAGACTGCGTTTTCTGGGTATCCCTGAACAGCACCCTGTACTGCTCAGTGGTTAGGCCGAACCCTTCAACGAGTGTATTTTTCAAGATTTGGTAATTGTTAGCATCCTCCACCCTTGTGGTGAGGAGCTTGTCTCTTCCTTTTCCTTCAAAGGAGAGCCACAAGATAGCTGCCCACTGACTCTGGGGAACACCCTGCACAGTGCAGGCCCTCTCCAAAGCGGTAATCCATTTGTGGATGTCGTCCCCTTGTTTAAAGGGGGGTACTATCTTACCAAGGTGTTTCGTATCGAAACTCTTTTCCCTATTACTAGGTACATTGCTGCCACCAGTGGGGACTGCCCCACTTAACTGTTGCTCTCTAGCAAAGGCAAGCCTCTCTTTGGCCAGGGCAAGTTCTTCCCTTTCGATCCTCAGATTAGCTGCCCTTTCCTTAGCTTCGTACACTCTCCTCTGAGGGGACGTCATCCCTCTTTGAGAAGAGTTGTGAGAGCCATTGGTTTGAAGGGATCTGCCAGAGCCTCTTGACAGAGACCTGGCTCGTCCGTTCCCAATGTTAAGCTGACCTGATAGTGGCCCCAGGGGTCCCCCAGTACCGCTATCATGTTTGCTTAAGTTGGACCTGCTAAGTCTGACGACTTCTACCTGTCCCTTATCTGCCTCATCCCCAGAGAGATCCTCATCCTCATCCTCCTCCACATCTTCATTCTCAGTTGCGAGGTGGATGAGGTCAGGATCGTCCCGGGTTCCCTCGAGGGGAGGCATGTCTCCTTCTGGATTAGAAGAGCTACGAAGTTTCTCAGCTCTTCTGGCATCATAAGTCTCCAAGAGACCAATCAGAAAGGACGTTGTGGGGTTAGACCCCTGCTGAATCTTCCTGGAGTGACACAGTCGTCTTAACTCCTTGAAGCTCAGCACAGTATATCCTGAAGGGATGACCTGTGGAGGGTCAACTGACACAAGGGGAGACCCAGAGTTTCCTCCTTTGTCCGACATACTGTTTCTAGTGTGGTGTAAGTGATGCACCTACCTACACTATGTGTTTACCTACTGTACCCTTGCTAAGAGTTGTAGCCAAGGTGTGCTAAGCTTTGAGGAGCTACAACAGCTGGTTCAGTAGAACTCAGAGTATTCTAAGCTTTAGTTATATGTACTAACAGTACTTGTGCGATCTTTCAACAAGATATTCTTAGGATACGTGTGGTAAAACAACAGCAAGCTCAAATCCCAACCGCTGCTCACCAATGTGAGAAGTTGGCCCGATATGCAACGTTCGCTATTCTAGCGACCGCTATGTATCGTTCCAACGACCCTTATGGTGTTTGGTTGTAAGTCAACCTATAGACCAGCTATCCTAGTAGCGTGGATACGAGCAGTCTAAGGCTAAAGACTCGAGAGGGCGTGTTAAGCCAGCTGTTTACCACACATGTACCCCTTGAACACCCAGTGAAAGGACACCACACAAGTGTTATGAAAATAAACAGGATATTTATTAAGAATCACAACAGCCCTGTACTCTTTATGAGGACAGGGTACTAAGCACAAACCAAATCTCTTTAGCAAATACTTCAAGTGCACAATTAAAACAAGTGTCCGAGGACACGGAAAGGTTAAGGTCTCGGGCGGACCCGATAAGGCAAGTCGGAAGCGAGGGACTCGGGACCCTAGAGTAAGGAGGCTATGCAGGCACCGAAATGCCGAGTTACCTAGCCACGAGGGCTGCGGCTGCACAAGTCTTACAGGCGTCGGGGTCTTCGCTGACGAGCCAGGAGCCGGAAGAAAGGAGTTGCTGGCCGGCGACCAGTGCTGAATAGTTCGTAGAGATCCAAGCCTGGATCGGAGATTGATGAAACCTGAAAGCAGAGGGGACCAAGTTCGTACTACTAGCCAGTAGTCAGAGGGTACCAGGAAGGCACCGGTTGGCCGTCACCTCGACCAGGTGAGTGGGCGACGCTAGGCTCTGCAGTCTCACGGACCAGGAGGCGTTGTCGGCGACCACGGTGGAGGTGCGAGCTGTCCCACGAAGGATGATGCTGTCGGCGTCGCTGGGCCCAGGATGGGGCAACAAGCCTTGGCAGATCTCAGGGCCACGGGGTGGGCCTAAGATGGCGTCTTGAGTGGACCAGGAGGGTCCGGGGTGCTTCTCGCAAAGATGGAAGCAAGGGCCAGTCTGGAGCAACCAGACCAGCAGTGAGGATTCTCGGATGTCGTCAAAGAAGGGCACAAGCCAGCGGCTAGTGACCAGACAACGTGCTGAGCAGCGAGCAGAAGGGCCCCACGCAGATCGTGGAGATGCTGGGAGACTGCACTTCGGTGCTAGAGCGGCTCAGGATCGGGGCTTCTCGGACCCCAGAGCACTCACCAGAGAGTTACCTCGATGGTCGTGCTGGTTAAGAGCGTGCAGGTTCTGATGATGGTCGGTCCCTCGAGGTCTCGTCGCACCCACAGATCACAGCTGAGCTGATGACGTGGGTAGAGGTCAGAGTTGCCAGGGAAGCCGGTTCTCGTCGAGCTGGGCCGTCGGATTCCTTGAGGAAAGACTTACAGCAAACCGCAGAGTTCTTAGTTGGTGCCCGCTGATGCAGGGTGACTACTCCTTAGCCACAAGGGAGAAATCTTGAGAAGAGTCTTGAGTGTCCTTTCGTAGAAAGTAGTTCTTGATTCAAAGATGATCTAATTTGGAAGGGTCCCCGCTCCGGTCTTTATCCTAAAGAAAGGGGTGGGTACATGACTAGGTCCTGCCCTAAGGGTGGGACCAGGAAGGGGGGTAGTTACGCCCCTCTCCCCTGCCGGACTTTCCCCAGGCCAGGGCTGTCGCCCCTGGAACTGGTTCTAACCGGCAGATGCGTAGTGAGCACCGGGGTGCCACTCCGCAGTCACCTTCTCGCCAAAGCCCTACCTACCCAGAATACACAAACCCTGTCTGGGACGGTGCGAACAGCGCCCTCGACAGGAAACCCTTTATCCAAGTGCTCCTCGCTGGAAGGACTCCCAGCAGCAGGAGGTCAGACTCGTGTCTGTGGTGGCAGCATCCATTTTGTGGAGCTGAGGCTTCAGTTAACTTTAACCGGGGTTCACAGTTACGTACATGTCGTGTCCCTCTAGAAGGGTGGGATGCTAACCTCATCGCCAGAGTTGGTGAGAGGGCAGCACCCCGATTCGTATGACACCTTACTCGACATGCCTTGATAACGCGACACCGGAGTTACCGATATGGTACGCGTTATCATGGAACAGCTATTGGGTCTTGATTCCGCAAGCTGCAGCCGGGCTCGGCTCGGGCCTGAACCTAGCTCACACGAGCCCACGCACTCTGCCTTCAGGATTGATAAGGCCTGCCATAGGAGTGACTGATAGGGACTCGGGTGTCCATTGTATGGTTAGATATAGGGCTACTATACCTAAAGCGAAGGGTGGTTACACGTCTTCGCCCCAGCTGTCGTGCAGCCAGTTGTGTCAGATTTAAGAGGCCAGCCAGTGGTGGCATAATACATGCTTCAGCCCCTGGCGGCCCTGGGTACACCTATGCCCTGCGTTACGGGGTCTGATAAGGTGGCCCAGTACCAATTGGTAAATGCACCTAGGGTACATATCGTAATTTAGAAAGAGAACAGCCAGGCTGTGGGTCTGATTAGCGGGCCCACAGCCAGAGAAAGTCGTAAACCAGTGAAACAAAAGCAAAAAATCTGGGTGATCATAGGATTGCAGACCCTACTCTCCTACACCTGGTACTGGATGTATGACGGTACAACGCGTACCGTTTCAACGCGTGCCTTTACGACGTGTCTTTAACAATGCAAGTCGTTACAATGACTTGCGTTGTTGGGCGCGGATATTAAATAGTATAATGTACTATTCTAACACCAGCCCCCGTGGATTGTAGGGAAGGTGTTGGAATAGTAAATATACTATTCTTTATCCTTTAGAGCCCTCCAGCGCAAGTCGTGGTTATAACTTGCGTTGTAAAGGACGTATCGTAAAAGCACTGCGGGGTAACATCCGCGTTGAAAAGGATGTTCCCCCCTGGTACTATCTTAGCATTCTTGTGAGAATAGCACTTATGCCTCTCGAGACTTCGAGCACTTCAATGTTCATCTTCGGCACATTCTTCCGGCTGCATTAATGAGCATGTGGCTGCTGGCTTCAGTTTCTCTAAGGAATACAAATTAAAGTGCACAGTAGCAGGTACAGCTCTTTGTTGTATTAGTGATCCAGTCTGTGGGACATTTATGTTTAAAATGTTCAGGAACTCCTCGGATCAGGAAGTTAGTTGTGCCTGTAATCATAAAAATAGGTAAGACTTAAGACAAGGGTTAGGTAAGCATAATGATTAATTTAAGGGGAAATGGTATTTTCAGGGCTACAATATGGTGACAGCATTGAGGTAGTGGCAATTCAGACTGACAATGTAGTGGTATTCCAGGCACATATCATAACTTAGGGAGAGATAAGGTAGTGGTTGCTGAGGTCAGCCATAGGGCTCCACCAGAAATAATAATAGAGAAATGTACTGTCCAGCAAGCAAAGCACAGTTGCTCTTTGTGTCATTTCTTGTTCAAGTATGGTCAGCATTATGTTTTTTAAGTTTAATGAGAACATTTATTCATACCAGAATTTAACAATCATGAGATTGTTCATAAATACATCAATTAAAGGACGGAAGGAAAGAAAGTGGGTGTAGGCACATGGTGAATGAACAATACATATGTATAGATCTGATTATAAATTACAAATAAGCATTAAGAGTATGAGTTTAAAACAATGAATAATAAACAAGAAAGATAATATAATCAAAATGAGAAGTCAAGGAGGCTTAAATACACCTTGAGCAGCAGGCAGGGTGCAGATGATCTTTTGGCAGAGTCGTCTAGGAACTGTGCAAACAGTAACCACAGTTCTTGCTGTTTAAGGACAAGAGATACATAATGCATGTATGCAGTGTCTAATCTAGGATTATCAATAGAGTGGTGAGTCCCGCACTCCGTTGAGGTAATCTAAAGTTCAAATAACCTTTGTGTTGAAAAATGCGCTATTTTATTTGGCATACAGTGAGGTATCGTCCTCTGAGCCTGGACGTAGAGTGGAATATGTCTGTCGCGTTTCCCCACTGGGACACGTCCCTCAGGTGCACTGCCTATGTCAAAATTGGAATCAACTTCAAACAAAGTTAAAAATGTTGATGTACTAAAGTATTTTATTTGAATCATCATAATCATTATTGCGATTTCATGAATTAACCCAGTCATTCATGTGGTGATGTGTATTAATGAAGCATCATACAATAAGGCGCAAGTCGTACACAAATGCAGTTCGGGCATGGTGAATGTCCTTCGTCAGAGGGTATGCTCCTAAAAAAATCAAAAAAGCAGAAATGAAGCGACAGTACCAGTACGTTTGTTTGCCACTTATCCCTGGTTACCAGTGGTTTCAGTGTAGTTAAATCTTTTTAATCTTAATCTTTCAAGAGGTCTTTATTCGATTTGCATCATAAAAGACAAATACATGTTAAAAAGCAGTTCATACTCTTACATATAAGATAATAAATATATACATTTTTAAAAACAAGTTAAGAAAAGTATTACATTTTTAGACAATGATGTGCAAAAACAAAAAGACCCCTTACTACATAAACAATACTACATTCGAGCTAAAAGATATAAAAACATGTACTGTGGGAACTTCATTTGCCAAGGTTGCGAGAACGAATTGACCATGCCCAGCTCACAACTTTTGCTACACCAATGGCAATAGGGGTTGAAGTATCTGTTTTAAGAATCCTAGTTGCTGCCACTGCCGATCTGGTACATAATAGGCGACAGACTGGCAAAAGCCAAACTTTCCTGGGTAACAAGTACTTAGGGCAACTGAAAAAAAGATGTTCAATATTTTCTACTGCTGTTACACAGAAGGGACACTTGTCGCTACCACCAGTTGACCAGGAGTGCGTAAGCTCTCTCACGGGTAACGAGCCTACTCGTAATTGGTGATACAGTTTGCGATCGTTTGGCTTTGTAATTACGTCCCAGTAGGCTTCATATTTAGGGACATCCTTTACAACCAGAAATTCAAGTGTCATGGTAGGACCAACAACCATAGCGGATCTCCTCTCAGCGATCCAGTGCCAATAAATATCTTTAAGTGCCTTTTTTGATGGAAAGGCCGCGCGTGCAGGATCAACCCACAATGCCTCCAGGCTCAAATTTTTTAAAAGCATCCTGAGATGCGAGAACCAGGTGCAAGTCGTACACAAATGCAGTTCGGGCATGGTGAATGTCCTTCGTCAGAGGGTATGCTCCTAAAAAAATCAAAAAAAGCAGAAATGAAGCGACAGTACCAGTACGTTTGTTTGCCACTTATCCCTGGTTACCAGTGGTTTCAGTGTAGTTAAATCACAAACTCCTAAGTGAGATAACATGCCAAATAAATAAAACAACGCTAACAAAGTGCAGCTAAGGGAAACATAGTGACCTAATTGAATGATTACTATACATGTTTTCAAAGCAACAGTGTAAAATGCAATTGCCAGGAAGGAGGCTCATGCTGAAGTGCTCAAACGAGTCAAAAGTGATGTAGGATTGTTCACGTGCCAAAAACAACTTTCCACTTAAGGATACCCATGCATTTAGTGACTAATTAGTAGTGATACACTGTCCTCGTATAAAGAGAAAACTTTGCATTTTGAACATGCACTTGGTGAGACAGATTTATGCACGCCGCGGTTATAACCTCTAACTAAAGAGGCGAATGTGGAAAGTGAGTATCGGGTGAGCCCAAAAATGTGTTCATACCGGTTTATGCCACTCGGTGATGGGGAACTCGTACTGAGTCCAATGTTGTTTGCATATCGAGCTGGCTTACCTCTTTAAAGTGAACATGCATTTAGTGGTAAAAAGCTTAAGCTTGCAATGGTTATTAAAAAACAGGGTACCTTATGCAGTCCCGAGAACGACATGTCACTCTTCGGTCATGAACAATGGGGACCCAGGGGGACCGTGGTGTAGCCGGTGTCCCCCTGGGGCTGTTGGCGCAGTGGAACGATCCACACAGCGCGTGGGATTTTCTGTCAGGGAAGGGGGTGGGGCCTGGGATATCTTATATTTAGGTGGCGTTTTGGCGCAAACGTTATTGCGCTGAGGGGAATCAAAGGCGGTTTTGAATTGACCCACAGCCTCGGTTTTCTCCTGATAGTTTCCTGTCACGTGTTTTCCTTGATTGAAATGGCGGATTCGTCAGCTGTGAAAGACGCGCTTCGCGTCATTTACGAAGTGGGCCGTGAGGATCTTTTGATCCCAAGCATGTCCGTGGTGCTGGCTGCGGTGGGGAGACGACCGAAGCGTGTTGCAGCGCAGGGGGTCCCAAACGCTGTAGCGGCATGCCTACCTGCGCGTTCCCGATCCCAGGCGGAGGCCGATCGGGGTGAATCAGTGCCACAGCGTCTCCCTCACAGAGGCCGTGCTACGCGGCCTGCTGGTGGTAGAGGGCTCCAATCTTCACGCAGCGCTCCCCTGTCTGATGAAGGATCAGGTCAGTTAAGGGCGCTCTTTACATCACGTGTGGGACGTACTGGGAGGCGTGTAAGAGGAAGGGGTGGAGCTACCTCTGTAAGCCTACCAGCTTCCATGTCTAGTCTGAACAGTAGGAGAGGGAGGGGTCATGTTAAAGGGGATGAGGGCATTTTTCTGTTACCGGCTCCTCATATCACTGAGAAGAGATCACTGTTAAGTGGCACGGTGCCTAAAATGAAGACTCTGCTAAATGAAACCACAAATGCTATTGATATTGCACGTCAGGTTTCTATTGAGGGACGCTCTGCTGCTCTTGTTGATTATTCCAGTGACAGTGGGGAGGAAGACATTGATTTACAAGTTATGTCACACAATACCAACAGAGTTTCTGATAATAATAGTGGCCAGATTGTGGTTTCGGAAGTGGATGGTCATGTTTCAGGAATGTTTTTGTCACCAGTGCCTAGAGGCCCTCCTGGAGCTAATGATAGTTTATATTTGAAAGACTCTATTGCCTCTGAACAATGTGATTTCATGGAGACAGGCATGGGGGATGATGTTCAAGATTTCCAAAATGATGTTGACATTCCGTTTCACAATGCATGTTCTTCTTTACAAACAGATACTACTGTTTATTCTTCAAGGTTTGAACCTCTCTTTCCGGAATTTCACTCTCCTCCTCACTGTGCACCATTTTCGTTTGACTCTACGCTAGGGCCTCAACAAGGCCAATGGGTTTGGGTGGAGCATTCTACTCCTTCTTCATCAACAGCTTCTCGCTCAGCCCAGGTGTCAGATTTGGGTAAGTTGGTATCACCTTTGGGCACAAGCCGTTTGAAGTCTACAGTCTCCACAGTTCCTGATATGGCACCTGGGGTTTCCAGGTTTTTGAGCGCAGAGCAGTTTGCGGCTTTGGGTAAGGTTGTTGGTAAGCAGGGCGGATCAGGTGCAGATTTTTCGTTTATGGCCAGGCGTTCTGAGCAGCGACCTGCGATCAATTGGGATTTCTACGATGGTGGGGTTGGGGACGGGGAAATGCCGGGTAGTAGCCATACTGTTTTGAATTTACCTAAGGACATTCCTGGTCATGTTATGGTAACAGAGAATATGGAGGGGGAAATACTTGATGATATTTCAAATGTTGTTTCAAGACCTATGGGTCAGGAGCGGGCTCTGTCACAAAGGGTTTCGGGGTCAAACAATGTTTATAGTTTTTTACAGAAGTCAAGAGCGGACAAGTCGGCGGGGCAAGAACGGCTTCATGGTCAAGAAAATTGTGACGATCCAAGGGAGTTTCAAAAGTGTGCTGCTCAATTAACATCAGGTAGGCCTCAGTGGTGGTATTCTTGGCCTCGACCTTTAGTGGGCAAGCTCGATACACGTTCTGTGGGGGTTGGAGATGCATCTGTTAATGAAGTTATGGGTTTGGGAGCAGGGGAGGTGGGAGCGAAAACATCTGATTTGGTACAAGTTGGTACGGTTTTATCTGAGTCAAATAAAGTGTAAAATACTGATAAACAGGTTCCTAAAGTACCAAAAGTGAATTTGGTTCAGGATTCGGTAGTCATTGGTTCCAGTCATTAGAAACTACCTTACATGGGTTTGGCTATGCCTCTGGGGACTCATTTGGGGGGGAAAACGAAGAGGAGAATTTGGGATCATGAATTTGTTGACGTTTTCAAACTCTTACAAAGGGACATTTAAGCTAAGGAGGGGTCCAAAGAGGATGAACGGGAGCTTGCTAGACGTCCCAGAGTCCCAAAGAGCATTGAAAACTGGACAGCTGCACTTTTAATCTATGCCAGCGTCTACTGTGAAAGACATCAAGACAGGGCTGTGGCCATGTTTAAATACATGGATATTATTCGCAAAGCTCACTTACAAATTGGTGGTTCTGCATGGCTCAGCTATGATGAGGAATTCACGGCTAGAGTCAGTATGTTTCACGACAAACCTTGGGGGGAGGTGGACCAGGAACTTTGGCTTCAGTGGATGTCCTCTACACAATCGCCTGCCACGACACATACCGCAAGTGGTCTTCCAATTACTTACCGGCCCTTTCTGCCTCGTCCCACCCAGGATGGGGCAGGGGGCTTGGGTAGAGGACACCTACCTATTACAAGATGCTGTTGGAACTTTAATCGGGGATCATGCATCAGGCAGTTTTGTAGGTTCAAACACAAATGCTCACAGTGTGGAGGGAAACACGCCATCATCCAATGTTTTGCCAATCAGCGGTTTAGTGACAAAGGGAAATCACCAAGAGGTAGGGGTTCTTTTCCACAGTTTATCCCAAAGGGCTCATACGCCAATTAAATTATCCATCATGATACCATGGTTAGAAAGGTACCCTGATTCAGACTCTGCATCTAAACTTTATTGGGATTTTAGGGAGGGTTTTAAGTTAGGATTCCAAGGTCCACGTTACGATTAGATGGTCTGGCAATTTGAAATCTGCCAAAGAATTACTGCAAGTGGTTCAGGAAAAACTTGATGTGGAGTTGAAAGCGGGCGGGATAGCAGGTCCTTTTAGGCAGTGTCCCCTGCAGACATTGATAGTATCTCCGTTGGGTTTAGTTCCTGAAAAAGTGGTTGGTGAATTTAGACTTATTCATCAATTGTCGTGGCCGGAGGGCTATTCCATTAATGATTTCATTTCACCTTTAGATTCTAATGTGTCATATACGTCTGTTCATGATGCATTACGGATGGTATGTGGTGTCGGGTATGGTGCTCAGCTGGCAAAATCTAACATTCAGTCAGCTTTTCGCTTATTACCCATCCATCCATCAGACTTTGAGCTTCTAGGCATGTTTTTCAATGGTGCTTTTTACATCGATAGAGTCCTGCCTATGGGTTGTTCAGTGTCATGTGCTCGTTTTGAACCGTGTTAGTACTTTTTTTGCAATGGTGTTTTTCAGAGAGAACTGGCCACAAACAGGTGTATCACTATTTAGACGATTTCCTTTTCATTGGTGAGGCACATTCAGACAAGTGTCATAGACTTTTACTCAGGTTTCAAGAGTTGGCTGAGGAGTTCGGTGTTCCGCTGGATCCGGAGAAAACAAAAGGTCCTTGTACCAAACATACTTTTCTGGGTATAGAAATTGGCACGGAAGAGATGAAGGCTCCGTTGCCAGCAGTTAAGGTGAATGAAATCAGATCCTTTTTGTTGGAAATTTTTGACAAAGAAAAAAATTGAGCTCAGGCAAATACGTTTGTTGGGCTCTTTAAACTTCGCTTGCCGGGTGGTTTGTGCTGGCAGAACTTTTTGTAGACAATTGGGGATGGCTATGTCAGGAGCATTCCTCCCGCATCATCGAATTAGATTCACTAAAGCTATCAAAGAAGATCTGTTGGTCTGGTTGCACTTTTTGAGGGATTTTAATGGTGTCTCCTTATTTCTCATTGAAGATAAGACTATTTTGCAGTGTCAGATTTTCTCCGACGCCTCTGGAGTACATGGGTTTGGCGTTTTTTGGGAAGGGCGCTGATATGTGGAAAAATGGCCTCCTCACTGGCTACTACAAGGTCGTAGTATAGCGTTTCTTGAATTGTTTCCTCTCATGGTAGCATTGTTCATATGGGGTGAGGAGTTTAAAAACAGAAACGTTCTCTTTCATTCTGATAATAGGACTGTTGTTGAACTAATAAACAATCAGAAGGCAAAAGATGTGCGTGTGCTTTGTCTTTTGCGTTTTTTTATGTTACTGAGTCTCAGATTAAATGTTGTTTTTAGAGCTAGACACATTCCAGGTGTTAATAACTCAATAGCGGATGCGCTGTCTCGTTTCAATTGGCAGAAATTCCGCAGCTTGGCACCGGGGACAGACAACGTCAAAACTCCAATCCCACAAGACAATTTGGGGTGTGGGACTGAGAATCGTTGATTTGGTTGAGAAATCTATAGCCCCTTCTACCAGACGCAGTTACCGTCAGGCCTGGACGGAATTTTTAAGTTATGCTCAGTTACAAGGTCTTGATAAATTTTCAGTGGGTAACAAAGGTTTTCTTTTACAGTTTGTTCTGTATTTAATTAATAAGGGATTGTCACATACAACCATTTCGGGTAAATTAGCTGGCATTTCTTTTTATAGTCAGTTGCGGTGGGGGCAAGAGTTGGTTGAGGATGTTTCGCTTCACAGTGTGTTGAAGGGTTTGGGGTGAGAGCGTTCTATGTCCTCGCCTCTACTTGAACCAGTTACTTTTTCACTGTTACAGCAACTTTTAGTCCAATTACCAGTTTGCTCCTATGACGGGTGGGAGACTTTGCGTTTCAGACTTTGCATGATTTGGTTGTTATGTGGCGCTTTTAGAGACTCTGAATTGCTGGGAGTGTGCAATCAACAGGGTATTCAGTCAGAGGAGGTTCAGGTGCAGGGAGGGAAGCACAGGATTCTTTTGAGAAGGTCCAAAACTGAGCAACTGGGTAAAGGCACATGGGTTCAATTACACCGTAGTGGTGTGCAAGTCTGCTGTCCTTTGAGGGAATGGGAGGTTTTCACACTTTTGGATCATTTTCAACATGGGGCCATTTGCACTCATCATAATGTGAGCAGGATCACCAGTGCACATTTGTTGGCCATTTTGAGGAAAGCTCTGATATTGTTGGGCAGAGATCCTTTATGTTTTGGGACTCACTCTTTTCGTATAGGGGTAGCTACTAAAGCCTTCAGGTTGGGTTGGGGTTGGGATGACATTAAACGAATTGGCAGATGGAAATCTGATTGTTGTACCCTGTGGAGAAGTGTGGCTCAATGTTCAGAGCAGGCAGACTCGATGCAGAGCTCTGGCCAGGGACCAGGGTTCGATTCCTGCCTCGGCGGGTCTCAGGCTCATTAATTCCCCTGACAGGATATTCTCGGCTCAGTGCCTATTCTGACCATGGGTCCCACGCTGCAACTCTGGGCAATAGCTTGCTTAGTCTCCACAACGGCCCCCACAAAGCGAGGGATGCCTTGTCTGCACCATGGGGTTGCCCAGGAGTGGACACTTCACAGGGAAAGCCAGGAAGGGTTCACTTGCGGTATTCGTACAACCCACTGCGGGTAGCTGTGCGCTATACAAGTACAAAAACATTTACATTTACCCCTTATGTGAGGAAATAATAACACAATTATTTTGTTTCACTTAACCATATGTTCATTTGTTTTTTATGTCTAGGTGGTGTTAAAAGTCCATTATCAACAAAGAAACATACGTGGGTAGTAGGCCATTCTTTTGTAAAATGGTCAGCCATTTTTGAAGAACAGATCTACGGCAGAGCGCTTGGTTTGCCTAGTAAAAGTCATAAAGTCTTATGGGAAGGAAAAGGTGGTATGAAGTCGGAGGATTTATTTTCCCTACTTTCTAGGTTGTCTTTGTCAAGAGGTTTTCCAGATTTACTAATTATTCATTTGGGGGAGAATGATCTTGTGAAATTTTCTGGTTTATCACTTTTAAAGAGGATGAAATTGGACTTAGCTGTCATCAAGAATAATTGGATAGGAACAGCATTGGTTTGGACAGAATTTATTTATCGGCACCATTGGAGGGGAGCTTGTAATCACACTGCATTGGAAAGGGCTCGCAGAAATCTTAATAGAGAAATTAAACTTTTTTGTTCGGCAATGGGCATTAAGATTCTGTCTCATGAGAATATCAAGGATGTTGAATATCATTTGTTTAGGGAGAATGGGGTTCACTTGTCCCAAATGGGTCAAGCTTACTATTTAATGGAATTGCGTGACTTGTTGGCTGAATTTTGGTCTGAAAATCTTTGGTGCTCTAATAACCCAGTTTAATTTCGCTTTCTCTGAATCTTTATGGGTGGGGGCCAGGAAAAAACTTTGGTTTTCCTGGGTGATGGGTTTCTTGGGGGTTTTGATGGTCTGAGTGGACTTATCCTTACCTCTGAGGTGGGGGAGGGGGGTTGGAAAGATTGATTGGGATTGTACATTTCATGGGATATTTTTGCTGAAAAAGTATTGTTGGGAAGTTTTGGGTTTTCTATCAAACGTTTAATGCTTAATGACAATGTGGTGAATCATTTCAACAATGTTTATTTCTAGGAAAAGACACATTTTCTGTTACCTGGCTTAATAAAGTGACCTTTTATGCTAAGTAAAGTATTGGTGTGTGGTTTGTTCTTATTGCGCGATCACCGAGTGTTTCAGTGAGGGGATAGAAATAGATAATGGGATGGAAATAAAAAATGGTCACCAGGAAACGGCCACCATATTAGACTGGTTTTTTATGCACGCGAGGTGTGTGTATGCTATAAATGTGCTACAAGTATTTTCAGCGAAAAAAGAATGCTTTGATAAAAAAATATGTTGATGGAACATGAGCAAACACAATAATGAATGGATCAAGGTATATGTAAAAAACGGGCAAGTGAAGAGAAGACACAAATGACAGAGGTTACCAATAAAGCTAATTGAAAACTTTGACATTGAAGAGTGATTACAGAAACTGTAGAGATGGAAGCCAAAGTAGCCATAAGTCAGAATAACAACTGACGTAAAAAGACGTGATAAAGAGATGAAAAGAGAAATGATAAACAAAAGAGATAATAAATAAACTGATAAACTAGAAAAAAGTAAAAAGAGAAAGAATTCAAAATGCAAAATTCAAAAATCAAAACATTTAAAAGAGTTAGGAGTTTGCGAAAGACTGAAAGTTTGAAAGAGGAGATTGGGAAAATTTGGTTAAATATAACAGCTATATTCAACATGGTCATTCAGACCATGGGGCATTAACGTGTTCATTCTCTTGGTCCAGAATGTTTCTTGTTGAATAAGGAAATTCCGGTTGTTTCTTCCTTCTTTCGATTCTATGATTATAACATATTGCATACCACCATGCCTTAGATGACTATTGTTTAGAGTCTTTCCAAAGTGTAGTAATTTGCTGAAAAGTGATTGCTATTAGGAGATTTACTATTTTTACATTAAACAATACAGTAGCTCATACATTAGAAGCACTTTATAAGAAAACATTACCAATATAATAAGGAATGTTTGAGTGAAATATAAAATTGATTTGGGACCAAACTTGTAACCTGAAATTGGAAACATAGGGAAAGTTAAATAGTAAACGCATATAAATATCTATACTACTATTATAAAGGAAGAACTTTGAACCTTTGAGGCGGGTAAACTCCGGAACCACAGCGCCAATCCACACACCTGATACATCGTTGTAATCGTCAGGGTGTGCAGATGGACATAGCCCAATAAAACGTAATAAATATACGTTATTTAAAAAATGTACAGAAAAAAAAGTAGTCCCTTGGAAGAAGCGCCGGCCGCGACGTGTGTGCCCGACGTGAGGACTGCGGGGAGGAGCGGCGTCCAGGAGCGCGAGGAGGACCGACGGACATGGCGTGGGGAGGAGCGGTGAGGAGCGGCGGACAGGCGGTGAGGAGCGGCGGACAGGCAGTGAGGAGCGGTGGACAGGCGGGGGAGGAGCGGTGAGCGGTGGATGAGGTAGGTTATTTATTTATTTATTTAGGTGCGTTAGCGGCGAAAAAATTAAGCAAAATTGAAAATCGTGAGCAAGAGGAAGCAAACGGAGCATTACAAAAGTGAGCCAAACGTGCATTACAGGAGGAAAAAGTTATATGTGCAGATTACAAAAGCGTTCATCATGAGCAAGAGGAAGCAAACGGAGCATTACAAAAGTGAGCCAAACGGTGCATTACAGGAGGAAAAAGTTACGTGTGCAGGTTACAAAAGCGTAGAAAGTAAACATAGAGGTATAGGAGGAAAAAGTGACGTGAGCAGGTAGCAAGAGGAAGAAAACAGAGCATTAAAAAAGTGAGCCAAACGGTGCATTACAGGAGGAAAAAGTTACGTGTGCAGGTTACAAAGGCGTACAAAGTAAACATAGAGGTATAATACTGCAATATATGGAGGAAGGCTCCGGGGGACCCACGGACAACGTCGGGGCGGGCGGGGGCCCTGAAGCCTAATTGCTCCCGGACAACGTCGGGACGGGCTGCTAGTATATATATATATTCACAAAAAAAACATAGGTTTCAGACATGTTATAGTTAGGAATTATCATTTAAAAAACCTTAGAAATTAATTGAAAAAAACATAGGTTTCAGGGGTGTTATAGTTAGCTGCACATTTCACTCATACAAAACCATTGAAATTCCTCCGTTATAGTTAGTTGTACTAACTATAAATCTCTCGCCCGCAATCCACTGGTGATGATGTCACATATTACATCATTCATAACATGGTCAGTGACATCACTGATGACATCACTGATGACATCATCCAGTGAATGTCGGTTGGTTCCATATTTAAACATGTATTATATATATAGCAATCTGCATTGAAGAATGAGTGGATATATAAAAATCTGGATAGTGGATTTAATAGCAGTGTGATTGATGATTGATTGTTTTCTTGAGTAATTTATAGTGTCTCACTAAATATATTGCATAGTGACCAAACTGTGTGAATATCTGTATTACTTGGTCAGTTGTTGTGTAAACTGCTGCACCAGTTGGTTACTAGCTATGTGAAACTCTATATTAGTTATTGATTAGTTAACTGGTTATTTACAATGAAGAGTGAATGTGTGTGTGCTTCGGTGGTGGGTCTGTGACTGCCCAAAGATATGTGAATAGTTAATTCAGTGCATATATGAGGTTAAAACTATGCATTATAATACTTGTTTGGGTGAGTGAATATCTTTATGGGTGTGGTGATGAGCAAAAACATTTCTCAATGGTACATGTCCAACAAAGTATAAAAAATAAAAGACAGTGTATGTGACAGTTGATGTTTATAAATAAGTGTACATAAAACTCATTGATTCCATGAGTGACTATATAGATAATTCTATACTTGTAATAGTGATTTCATAACACACTAAGTATGAGGTACTATTTATATGAATAAATGAAGTGATATTTGCATAAGTGTGTAGCTGAGTAAATGTAAATAAGGTACATTGTTTGCAAAAGTGAGTAGGATGACTGCATAACTGAATAGGATGTGTGCTGGCGTGTAATGTTAATATAAGTGTATAAGTATTTTTGATAGTGTTCTATTTATCATTGACAACATGTATGAGTGAATCTATAGGTAAGTGATCAGATGTGTGTGTAGATCTAGGAATTACTGAGTGGGTTTTTAGATACTTGTATTGCTGTGTCAATTGATTCAAATATGGTAATCTGTATTTTTCAGTGAGTGATAAAAGGTTATAGTAGTGTATGATGAGGTGTATCTGATTGCCATGAGGATGATGTCAACAGTGATGTCATCAGTGATGTCATCAGTGATGTCATTTGAGATGTCATCAGTGATGTCACTGACCATGTCATGAATGATGTAATATGTGACATCATCACCAGTGGATTGTGGGCGCAAGAGTTACAGTTAGTACAACTAACTATAACAGAGGAATTTCAATAGTTTTGTATGAGTGAAATGTCCAGCTAACTATAACACCCCTGAAACCTATGTTTTTTTCTATTAATTTCAAAAAAAATTTAAATGATAATTCCTAACTATAACATGTCTGAAACCTATGGTTTTTTCAGTGAATTTCAAAGGTTTTTAAAATGATAATTCCTAACTTTAAACCTGCCTGAAACCAATGTTTTTTTCAGTTAATTTCAAAGGTTTTTGAAATGACAATTCTTACTTTTAACGTTGACCACTTCCCCATATTTAGAACCAGAAAAAAAATCTGCAGTGCTACCTAAAAAATCAGGCAATAGTTCCACTTACTACTAACAAATTAACATCAACATTTAACTAATGTAAGAATGTCGACTAAGTACTACATGAATTACATCCAACTCACACCCATATTTAAAGATCAATATGTGATAGAGGTTCTAATTATACACTTCCGACACCAAAGAAAATCACAATACCCAACGCCACCACAACCACCCCCCGAACCCCTCCCCCCACTACCTCAGAGGCAATGCAAAACAGGACAACGGACTTTTACAAAATAATATATCCCCCCAACAGCACACTAGCTCAATCTACAGAGGTGTGGCAACCAAGTATGTATAAGGGAAAGAACTCGAACATCAACAATTTTGTACACGACGCTAAGACTACTGGTGAAATACTATACACAATTCACTATACAAACCAAAAACTTTTTAGTGTGTAAATATACCATTAATACGTGTAGTGTACTGAATAGTGAACACAACCATATTATCTCAGACACTGGGGAATATTTCGGTCATGTAGCTGTGTTCACCCCCCCTTTGAAACAGAAGCGGAGTGGGCTAGTCCAACGTAAACAACGTCAACATATGTCTATAAATAATTAGGCTATGCCTTGGGCGTGGTTCACTTCTGCAAAGAGAAGAAACTCTGCCGCAGCGAAGGTCCGCACCCTGCCACGTGGCTGCTGCCATGACCACGTGCCCCCTCGATACAGGTCCATTACGAACTCAAAGCTACAGCACTACAGACTTATGTCTGTATCGACTACTGCCTTCGATCTCCACTGCGGACAGCAGGGTTCACAACTTGAATTCAGCTTTGCATCTGCACTACAGACAGCATTGAATACAGCCTTGCTTTATTTAAGGTATAGACAATTGTACTCTATGTCTTCCGATTTTGTAAAAGGATGTGACAAAAAGCATTCATCTATAACTGTGCTGACTACAGCCTTCGATCTACACCGCGGACAGCAGGGTTCACAACTTGAATTCAGCTTTGCATCAACACTATGGACAGCATTGAATCCAGCCTTGCTTTATTTAAGGTAGAGACAATTGTACTCTATGTCTTCCGATTTTGTAAAAGGATGTGGCAAAAAGCATTCGTCTATAACTGTGCTGACTACAGCCTTCCATCTACACTGCGGACAGCAAAGTTCACAACTTGAATTCAGCTTTGCATCAACACTACGGACAGCATTGAATCCAGCCTTGCTTTATTTAAGGTAGAGACAATTGTACTCTATGTCTTCCGATTTTGTAAAAGGATGTGACAAAAAGCATTTGTCTATAACTGTGCTGAATACAGCCTTCGATCTACACTGCGGACAGCGAGGTTCACAACTTGAATTCAGCTTTGCATCAACACTACTGACAGCATTAAAATTAGCCTTGATTTATGTAAGACAGAAACAATCTTATTAAATGATGCAACAAAAAAATGCCTCAATGTCTGTACTGAGTACTGCCTGCAAATGCACACTGCGATCAACAGAGTTCACTACTTGATACCCGAAGCGCAGAAGCACTACAAACAACATTTAATTCAGTCTCGATTTATTTAAGGCAGAGACAATTGTACTGTGTCCTCAGATTCTGTTAACTGTGACAAAATATCATTCATCGATGTTTGTGTCGACTACTGCCTTCGATCTACACTGCAGGCAGCAGGGTTCACAACTTGAAGTCACCTTTGCATGTATACTACGGACAGTAAGGAATTCAACCTTGATTAATTTAATGCAGAGACAATTGTACTGTATATGTTCAGATTTTTTCAGATAGAATGACGATTGTACACTACGGACAGCATTCAAGTTATCCTTGATTTATGTAAGGCAAAGACTATTTTGTTAAAGGATGCCACAAAAAAAATTCCTCAATGACTGTACAAAGTTCTGTTTTCAAATGTACACTGCGATCAAAAGAGTTTACCACTTGATACCAGTGGCGCATAAGCCCTACAGACAACATAAAATTCAGTCTCGATTTATTTAAGGCAGAAAAATAGTACTGTGTTGTCAGATTTTGTTAAAGTATGTGACAAAAAAAGCATTCCTCGATGTCTGTGTCAACTACAGCCTTCGATGTACGCTGCGGACAGCAGGGTTCACAACTTGAAGTCACCTTTGCATGTATACTACGGACAGTAAGGAATTCAACCTTGATTAATTTAATGCAGAGACAATTGTACTGTATATGTTCAGATTTTTTCAGATAGAATGACGATTGTACATGACGCATTCCAGTAGACAAGAGACATTATACCACTGCGACCCCCTGAACCACGAATCATCACAGGGTACGCACACACTGAGTTCTTTCAGTACCACTAACTCACTGCACCACAAGTCATTTCCCTGTAGCCTTATTAAAGCAGAATTCACTAGGCAAAAAACATTGCTCCCAGTACAGCCCCCCCTGCATTACGCATTATCGCAGGGTACGCACAAGCTCAGCGCCAAAGATACTACTAACTCAGCGCACCATAAATCATCGTAAAGAAGAGTCAACAGTTTTATTTCAGCAATGAAGCATACTATCACTTTTAAGTGGAATTCATGCAGAATTCAATTGACAAAAGACATTACTCCAATTACTATGACCCCCTCCCCCAGACCACGCATCATCACAGAATATGTACACGCTAAGCACCAAAGGTACTAGTAACTCAGTGCACCAAAAATGATTATCATGTGTCCTTACTAAGGCAGCATTCACAACACAAAAAACATTACTATCAGTACGGCCTGCCCGGACCACTTATCCTCGCAGGCTCCACAGAACCTTATTGTTTTAGATACCACTTACTCAGTGCAAACCAAACTAAGTATAACACCTATCAAACCCTACACAATATCCCTTTATTATGCTTCCTTGAAAAACTTATTTTATATCACTTATAGATTTAGGTGAATAATAAAATTTACGCTGCATATATGTTCTATCTTCTCCTTCAATCATGATTGCAGATGATGCAGTCCATGCTCAGTGGATGATTCCGAACTCCCTGAAGTTAAACGGAGAGAAAACCGAGGTTCTGATCTTCGGGGGTAAGCAGGACATCTGGTCGAGTGACTGGTGGCCTCCGTCCCTCGGAGTGTGTCCCCTGCCCTCTCAATCTGCCAGGAATCTGGGTGTGCTGATAGACACTACGCTCTGCATCGACCGTCAGGTCAGTAGGACTGTTTCCACCTGCTGGATCCTGAGAAAGATCGCACACTACCTCTCTCCGGAAGCCCGGAAGCAGGTCACTGTGGCTCTTGTCTCTTTGAGACTAGATTACTGTAATGCGCTTTACTCAGGCATCAATAAGAATCTCGTACAGCGCTTACAGATAGTGCAAAATGCAGCGGCCAGGCTGGTCCTTAACCTTCCCAGACTCTCTTCAGCCTCTTTGGCCAGGAAGAACCTGCATTGGCTACCCATCCAGTCCAGGATCTCGTTTAAGATCCTTTGTCTTGCCCATGGGGCCCTGTATCGATCAGGCTCAGAAGGCATCAGGTTCCTCCTACAACCTTACTCTCCTAGTAGAGCCCTCCGCTCTTCTAATAAAAACTTTCTGTCTGTCCCTCGGTTCCTCAAAGTCAGGTGGGGAGGGAGGCCTTCTCCTCCCTGGCCCCTAGGCTGTGGAATACTCTTCCCCCTGAACTTACAGGACAATCCTCCATCTTGCTCTTCCGTAAAGCATTACAAATGTGGCTATTTGTAGAGGCCTACCCATAGTCTTGAATTTGAATAAATTACAAGCTGTATTATCTTTTAGGCGCCTTGATGCCCGTGGGCTAAGTCGCGCGTTACAAGACTTCATTCATTCATTCATTCACCCTAAGATCTACACTGAGGACAACAGGGTTTACAACTTCAATTCAGCTTTGTATCTACACTACAAACAGTAGAGAATTTAGCCTTGATTTATTTAAGGCACACACAAAAAATACTCCTGTGGCACTGCTAGTATGCACAAGCACCTTTAATCCCTAATTCCTGTGAACTATGTTTACAAAGAAAGTACAAAACAACGCCAAAATGTACCTCCACCACCGGTAATAGCAAGTACCTCTGGGGTATCACCTTTAACATCGCAACCAGACATACGTCCCCATTTTTGGAAAGTTAGAATTCACTGGTGTAATGCAATTGTTTAATTTCTTATGGAGAGCAATCAGTAGACATAGTTTGCAGACCAATCGATAAGCATTGATGATAGTTTTTTTAACCTCAAAATTCATGCAGACCAGTTTGCAACACCCAATATTTTGAGTACAGACCGCTCGAACCACGCATCATTGCAGGCTGAGCACACGCTGAGCAACACACGTACCACTAACTCAGTACACCATAAATAATCACCACGTGGCCGTATTAAGGCAAAATTCAGTTGCCAAAAGACATTCTTACCAGTTCATTCTGCTTGAATCACGCATTATCGCAGGCTCTACATAAACAGCCCCTACCTCAGTGTACCACAACTCATGAACACTTTGGGGTCGATTCCAATCTCGGTCGGTCAGCCCTCCAAGACGTGTCAGTAGCCTTACCTTACGGCCGAACCGTACCAGGAGCGTGACCATCCGGGCAAGGAAGTACGATGCGGAAAAGTGCCAAATTCCAGACCAACCCGCACGCTCCGACTCCATCATCAATTTCCATCTGAGCCTGACCCGGAAACGCCCAATCCGCGCCGCAAGGCAACATAAACACAGCTACTTCCGGCCGGTCAAGTATGATGCGCAGTTCCTACGTTCCGGATGGGTCGCCACGTACAGGACTTCTTAGCACCCGGAAGAGCTGCACATAAACACGGATTCGTGCCATTACCTCATCCCACAGGTTCGAACCAGAGCAGCCAGCAACGGATCGACACGGAGCATGAATCCAATTGCGCAGGTCATACTAGTCCTGTAAATATATGACCGGCTCAGGAACAGACGTGGACGGCACAGACGGTACAAACTAATCCAGGGAGTCCAGACCCTGTCCACCAGTACCATGCCTCCTCAGGGAACCCATGGCAACCACTACTGCCACCCCACCCATAGGGGCATGTTACCCACCCCCACTGCCATCCTGCCCATAGGGGCATGTTCCCTATCACTGATGCTACCCCACCCATAGGGGCCTGTTACCTTTCACTGATGCCACCCCACACATATGTGTCATGTGCTCCACCACTGATGCCACCCTACCCATATGTGTCATGTGCTCTACCACTGATGCCACCCCACCCATATGTGTCATGTGCTCCTTCACTGATGCCACCCCACCTATAGGGGCATGTAACCTATCACCAATGCCACCCCACCCATATGTGTCATGTGCTCCACCACTGATGCCACCCCACCCATGGGGCCTGTTACCTATCACTGATGCCACCTCACCCATATGGGTCAGTGTGGCACACAATATTGACACCCCCACCCATGGGGAGGATGATGAGACACACATCATCAAACATCAACCACAGGAATGACAGCCAAATACATTTCACAACAACATCATGCCAACAGTGTGTATTGCCTGACAAATACCCCCAACAGTGATTTTGATTCATCACACACAAAGTAACTACCATCACATGTGTGAACAACACCAGAGTGTGGGCTACACAAGTCAAGCTTTGAAATAGCACTGGGCCAATGTGTGAAAACCCCCCATCAGTGTGTACATCCAATATAAAATATGTGGACACAAACTGCAGCTAAAGTTGAGCATTGTGGCAAAGGGTGAAAATCACCCATCATCACAGTGAGCACAAGGTAGGTGACATCATGGAAATAGCAGCACTTGCCAAACAGTAGGTAAGATTCCTGGGCATGTCAGCACAACACCTGTACACTCAACCTTCATCTACCACCCAATGTAGGCACTGGTGACATACGCCTGGGTACGGTATTGCCCCTTAAGTCACCTGCACATAGACAATACATATGTCTACCAAGTTGCACTGAGGACACAGTTGACTTTACACCAATGATGACCACACCTGAATGTACAGTGGAGACGGCACAACAGTCAGGGAAAATGTCAAATTCGACATTGTGAAGCACATCATATGTGCATGGGTGCAAGCCACAGATGTGCCCATGCCAATGAAATGTTAACACCCCTGTGCTAAATTAGCTAACCATGACACACCCACTCAGCTGCAAAGGATGACATGGATACCAACCAGAACATGAAACACATCTCATGGGCAACATGGAGTACACCACATCAACACCTCAGTAACAGACATTTGAAAATCATGCATCATCACACCAAGGTCAGGCTAAACAGCATCAACAAAATCTACAGCTCAATCAAATGCAGGAGGAGAACAAAAAATGCTTTAATCAGCAATCTACCATCTGCAAGGGAAAAACAACAAAGAAATGTAGTCCAATATCCATTTGAAAAACCAAAGTCCAGTGATGGTGTGAGTGACACCTGTCACCCATTGCTTGCCTGCGCTGATAAGGACTGGGGAAATCCACTCTGAGGGGCATAAATGGGGCAGGCTAGGCACTGCAGGGACAGGATCAGGGCTCATCAGAAGGAGGTAGTGAAGGGGTGCTGGGTGCAGGAGAGTCAGTGGTAACTGCAGTGGAGGGTCTGATATGGGTTGTGCCGTCACAACTGTGGAGCAAAAGGCTGATGGGGTGGGTGCTGGAACCACTGCAGTGGGCAGGTCAGGTGTAGTGGACATGGTCCCCACTGCAGTGCCCATGTCAGACTGGGTGGACGTAGACTCCACTGCCCAACAACATGGGAGTGGAAAGGGGTGCAGGTGAGGTTGGCAGGACAGCTGGGGGGTACACCCTTCCCAGGGTAGTTGCAGCAACAGGCAGACTGGTGGTGGTGTCAATGGAAGAGCAAGTGGGATTTGGGGAGGGCCTGAGCATTTTGGGGATGATGTATCTGTGGGTGGGGGAACCTGGGACAGGGAGTGGCAGGGGAACTTGTGGTGTGCTGACCTGGGGGATGGATGAAGGAGACTGTGCAGTGGAGCTCGGGGGTGGGGGTGGGGTCTTGCTCTTCCAGGTATGGGGTGACTTTCGGGTGGGGGCCTCAGTCTTCCTGCGCTTGGGGGAGGGTGTCCGGGTGTGAGGGGCACTCTTCTCTATGTGTGGGGACTTCCCCTTCCCCCTGTAGTCAGGATCTGCTGGATCTGAGGGGAAGAGGCCAAGGTCACACCGGAAGAGCTTCTTAGGAGATGGAGTTGAAGGTGAGGCAAGGGGAGGGCTCTTGGAGGGAGAGGGATCTGAGGACTGCGGCGTGGTTGTGGATGCCTGTGTGTGTATGCGACCCATCCCCTGTGTGTGTGGAATCAGTCCCTTGACTTAGCTTGTGTGCACGTTTAGACTAATGTTTGGGTGATTGTGTGCTGTCTGTGTCTGTGTGTTTGGGTGGCGTGCAGGTGTGTGTGTGCTGGGGACAGGTAGGGTGCTAGGAGTAGTTGTTTGGGCTGAGGATGAAGGGCTTAGGGACTGCTATAGGAGGGATACTGCTGCCGTCAGTGAGGAGGCAGTGGACTGATTGGTCCTCTGTAGGGCAGACATGCCAGATGAGATGCCCTCCATGAACGACACCAGTTGTGTCAACAGACCGGTGTGTGCATGGAGGACACTCAGCATTGATGTCTGCCCTACATGGATCTGTTTAAGTAAATCCACAGACTCCATACTCAGGGCAGCAGGGGACACAGGGGCAGGTGGTGCGGTGTCTGGTAGGAAGGAGACATGCTCCCGACAACAGGAGCTGCCACGGACCCCTGGGATGGGAGCCAAGGGGAGGGTGGTGCTGGAGGTGGTGGCAGTGGCGGTGACAGCCTCACTATCTGTTGTTTCCTAGCTGATGACACCCGCCCCCACAAGGGAGTCATCCTCCGAGCTGCTGTGGTCCTCAGCTGAGGTGGATGGTGCTGAGGAATCCTCGATGTGGCTCCCCTCATCCTCCGTGCCACTGGGTCCTTCCGACTCCTCAGTCGCTGGCCCAGGCTGGCTCTGCGGCTCCTCCTGTTCCGTGGCGCTGTCTCCTGTGCCCGTGGAGTGGATGTATCTGCATATAATTGGGAAAATAAGGCCCACATTAGTCGCCTGCACTGACTGCACACAACACTGTAAATACAGCACATTAGAAGGGCATGCAGTGGCATCCTCAGCTGATATTTGCTCAAAATGCCCACACAGGTGTATGTAGGGCAATAGCCAAGCTGGACATCAGCCATGGCACCCATATCCCTCCTGGACCTGGACCCATATGTCTGTTGCATGCTGGCTGATAATACCCCAAAGTGCACACATGCAAGACATACACAGTTGTTGCGCATGCAAATGACCCTGTAGATGTACAGTACTATAGACAAACATCACATCAAATTCCAATCACTCAGTACAGGACTCTGGATGAATGTATGCCCAGACTCACATTTCACAATCTTGTGATACCTAGAAGCACAACACACAATGATGTCCTTACGTTCTGAAATTTAGGGACACAATGGGGTGTATGAAACACCTCTGACTCCAATGCAGAATCCCTCTTCTCAAGTCAATGCCCTGGCACAGACATGCATGCTAAGTCAGTCTTCACTGTCACATGTAATGGGGCAATGAATCCGCACAACATCAGTCTGCACTGCGTCACATTCATAGGCCAGGCCCATACCAAACTCTGAAGCTGGCAAGTGCACCACTCTGTCCCCTACAACACACACTTCTTGGACTATGATGAACCTACATCACTCACATTTCACATATGAGTTTCTGCAAACACAACTACATTAATATGAGCACATCACAGTCTGCTGACAATGACACACAGCTGCGTGAAAGTCACTCTTGCATACAGCATTGTGCACATTCAAATGACCACACTCCTATATGTTGCACAGGTATGATCACTATTGTCACAACTCAGATGTCCTGCTGACACTAAAATCCTCAACACACCAGTTGTCACAAAAAGGAAGCCACAACACAATGACATTGTGTCAGACACCTGATGGCACATTTCAGGAAGCACAATCAGTTGGTCCATACATATGAGTGTGAGTACAGACTCCCCCAATGCTGTGGAGTGGGCATGACTGACCAGGTTAACCTAAAACAGTGTATTGGTCAGGACAGTAGGCAGTTTTTTGGGCAAGTGTGACATACTTCCTAAACAAACTCCTGAGGACATTACATGGACCCCCCTAGATGCATGTGCATGTTTTAAGTACCCCATCACACATGTTGTGACCCAGACCAGCAATTTGAACACATATGAAAGGCAGACACAGAGCACATGTCAGAGGCCAGGCATATTGCAAATAATAGACCCACGCACAATGCACACATCAGAGTGCCAGTAACAAAAGCTGTGCAGGACCCTCAGCATAGCAGAATAAAGGGACACAGTGCCCTAGTAGAAAAACTCACAGACTGTAGGGGCCACAACTGTGGATCAGATCAGGAATGTGACTGACACAATTGAGGGACACGAGTCCTGGACTCCAAGACCAATGTAATGTGGGAGAATTACCACGCCAAAAGACTGCAACTGGCATGTCAGACACGTTCACAGATCAGCCATGGACTTAAGCCCCTCCTTACTACTGTCTGGCCTTCAGTGGCCCATCCATGCCCGGCAAGACCAACGCCAGGATCCTGAGCATGTGGAGGGTCAGTGTCCGCCCCTATGGCGAGGAGGCGACAGCTTCAGCTGGACCCTCGCAATCCTCCGGGTCCAGCCACGTATTGTCAGGTATATCAAGGCACTCTTACCTGTGTGTTCTCGAACCCTTACCTGTAAGGTGCTTGATGGATTTTGCAGAGACGCTATGAGCGTAACTCCCAGGAACCCGATCCTACAACCTGTGATTTAGATTTTATACTAGGGTTGGTGATAGTAGTTAGGGAGGAAGGTCGGAATCAGACGCTAATGAGGTTTCTTGTAGTCGACCTGCGAAGCAACAAGAAACTTCCTTAGGAATTGTGGTTCTATGTTGCTAACCTACTATCCTAAGTGAATATCTAAACATTAATCAGTACTTCAGAATCTAAGATTCCTACCTGTGATCTACCAAGTTAGGCTTCACGTCCTGGAAGTTGTTGTGAGTGGAGTCTGGTCAGCAATGATGATGTTAAGTGAAGTGTGGTCCTTGAGAAGCTTGCGTCAGTCGGGTGTTACTCATTGAAGTATGCGCTGATTGACCTTTGTTCATATTCTATGAGAAACAATAATGATAATTTGTACACATTCCCTTTACACACGTTATTCACAATAATTGTTACTCTTCAATTCTTTAACTTACTTGATGAACCTCCTGCTAGACGCTCCTCACAACATGCCACTCCAAATGAAATCAAAGTAAAACTGCAAAACAAAATACTCTAACATTTCTTTACACTTTAACTTTACACTGTGAATTCACCCATAGAAGCTTATAATTAGTCTTCTGACTGTTGGTTTTTAGACTGTCCCTTTTTTGTAAAAAGAGTGTCCAAAAATTATTCTTCTTTCCAAGAATTAGTGTTCTTGCTAGTGGTGGGCGCCTTTAAAAAAAAAAGAGTTTTTACTTAGCTTTCTTTCGCAAAACAAAAAGCATTGGCAAAAACAATCATCAGTGTTAATGTTACAAATGCATAAGTCACACATTACACATACCTGGAGTGGAGGATGGACGTGATAGGGGTGGGCTTTCTAAAGGGACATATAAGGTCATGTAGATCTCCTTAAGTATCCACTTAGGAGGTCTATCTATTTAGACCTTTGTAATGATAAGTGCAGGAAGCAGGAACAGTGGGTTCATGACAGTTCATGACAGTACCCCCTCCGTAGAATCCCCCCTAAGACTATAGGGACAGGTTTTGGTTTACCAGAATACCTGGCATGAAAAGTTTTTAGAACCTTTGGAACATTTTGTAAATTAGCAAGTGGTTCCCATGAGCGCTCTTCTGGTTAGTAACCCTTCCAATCTACTAGGTAAAACAATTTACCTTTGATCCTTTTTTAATCGAGCACTGCCTTAACTTCAAATTCTGGAACCCCGTCAATCTCGATAGCTGGGGGACGATGTAGTAATCTTGTTTCTGGGTTGCATGGTTTTATCAAAGAAACATGAAATACTGGCTGAAAATGATATTTTGCTGGAAGCAGTAGTTTTACGATAACAGGATTGATGATTCTTTCTATGGTAAAGGGACCTATGAATCGTGGACAAAATGTCTTATGACTTTTAAGTTTTACATTTTTAGTTGCTAACCAAACCTTGTCTCCTACTGAATAAAGTGGTGGTTGAGAGCGATGTTTATCAGCAAACGATTTCTGTGTTTCTTTTGCTCGAGCTAAATGTTGTTGGGCTTTTTGTTGAACAGCTACCAAATGATTCACATAGTCAGTAACAGCTGGGATTAAGGTTAGTTTTTTCTCTACTCCTAACATGTCTGGGATGAAAACCATTTACCCAAAAAAGGAGACATGCCTATAGATGAATGATCAGAGTTGTTGTAAGCAAATTCTGTAGCCCATAAAATGTCAGACCGTTCCTGGTCACAAGTAGCTAACATACAATGTAATAATTGTTCGATAGTTTGATTTGTGCGTTCAGTTAGTCCATCCCTTTGTGGATGATAACTGGATGAAGTACGCACTTCCATGTTCAAAGATTTCCCTATATTTTGCCAAAAATGCGAAATAAATTGGGGACCTCTGTCTGAAATCACAACTGATGGAATGCTATGTAGTTTCACAATTTCCTTTAAAAAAATATGAGCCATTTCTATAGCTGAAGGAAGCTTTTTTAGAGGAATGAAATGAGCATATCATGAGAAATGGTCAACGACTGTTAGAATGGGAGTGAAGCCAGTCTTGGTACAAGTTAATTTGACAATGAAGTCAAGAGAAACTGTATGCCATGACTGTGGTGGTAAAGGTAAGGGCAAAAACAATCCACTGGGAGCATGGTGAATTGCTTTGTTTTGAATACAAACAGTACAAGTGTCTACATAACTTTGAATGTCCTTGAACATAGATGGCCACCAAAATCATCTCTTAATTAGTTGATACATTTTAGTGACTCCAGGATGGACTGACAGATGTGTATCATGATATGTTTGCAACACACGTTTCTGAAGTGACTCAATGGGGACATACACTTGATCATTCATATACAATAAGTTGTCTTTCCATTTTAATAATGGATATCTCTTGCTCCATTCTTCTGTTGATTGTGTTTTAAGAGCAATCTCAATATCAGATAGAACATCAGAATCAATAAGGCCTATAAGAAAGCGTTCTGCTGGAATAATTGGATGAATAGTCTCTTGTTTTGAATTCAGATAATCACTAATACCAATTCTTGATAGAGCATCTGCTTTATTGTTTTCCTTCCCTGGACGATAAGTGATGATAAAATCGTAGTCATTAAAGAATAAAGTCCAGCGCAATTGGAGAGCAGACAATGCTTTGACAGATCTGAGCGATTGCAAATTTCTGGAATCTGTGTGATTAGTTCCAGGATGTGGAGCCCCTAGCAAGTTGTGTCGCCATTCCTTGAAAACAGCTTTTATAGCCAATAGTTCTCTATCGGCAATGGCATAATTTTGTTCTGTGGGAGACAGTTTTCTTGAATAATATGCAATTGGATGCATTTGTCCAGTACTTTTACTTCTTTGGGATAGAATACCTCCTATAGCAAATTGGGAGGCATCAGCTTCCACAAGGAAAGGCTGAGTGGGATCAGGATGTTTTAAAATTGGGGCTGTAGTGAACTGATTTTTTAAGTCTTGGAAAGCCAATTCTGCTTCTGAATTCCACTCAAATTTTGTATTTTTTCTCAATAATTTTGTGATTGGAGTAATTATTTTCAAGAAATTATTAATGGATCGCCTATAATAATTTGCAAACCCTAAAAAACTTTGGATTTGTTTTACAGTGGTTGGACTTGGCCATTCTATTATTGCTTGAACGTTTTTTGGGTCCTTTTCTATGCCAGAAGGGCTGAGGATATACCCCAAGAAATCCACTGTGGTGACATGAATCAAAATTTTTTCCAACTTTACAAACACTGAATTTTGTAAAAGCTGTTGCAGAATGGATCGTACTTGCTTTACATGCTCAGACTTAGTTTTTGAATAAATAAGAATATCATCTATATAGACAATACAACAGATGTCAAGAAAATCTCTTAAGACTTCATTTATAAAGAACTGGAACGCAGCTGGAGCGTTGCAGAGTCCGAAGGGCATGACGTGATATTCATATAATCCGAATTTTGTACAGAATGCTGTCTTCCATTCATCGCCCTCTCGGACTCTTACCAGATGATATGCTCCACGTAAATCCAGTTTAGTATAAATGGTGGCGTCTTTAATTTGGTCAAGTAACGTCGGTATCAAAGGTAGCGGATACCTATTTTTAACAGTCACATTATTGATTGCGCGATAGTCTATACACAAACGCAATTCTCCCCCTTTTTGAAATAAAAAAAAGGGGGGAGGAAACCGGGGACTTCGAGTGTCTTATAAAACTGCTTGCTAAATACTCATCTAGATAAGTGCGTAAATGTTCATTCTCTTTCTCTGTCAGAGCATATATACGGCTGCAAGGTAAAGTTGCCCCTGAAATTAAATCAATCTGACAGTCATAGTCTCTATGAGGTGGTAAAGTGTAGGCTTTTTTTTTGTCGAACACATCCACTAAGTCATTATATTCCTCTGGAACTCCAGCAATTATCAGGGCGCTTTTTGAGTTTTTGGGAAAATCATACCCTTGTATTAAAAGTTCCGAGCCAGGATAGTGTTGAAAACATTGGCATGACAGTAATCGGATTTAAATAGTATGGTTCTATTAGTCCAATCTATGTAAGGGTTGTGAAGTACTAACCATGGAATGCCTAATATTAAACGAAACTAAGGAGCATCAATGATATCGAAAGATATCTCCTCAACATGTTTTGTAGCACAAGTCATGTTTAATAATTCAGTATGATGTTGTATAGGTCCTGAAGTCAATTCTTTCCCATCAACCGATCACACTATCTCTGGAGAGACTTTCACTACTTTCACCAACTTAACGAACAATTGGGTATCTATGAAATTACCTTTAGCTCCTGAATCAATCAGAGCATGAATAGACCTGGATCGAGTTTTATCATTCTGTGACTGAAGCAAGATTCGTATACTGAGATGACAATGAGAAGCAGTTGGAGTTATGGAGGCCAAACTGGTTTGCTCACTCGGTAAACTGACCTCTTTATCTACCGAGTGTTTTAGTTTTCCGACTTTTGTATAGCGACAACAGCAGCAATTTTCGTTTTTGGTTTTATAGGTCGAGTTGGACAGTCTCTTACAAAATGTCCTGTTTTTCCACAGTACAAACCTTCGTTTAATTTTCTACGCTTTTCTTTTTCATCCTTCAATAGAGGTCTTCTAATGGTTCCTCTTTGCATAGGTTCAACCACGTCTAACTTAGCCGACGACTTGTTCTTAGTGCTGGACCTATCTTTTAATACGATCATTCTGTAGTCAGACTTTCCTTCCTCGCCCTTTCTTTCAGAAATACGGTGATTGAGTTTTACAACAAGATCAATAAATTCCTCATAATCAGTCGGAGTATCTAAGATTTGTGTAACCATGTCTTTTAATTCTTCCCGTAAACTACAATAGAACAAAGACACCCATGTTTCTTCTGGCCATTCTGCCTCAATGGCCAGCCTATTGAAAGTGGATATGTAGTGTAAGAGATCTGAAGATCCTTGTTTTAAGCTGAGTAATTCATGATCTGCTGATTGTACAAAGACATGCTTTGCAAACAATTGTTTCATGGTGGTTTTAAACCGTCTAAGATCATATAGAATTGGATGGTTTCTTTCTACATACGGTACTGACCACAAAGCCGCATCACCACCCAAATATGATAAAATAAAAGCGACTTTGGAAGAATCATCAGGAAATGTGGTGGGTTTCGCCACGAAATGTAAATGACATTGATTCAAGAAAATTGTGAATTTATTACAATCTCCATAAAATCTCTCTGGGAGTGCCAGGCGTACCGTGACTGGAGTTACTACCTGTATCTGAGTGTGAGCTGAGGTCGTAGAGTGGAATTTCCACTATATAAAGTTTGCAGGGTGGAAGGCAGATGGTTTTAGTATAGGCTTCTTTTCTGAAGGGAAAGTCCATGTCGTAGGACTAGGAGTTTGTATACTGTTTCGTAATGCAGACACATCTCTTCATAATTCTGCATTTTCTGATTTTATCTCCGCTAACATTGTAGCTATATCCTGCAAAGACACCTGCGAAGTTTTATTCATAGGGTCTGGGCAAAATGATGTTTGTGGGCTTAGCCTTCTGTCAGGTATATCTTACCTGTGTGTTCTCGAACCCTTACCTGTAAGGTGCTTGATGGATTTTGCAGAGACGCTATGAGCCAAACCCCCAGGAACCCTATCTTACAACCTGTGATTTAGATTTTACACTAGGGTTGGTGATAGTAGTTAGGGAGGAAGGCCGGAATCAGACGCTAATGAGGTTTCTTGTAGTCGACCTGCGAAGCAACAAGAAACTTCCTTAGGAATTGTGGTTCTATGTTGCTAACCTACTATCCTAAATGAAGATCTAAACATTAATCAGTACTTCAGAATCTAAGATTCCTACCCGCGATCTACCAAGTTAGGCTTCGCGTTCTGGAAATCGTTGTGAGTGGAGTCTGGTCAGCAAGGATGATGTTAAGTGAAGTGTGGTCCTTGAGAAGCTTGCGTCAGTCGGGTGTTACTCCTTGAAGTATGCGCTGATTGACCTTTGTACATATTCTATGAGAAACAATAATGATAATTTGTACACATTACCTTTACACACGTTAATTACAATAATTGTTACTCTTCAATTCTTTAACTTACTTAATGAACCTCCTGCTAGACGCTCTTCACGACTTTCCACTCTAAAGGAAATCAAAGTAAAACTGCAAAACAAAATACTCTAACATTTCTTTACACTTTAACTTTACACTGTGAATTTATCCATAGAAGCTAATAATTCGTCTTCTGACTGTTGGTTTTAAACTGTCCCTTTTTTTGTAAAAAGAGTGTCCAAAAATTATTATTCTTTCCAAGAATTAGTGTTCTTGCTAGCGGTGGGCGCCTTTAAAAAAAAAAAGAGTTTTTACTTAGCTTTCTTTCTTCTTATTTCCAGAAACATCGTGCAATGCAGACCGGAATAGAAGACTCTGGATGCGGTGCAGAATTGAGGACTCTGGACTGCTTGGAGCTCTGAAGAATCTCTGAAGTCCTCTGGCAAGTATTGCAGGTAAGCACAATGTTTTCTCGAAGCAAGCTAGAAGGCTAAGCACCCTCTGGAAGTCTGGGTGTGACTTTTATACTCCAGCCACACCCTTGGATGTCCGTTATGCTGTGCGAGTCTTCTTTGCTCTCACGCTGTGTTCTAAACCCACACAGCTTGAGAGAAGCTGCTAACGCAAGCGTGACTTCTGAAAGGAAAAGGGTAGTTCCGGAGCGATTTGTCCCACATTAAACTGCCATCATACATTTAAAGTTGACATGGCAATATTCGCAAAACATCAATAGTTGCAAAAAGCATTGGCAATATTCGCAAAACAAAAAGCATTGGCAAAAACAATCATCTGTGTTTATGTTACAAATGCCTAAATAACACATTACACATACCTGGAGTGCAGGATGCACGGGATAGAGGTGGGCTTTCTAAAGGGACATATAAGGTCATGTAGATCTCCTTAAGTATCCACTTAGGAGGTCTGTCTATTTACACCTTTGTAATGATAAGTGCAGGAAGCAGGAACAGTGGGTTCATGACAGTTCATGACACGTAGGTCCTGCCACCTCTTCTGGCAGTTGCGGATCCGGCGCTTGTAGACCCCCATTGATCGCACTGCCCGGGCGATGGTCAGCCAGATTTCTTGCTTCTGGTGGGCATCAACCTGTGAGGATGACAAAGTGAAAGGACATTACCACACATGCCACATAATTGTGCTGCATACAGTTGAGTATACATGTAGTTATCACAAAGCTAAAAGAGGCACACGGGTAGTGGGCCCACGGGAATGTGCATTTGTGCTGTGGGTCTGACATGGCAACACTCGCTAGGAATTTAAGGTTAGCACTCCTGCACTACTGCGGCAGGACACCTGTTCATCACATGTACCTACTTAAATATGTAGCTGAAAGTACTCGGTGCACATGCCTCACACTGCTGTGCACACTTCTATTACTTTTAGACATACAACTTGCATCAAATGATAGGCAGTGGACTGCACACTCACCTGCCCCCCTGGTTTCCCATACAGCTTGCTGTATTCTGGGAGGACCCCATCCAGCAGGGCCTGGTTCTCCTCCTAAGTGAATGCTGGAGCCCTCTCCAAAGTACGTGCCATTGCAGGATCCAGTGGAAGCACAGACAGCAGGAGCAGTGGATTTGTGAAAGTGGTCCTGTAGCATGTAGTGCAGGCAAGTGAGCTCCCTGGGGGTCTGCCAGCCTTAAATCAGTGCTGCAGAAGCAGATTCTGTGACATTGCCCCTCACTGATAGACCAGACACGGTTGCATTCTATGAATCTGTCCAATCCATGGAAAAGTAAGAATCCTACACGTCTTCTGCATCGTTCAAATCACTCACCTTCAGGATGCCCTAGGATTACAACAATGTTGTACGCATCCAACTGTATTTCCAGCGCACGACTCGAACGTTTTTTGAATTCGCATCTGTCTCCATGACAGCCCCTTGCCAAATACTGTGCACGGCTCGGTAAACTGACTATCAGATGAGTATTTTTTGATCAAGACGCATCCGCCCGGATACGATTCTATGGGTGCGCACAGCTCAGTCCATGCCTGTACGACACGTCTGCTTACAAGTCACCCGCGTTCGGTCAGATTGCACACGCATCCAACAAGCGAGCTGTGCGCACGCATTGCCCATTGGCATCACTGTGATCAGATGCGGGTGACTGTAATGCATACACATCGTGCAGTCAATGGACAACGTGTGAGCACTACTCGGTCCATGCATATACGGCGCGTCTGCATACGAGTCAGTCGCGTCGGATCACATTGGTGTGACTTGCAGACGGTTCTAAAACAGATTTAAGCCATGCCCACACCTTCAACACCAAAGCATGTCCCACACTGCATCCCATGGCATGTAAGGTCAAGCTACTCCCAGGCTGGGCAGTAGTTAATGGGGACAGATTAGTTTTGGTCTGGTGCACCTCACAAATGTAATTTCAAAATGTTGGCTTATGGGCATGAGTAGTGGACACAGTACCAGTTTGGAGATGTGTATGAGCTGTCACATACACCGTGAGTACAGGGTTGCATGTCATGTATGTCACAGCCAGTCCCATTGCTACAATCATGATCTACCCACACAGTCTGTATGCATGCTGTGTCTCTGATGTTTGTGGTTCCATGTGCCCAATATGAGACGGGGTCCACCATGTGCCTTGTGCATGCAATATCATGCTGTGTGTGTGTGTGTGTAAGGGGCATCCATGTATGGCCTGCAGGGACCACATGGGCCACTAACTGTGTGACTCATTATTGGTTGTGTGATGTCCATGATACAACATGTCATTCCAGTGCACATGTGGCAATACAGGGACCATGGCTATTTCCCTGACATGTTGTTGAGATGCCTGTGAAACATCAGCCCTCCCTTGTCACTGTGTTGTGTGTTTTGAACGTGACAGCAGTCCATGGGTACTGTGCCACAGCCCAATGATTTGCCATAGCACCCCAAGGAACTAATGTACACATGTGTGAATAATATGTGAGATGATGGGCATGAAGGTGGCATATGTGTCCATAACCAACCGCACACACCTTAGTTAATTGTGATTAGCTATGATGTAAAATGTGATTTTTTGTAAGGTGAGTGCCACATGGGTAGCTGAATATATGATGTGACTTTGCTCATCTCTGTACTGCAGGGCCCCATCAGTTTATAGACCATTCCCTGACCTTGAGACCATGGTGGAACACGACAGCATCCACGGTACCGCTTCACCAGGAGCATGATTGATGAGTTGGTGGAGCAGTTGGCACCAAATCTGCTACCTGGCCGCACATACCCAACAGCACTGACACCAAAGGTGAAGGTGATGGCAGCCCTGCACTTCTTTGCCATCGGCACCTTCCATCACATTCTGGCTAGTGTTGGTGGTATATCACAATGTTCAGCTGTGTGCTACGAGATGTCTTGGAGGGGATGTTGAGTCACCTGGACTCCTACATCAAGTTTCCGACACCGGGTGAACTTGCAGAGTTCAAGGATGCCTTTTATGGACTGGGGAGGATGCCAAACGTGATTGGCTCAATCGATGGCACACATGTGCCATCGATTGAGCCAATCACGGGCACAGGAACAGACATACCGCAACCACAAACATTACCACTCTATCAATGCTCTTGTGGTATGCCTGGCGGGCATGGTGATTACACATGTGTGTGTATGTTTCCCTGGTTCAGCCCACGATGCCTACATCATGAGGAGGAGTCGCATACCATTGATGATGTCACAGATGCCAAACCAGCGTGCCTGGCTTGTTGGTGTGTACTGTTTACCATTGCATGTGTTTTGCAATGTTGTCTCCCACCCCCTTACAATACTCAACTTATGTGTGATTCTTTGTACGTAGGTGACTCTGGATACCCCAACATGCCATGGTTGCTGAGACTCCTGAGGAACTCTGTGACAGCATCCGAGATGCGCTACAATGAGGCACATGGCAGAATCAGGCGAGTCATCAAGCGTACCTTTGCTCTCCTGAAAAGCTTCCGCTGCCTGGACAAGACCGGAGGGGCACTCCCATATGAGCCTGAAAAGGTGTGTAAAATCATCATCGTCAGCTGCATGCTCCACAACATGGCAGTACGGAAGGAGGTGCCTCTCATCCAGGACGACGGCCAACATCCACCACCTGTGGATGATCCTGGCCTGGACCACGAGACCAGTGATGATGATGATGAGGGTGACGTCCGCACACAGCTCATCAACAACTTCTTCATCTGAAGGTGAGTTCACAGGGTTGTCATGTCAATGTCCTGAGTGAGCCTGTGATGTGTTTGTGCAGCTCAGTTGCTGTTTGAGTTTGTCAGTGTGGTACTTTACTCGAAGCGTGCAGTGATGTGTCCTGTCATATGGTCTGTAGTCCACAATGGTGTTGACATGCTAAGTTGTTAGTGTGTAGGTTTCTTGTGACATGTCTACTGCATTTCCATCCTGTTCTGTGTGCTTCTTCTGACTGTGTCTCATTTCTGTCTTTCCCAAGGTACTTTGCCGGTTCCAGGGGCAAATCTGACACCGACATCCAGAATCCAACCTTAAAGCGCAATTTGACGACACTTGGTGACCCTGTGCCCACTGTCATGTGGATTCACCTTGATATTGTTATGTAATAAACTTGTTTCTAATTTGTAACGTGCCTGTGCTTCACTTAGTAATGTGTGTTGTCTGTCTTCACACATCTGACTGACATTTGGTAACCTCACCTGTGGGCTTATTGGCAGTGACTGTGGAAAGGTGTGGTGTCTGAGCATTCCACCGTATATCTGGCAACCATCTTTGTAGGCAATGTGTCACATGTCCATGGTGAGTATGTGTTGTGGAGCCCTATTGGTGTGTCTCCCGCATAGGTGTCACATCAACATGAGTCACAGCACGGTAAAGTCGACATGCACTGTGTGCTTCAGCATTTCATCATCTCCATGACACATACCAAGTTGGAATCAAAACAAAGGCAAGTATAGTGTAATGGTGATTTTATTTACATACATGTGTGGAGATAGTGCTGTACATGAGGTTTAGAATCCACAGTTCACACATGAGGCAAAAGTATTTGTAGATGAAATGTCAAGAGTGAATTCCACATTCATCTTCTACATTAGTACAACATGTACCCTTGATGTCATGATGGAGACCTGTGTCATGTGCAACAAGGTGAACGCTTTGCACACAAAGACCAACATCCAAAACAGGTTCTGGGTTCCTGGGGGATGTGCAGGGACAACTGTGTCTCACTTGTCCTTCTTTCAACGAATCCTCCTCTCCTTCTGTGGGAGATCCTCAGGAGCAGGTGCCAACAGTGCTCATTAGTCTCCACCAGATTCATCCTCCCTCCCTGTGGCATTAGCAGGTGTTGTTCCTTGAGATGTTGTGGGCACACAGGGAGGTGTGGACATATTTGTGCTGATCTGTCAGAGACAGGTCAATATTTTCACAAAAGAAAAGACCCCACTAAGTTCCAGGGAACCGCCGTGAGTTTGTCCCACTTGGCCTCCATGCAGGCATGATGGGCAGCCTGCTCCTGCTGCATGTCCTTGAGGACCCCCACTACCTGGCCGAATCCTCCAGTGCTATCCTGGTACGCATCTATGATGCGTACCAGTTGGGGGTTATCAGGCAGTCCAGGCCCCTCTGCAGACTGTGCCCTCGGCCTAACACCACTCCCACCACCCCTAGACACACGGGCTGTACCTGTGGTGGTAGGCACAGTTGACCCGGGCCCCCCTGGCTGTTGCCACTGGTGTCATTGTTGGTAGCATCCTGGGTGGCCGGGGCCCCTGTGTTGCTTGAACTTGGTCTCCTAAGTTGGTCCGTGTTGGCAGGGGTGTTAGGTCTGTGGGCAGATGGTGTTTACATGACTGCAGGGGTGCAGGTGTTAATGATGGTGGGGCTGCTGGCTTAATCAACCCAGAGTTTGTAGGTTGATTGTCGTCATCCGAAGAGGGAAGAGCCAGTTCGACACCAGAGAGCGCATCCTCCACCAGAGTCTGGGCCAGGGACTCATCTTCACTTGATACTGAATCCCCAGTGGCACCTGTGTTTGGAAGAGACAGACATTGTAAGTTATGTTAGTACATACATCAATGATTGACCTATGCATATCACAACAGGGATGGGGAAGAGGTACTTATATATTAATATTGCAATGGGTAGTACTAACAATGAAGGAGGGGCAGTGGATCACAAATCCTGTGCATCCATGATATGTACATGATTTCATTCCTTAGTGAATTCCCTCCTATACATATATAGGAATGGTGCTGTGCTACTTGGATTGCCGCCTCAATATACTATAGCTGCATTTACTTTGGTTCACCTCTACTGCAAATCTGATGTGCCTCCACCTGAAGGTAGACTGGCTGCTTTCCCAGTACTGTCCAGAGGAGATATTAGGTCTAGGATCACATGGGGCTGCTACATGTTGACCAACTGTGACCAACCCTGGTGTGGTGGATGAGTAGCTGGATCCACACACAACACCTTTGTTTGTAACTTCATACATCACAATGTTCAACATTTTTCCTTTGGGTGTTGTATGTGTTTTTGACTCACAGCACCTGAGCACAACCACACACTCTCAGTTTTCTCCTCTGGGCACTACTGGGGAACCAGCCAAGTTACCTCCAGCTGGAGGCACAGCATATTTGCAACAAGGGGGAGCCAATGATGCTGCTGCTACAGTACACTGATGCAGAAAAACATGATGTCACACACTACGCATGTGTACATTTGTGTGCCTTTCAATGGAGGCAACACAATCAGTTATGAAACAGGTTGCACAGGAGGAATAGACCATTCACCCCTCCTTGAGCTTTGTAACAATGTTTTATATACATGACATTTGCAAGTCAACGTCAGGATGCATGACTGAACAATGCATTGTCTTCAGTTGTCACAAACAGAGTCTGATGTTGTGGTAGCACATTGTCCTGCCAACATGGAGCCGTTCAATGTGCATGTTGATGTGCACACATACCCAGCTCATGTATGGATTAGCATGGACATGGAAATTGTTACTCAAGGGCCATAACGGTGGCTAACACAGGAGTGTGATCCCTGTTCACATTTGATTCTGCTTCCCTGTGAGGGTGTGTGCCTGTGCTGACAAGATGGCTGACAGTGGAGTTCTGCTGTTTGGTGGTGGGCGATTCCCAGCAGGGCCTTGTGCTCCCCACAACAGAGCCCACTCCCAGAGTACTTACCAGCCCGTTCCCATGCCCCTGTGAGGTGAGCATTGTTCAGAGAGGTGTTGATGGTGCAATTGTGAGGGGGTGCATTATCTGTGACAACAATACCATCACGCTTTGGTATACACTTACTTCGCAACCACACCCACTATTCCTTCCTGTCAGTCAGCTTCACTGTGAGCTATTGGTTGTGGTGGCAGGGATGTCTGACAGTGTTAACTCAGATTAGTGCCACTGCCTTGCCCTATTTGTTGGTAGGTTTGTACATGTCATGGCACAGTTACAATTCACTATGATGTGGCCATTATTGTGTTTGTCTGACTAGCATAGACTTCTTAGGCTGATTGACTTTTGTTTCCTATGCCTTTGCTCTCTGTGCATGGTTCCACAGTCCCCTTAACGGTGCTGTGTGTGTATTGAGACACAATATTGGGCATATTGGTTGTGTGCTCACCAGGCTCTGGCATGTCAGGTAGGCCATGGATGCCCTCTGGTGGTAGGATGTCATGCACCTTCTCCTCCCAGGACCTGAAGTAGACTGGTTTGGCAGGAGGGCCACTGCCAGTGACCTGGCTCAAGGTGTGTTCCTTCTGGAGGAGCTTCTTGACCCTCCTGCGTACGTCATACCACCTGTTCTGGATGTCAGTCTTTGTGCGATACGCTGGTGCTTGTGCATTCCCATTGCCCACGATTCTGTCCCACATCTTGGTTTTTGGTGACATGGGGGTCCTTTGTATAAATGTGCCAAACAAATGTGGCTCCACTCTGAGGATCTCATCTACCAATATCTCTAACTCAGTGTCTGTGAACTGTGGATTCTCCTTAGGGGGCATGGTTATGGGTGGTGGTGAGGAGTGATGTGGGTGGGTGGGTGTGTGGGTGCAAGTGAGGGTGGGTGGATGGGTGTCTGTTTTGTTAGGTGTATGTGTAAGAGCTTTTGTAGGAGTGCTGATGGTGTATGGTTTGTGTGATGGGTGAGTTGTGTGTGTGTCTGTGGTTGGTGTCTCAAGTTGTTCTGTGCTGGCTGATCTGCTGTATTTTGAAAGGATCATGGTAGTGTAGTTTTGCCTTTTTATAGGTGGAGTTGTGGGTGTGTTTGTTTTTTTTATTTGTGTATTTATTGACTTTGTCATGTCTTGACTGGTTCTTTTTTTTGTTTTTGGCATTATTTTTGGTGGGCATGTAGGAGACGTTCTTCTGACCAAGTCGGACTCTCATGTTGGCTTGTGCGAGCTGCTCCGTGTCTTTCATGCTGATTGTATTCTGTGTTGCATGTGAGTCTATCGCCGTGGTCTCTCTCGCTTCAGGTACGTTTTCGGTCTGGGTCGGTCATGCGGCTTGGGCTCCGTGCGATTTGGTCTGATTTAATGCATTTGGCATCGTACTGTGTGGCTCGACGTCGCGGGTACGTATCGGTCGGGTTCATTCCGGGTTCGGTTCGGGCGGTGCGGCTCGTGTCCATTTTCCGGCCAGATGGCTGAATTTTGTACGGTCGGACGGCTTGGTTTCCATACGGCTTGGTTGTAAATCACAGGCTTTGCATCGTACTGCACGGGTCATAGGGTGCCGGTAGATGTCGGTCGGACTCCGTTCCGAGTACGAGTCTGCCGGGCCGATTTTCAACCCGAATCGGAATTGGCCCCTTAACGATAGAATCTTCTGTCTATTATTTCACATATAGTGCTCCTGCCGTAGTATAGCAGAAGTCATAAACTGTTTACGATTGAATATCTGTGTATGATATCATGATTACTATTCTACTTGTTACCAACAGCAACGTAATAAAATGTTGTGCGGATGTGCCCGTACCCACTTCAACTATCTATCTGTGTCTGTGTATTTATTATGTTTCTACAATGCTGCTCCTGCGCCCTACCACATTATATTGTGCTATAAATAGCATATGCAACCATCTTACCTCTGACAGTAAGTGTGGACTGTTCCTCCTTTTTTTTTTTGCGTATTTATACAGCGCAAAATCAACCCAAAACAATATCAGCGATTTACATGAGCACCATATTTACAGTACATTTTCGGGCAAGCGTAGATAACTTCATTACTCTATAATATCAGGATGTGGACGCAATTCCAAGCCTCGAACACTGATTTCCAGCACCAAGCTCGACAGTGTACCTGGATGACCACATACGTATATATATTAGCTGCCCTTCATGTGCCAAAAACTGAAACTTAAACCTTTCACAGCCCTGTATTACTACAGCTACCACACTCCACTGAATGTACAACAAATATTCATAATCACAGAAATGCGTCATGTCCACCATCTTTTATGCCAAATGGGAGTTTAATGGTGACTTATACTGACGTGGATGTCGCAGTACAGAGAGGGAAGAAATGCAACAGCTGTAATACAACAATTAGGCAATAAGGTAAAAGATATGGGAGAGTAATATAACGGAAGGTACAACACAGTGATACCCCGTACCTTTCATATTGGCCATGTCTTGGAAATTTACAGACATAATGATATATCTGCGTTGAAGATCCGGGTGACGTCAGCACTACAAAACGGACACCCGATTCACTTGATTTTTCATATAACTCACAATGGAACCACGCCCATAGCTTCGGAATCATGGTTCAGATTCTCACGCAGCACTGGCATACGTCACACCAGCCCACTCCGCTTAAGCTTCCAGGAAAAAACAAAAACGCAACATTGCCCAGATTTCCATTGTGCTGATTTCTTAGTTCCAGGTCTAGTTGTCAAAACGGCACACACACACTCCCTCATGGCTGGTATACACCCACACCACACCCATCTAGCACATGTGTCACTACATAAGTGACTCTACCAATAAAAAAGACGGAGTGCACGTGCTACTCGCCATTTTAGAGTTGCTCCCATCACAAGCGCTCTAATGGTCTGTCCTGGTGGTTCAGGCGCCTCATGTAGGCCCGAACCACCGAGTACAAGGGCCCACCACTATGTGCCTGGCCTCTTTGGTCACTGAGTTAGTGGTACAACAAGGACTGAGCGGGTGAGGAACCTGCGATGATGATGGGAGCATGAGTATGTCGTTAGCCATACTTATATTATGACTTTGCACCATATATCAGATTTCTTGGTGACAGAGCGGGACTGCATGATGTAGAAGGTGTCCTGTCCACGAAAAGGTGAGCAGTGAGACCTGGGTGCGCATCGGAGGGAGGCGATGGGCTGCAGCAGACTGGATACAAAAAAGCGACGCAGCGATTTAGACGAACGCAGTCCTATATACCGAATCTTATTCCATTAATATATATTTTTTCCAATAGCAGAAACGTTTTTATAATCGGTTAAATGTCTGGTATATAAACTGTACAAATTGTTGTTTTTAAATGCAAGAGGGAAGGTGTGTGAAAGGGCGATGTAATTCTACTCCACATTCAGATAGTAACAAATGCAAATCATAACATCTTTCTTTTACTATCTTTTAGATGTAGAGCTTCAGGGTGCATTATGTCCCGGCACATGGTGAAAAACACACCAGTGACAGAAAGGTGAGCTGCAAATATTCTTGCAGTCACTCTCTCACTTCCTCTCTCCTTTGATAAACAAATGACACACAATGTTAACTTCCTTTTTAACTTACAGGTTGTGTTTCACAAATTGGCATTATCCCGCCCAAACACCTCCAAAGCTCTACGTTCGTGCATTCTGCGATGATGCGTGGCCATCGTAACAACATCTGAGAAGCCTGCTTTGACACGTGGTGCACCCTCTTTGAATCACACCAATAGCACAATGTAAGCAAAGAAGCTTGTTTCCGAAAAAAACACAAGTCATCTATGGACGGAGAGAGTGGGTAGTGTGCAGCAGCGTCACTACGTAGGAATCTACAATTACCTCCGAGCTGTGAGAATAGATAGGTTACAACAGTCTGAGGGGCAGATTTACAAGCCCCTTGCGTGAGTTTTGTGTCACTTTTAACATGGGAAAAGTGGCGCAAGGAGCTTGTAAATCTGCATCTGACTTCCCCCAAAAGAACACTCACCTCCGGACTCTGCGAGTCAATGGGGTGCAATAGTCTAGGTACGCCATATTGACAACTCACCGCTATGCAGTGGGAGTGCATGGCATATACTACTTTGGAAGAAAAACAGAGCACAGACACCTCCTTACAGTGGACCTTGAAGAAATACTTTATCCTGAGTGTACAAATAAATAAAGCAAAAGTATATGTGTAAAGTTGTATGTACTATGCTATTACTAGCTCTATATACTATGTTTCAGATCACTAAACAAGAGGGTGCATTATGAACCAGCATGTGCTTGGACACACAACGGAGGCAAAAGTTGAGCTACGAGTATTTTCTCCAGTATTAACTGCTCCATCTATAACTTTCTATCTCTCGCAGTTTTAATGTCGTTTTTTTCTCTCTTTCTCTCTCACTCTCTCTCACATCGGTTTTTCTCTTTTAAAGTTATGGACGCTGCTGTCCACTCTGCCGTGTACAACCAAAGCTGAGTTCAAGTTGCGAACTCTGTTGGTCACAGTGTTTACACAAGGTAAGCATAGCGCCCTAGATATACAATGTCTCCGATTGAATGCATTATAAATAAAAGAGCTTATTTACAAGCCCCTTGCACTACTTTTGTGTCACTTTCAATATGGGAAAAGTAACACAAAAGTGGCACAAGAGTCTTGTAAATAAGCCCTAAAGAATATTGTCCTGCATAATGACTTGATCTCTCACCTAATTCTGTCTCATCTCTGAATCATTTTAAAGACCTGTTGGTCCATAGTTTAAATCTGATGTAGTCGGCACTTCCATACAGACACCTCTTGAACGCGGGCCTATAAGACAGGTGAAATGTATCAGGCACACTGAAGATGTGCAAATAACCAAATATCGCCAAGTGTTACCTTAACATGTAGTGTTTGAGCTCATTTAGGGCCCGATGTAGGTAATCTCGATTTACCTACTCTTAAATGCCGAATCATACCGATTCAGTATTTAAGAGTAGGTAAATGGGATGTAGGTAATTCCACTTTTGAAATTACTGAATCGGAATGATTCTGTAATTACCGAATCGGTATTTACTGATTCGGTAATTGCCATTGATTCCTATGGGCCTTGAGGCCCATAGGAATCAATGGCAATTACCGAATCGGTAAATACTGATTCGGTAAAATTACTGAATTTGCAAGGGGGACAGGGTGTCACTTTGACACCCTGTTGCACCCCTCAATTGATCATGGGTGCACATGTTGCTGACATACATGCCCTTAGGGCATGTATGTCTGCAACATGGCACATTTCTTAAAGTAAAAAAAATGCTTTTTGAAGTATTTTCATTATTTACCACCAACTTCTAGTTGGTGGTAAATAACAAATTCTTAAACCCTTGTATCACTGATTACAGTGCTACCTACATGTTAAATTACAGAATCGGTAATTTTACCGATTTGGTATTTTACCGAATCGGAAAAATTACAGATTCGGTAAAATTACTGATTCTGTAATTTAACATGCCCCTACATCTCAATATCCAAATACCGGTCGGAAACGGACGAAAATCTGTATTTTCGGCCGTTTCCGACCGGTATTTGGATACCTACGTCTGGCCCTAAGTCACATCGATCTAATTTTGAACACTTAGTTTCATTTTTGTTTTGCAGATTACCTACCCTACTTCTATTGGAATCCATATCACATTTTGTTGAATTGTTTTTTTAAAGTTATGTTTCTAGTTATTTATTACATTGTTATCTTTAACTTACGTTTCCAGTTATTTATTATTGTTTTAATAAAATTTAATTTTAAAAAAGTATATACGTCTTCTTTTTCTGACAACATTTCACTATTATTTAGTGTGATAACGATATAGTTAGAAACATTTAAAAATAGAAATGATATTTATAATTTGAAGTATAATACTGAGGCTAACTCTTTACCAGATCTTTACCAGAGTCTATAGCTATGACTAACGGTTCCTATGGAAAAGTTTTAAAACTCCAGCACAGTAACTGTTTCGATTAGCAACATAGTGTGGTGAACTTCTAACCTCTGTGCTCATTTAAGTGCTCCATGAACTGCTACTATAGTAACAGGCAGAAAGTGTAGTATTCTCACATGATGTTTCATTCCCTATGTTTCTTCACTCTAGCTGCTCAGCCTGTGTGTGTCTACTCTGTATGGAATGTTGGTGAGTGGATCTTCACTAGAATGCCTGTGTGACTGGATGAGGTGTGACAGTTGGTGAGAGGGGCTGAGCAGCTAGCAGGCTGCTCCTGGTGGGGCTGTGAATTGCTGTCAATTTCCATATACAAGACTATTACCACCTGTTAACTTACTTCTGAATAAACCTACTTGGTTTACATCATACCAGCGTATTTTGGCGACGAGTTGGAGACCTTCCCACGCACAGGTAGCCTGGAGAAATTTAAAATGACCCCCATAACATGTTGGGAAGAAGATGCCAAAGGGAGCAGACGACAGGCCCAGCCAAGAGGTACAAGACAAAAGAAGCAGGAGCCAATAGATGAAACTAAGAAACTCAAGATTCCTCAAAGTTAGGAGCCACAAAGGGAACAAAAAGAGTACGCCAAGCAGCCTCACCAGTGTCCATCAGACCGGACAGCCCCTGCCCAAGTGTGCTGTGTGTGGTTCACCTGGGACATATGGACATTAATTGCGCATTCAACAGAAGTAAGCGTGATTTATTTACTTGTATTTGGCTCTTGTAAATATAATGAAACCTGCGAAAGGAAATTTTTTAGGAGAGATTCTGCACCAGCTATAGTATGTTGTACACTGTTTAGAGAGGTCAATGATGCTGCGCAGAGTGAAGCTACAAGTGCTTTGGTCCTCTTAATCTACTTCAGTGACTGCACTTTACGTGGCCTCTTCACAGGGGTGTACCTTTACACGGGGTGAGAGTTCCCTTACAAGAGGGTTGGCCCTACGTTGGGGTAAGTTTTGGGATATTTTTTTTCAATTTTACACTTTATTACATCGGTACCTTACGTGAGGGTGGTGTTTTGACTGGTTGCAGGGGTGGGGCCCTGCGTGCATAAGACGCCTTGTGCCTCACAATTTTTCTTGTTGGTTCTACACATTGCTGGCCTCCTCACATTGGAGAGTTTTCACATTTCATGGTACAGGTTGTCCCTTAGTAGCTAGTGGGGCAGGACATAGGGTGCGAGTCCCTATGTTCTCAGGACGTCTTATTGTTTTTACATAGTGTGATTTTTTTATGATCATTAGTTGTCCCTTTTTGGTCTATAGGGGCAGGACATTGGGTTATAGTCCCTCTTGTCCACATTTATATTTTTCCAAGAGTTAGCTACAATTTACATGGCCCCAACAAAGGGGTGAACCCTTCACGGAGTGAGTATTCCCTTACATGAGGGTTGGTTCTAGGGTTTTGGTTGTCCTTATCATTTGTTGCAGGCGTTATTCCTGCGTGCGTAAGTCACCTTGTGCCGCACTTGCATATTGTTGTCCTTTGTTGATGTGGGGGCAGGACTTAGGGTAATAGTAACAGGCAGAAAGCCGTTTGGGGCTAGAGTTGAAAGGTACTGGCTGTACAGAAACCATTATATTTACCCAGGATCATCCACATTGCAGAAAATAAAGCAAAGTCAAACAGAACACTGTGTACCAGATATACAACCCCCTTGCGCCACTTTCGCGCCACTTTTACCATCTTAAAAGTGTTGCAATAGTAACGCAATGAACTTGTAAATCTGTCGCTATACACATTACGAGCAAGTACACACTCATTCAATTCTTTATCGATCACAATTATACAGTGTTGCTTCACGATTCACAATGAACTTCAATAAATACTTCGTGCCTATTTAAATGGAAGACGATATTGTTGACATTACAAAACTTAGTGGCATATTTACAAAGACAAAGTTAAAATTGACGTCACTTTAACGCCTGCAAACTACAACATAAATGCCGAAAATGGACTTCAAAATCCTTTGTTATCTTATTGGAAGATTTTCTCAACATTGCTGTTTCCTATACAAGACTGAGAGCCACCCCCAGGGCTATAAAATAAATGGTTGTGGAGGGCTCCAAGGCCCCCCTTGCAAAATTAGAAGTGTGGGGACCTCAATGACCCCCCTCAAGCCCCGGGAACCACCACCCCCGGGGATCTGTGAATTGTGGGAGGCAAACTACGTCCAGATAAATGTAGGGGGTTCAATGTGTATCTATATATATCTGTCAGGGCCTATTTTTAGGTCTGGCTTTAGCAAGGACATTTTGGTTTTACTAAAATTATATGTATAATATATTTACTTAAAGGGGCTTTCAGTCACCTCTCTTTATTCATTGGTCTGTTGTTGTCATGTCATTCATATTTTGCTTCTACCCAATGCAGCATACAGCATGGGGAAATGGATCAGCCTACTTCAGCCATTGTTTAATTTCACTTTGAGTGACTGCATTTTGCTCTTTCACAATGAGACCTCTGCATACAAGGCAGCTCCCTTCAGTACCAGGGTTTTTGTTTTACTTTATATTTACTTTAATGCTGTCTTTGTGCTTAGAGACTAAAAATAGGACATTTCTACCAGATTTGAGCACAGGCCACATTCCATGCTTTATCAGTTCTTGTCTCCTGCCAATGCTGTTGTAATTTCCATTTGAAGTGTCCTTTGTTCGCCTGCCTACTGGTATTTCACAGCAAAATAGATTGAGTCCATTTGAAACTATTCTGTATGAAGTTGTCCTCTTTTTACTATGGGTTATGTTCACAAACTGAAGCTTTAATGTTATATGTGCAAGGGGGCAGGAAACTGGGAAATGGGCAGCTTTGTGGAGGAGTGATACGGGAGGGGAATAACAAGAGGATGTGGGATTTACACTATGCCTAATGTTCTGATACATTACAAGTCAGGGAGGTCGCCTCAACTAGTACTACTGGCCAAGTTCACACAGACTTTCTTGGATTGCCACCCAAATGAATCTATGAAAGCAGTGACAATTGTAAATGATGTTCATTTACTTTTTTGGAAATGCTTATTTTGTTTATTTTCTACTTTTAAATACATAAAAATGATAGAGATCTCAAACAGCTCCACAAAAAGGACTGTGAGGACAATTGAATAATCGATTATTCAATTGGAGTGAATGTAGTATTGAAGTGGAACTTTCTTCACTGCTATTCTTGTTTAGGCTTGAAAATAAATTACTCAACATGGCTTAATGTTTTCACATTTATTGCAGTCATAGTAGTCACAATAGGCGTGTTCCGTTGGTAGCAATAACTCTTCTGCTCCATAATTTCTTAATGGCCATGGGATTCGACCCCCTTTGCACAGAAATTTTTGTTTGCCATGGGAATGTGGCGCAAGTGTGTAGGGCGTTATTTTCTAAGTTGTGCATGCTGGTGGTCTCTAGAGAAATATGTTGCACCTACATTATTATAGTAATTGTCTTTTGCTTCATGGAGTGAAAGGTCTGGTGGCGATAATAAGTTGTATCCGAGAAGAAATCAATTTTGTCATTGTGGGCATTGGAAATATATACTAGACTGAACGCACTTAGACTAGAAGGCACAGGGCTGGACCGAAAACCTTAACCTAAACTAATTAAGCAAACATTGGCAAAATCTTTAGGTTTCACCTGTGGGACCTGTCGAATTTGCCCATGCCTTTCAAACATGGGGGCTCATTACGATGGTGGGTGGACATGAGTCCACCCACCACCGTTGCGGTGTTAGGGACTGCCCACCAGTCATGAGGCGGTCCCACCACTGCAATTACAATGCACCCGCTAATATGGCAGGCGCATTCTGGGTATTTAACATTGCAGACGGTGCTGCTGGCTGCAGCACCGTACGCAATGTTAAAATGTGATGCTGTGCATATCCCTGCACTATGTCCTAGGTACCACGAGGTGCCTTCCATGCAGTGCAGTGAATTCAGGGGGTACCATGGGTACCCCCCCTCAGTGCAGCAACACCTCCCCCAACACAAGGGGGGCCCCCAACGGGCCCCCAAACCCAATCCCCGCCAGCCTTTCCATGGCGGCCATGGTCCGTTGTTTAGCAACATCCTAATTTGGTGGACAGTGCCTGCTAGGCACCGCCACCATTTTAGGCATCCTGCACTGTCCGCCAGGCAATCGGAACGATTGCCTATGAAGTGGTGGACGGACATTGCATCCGCCGTGGTACGCACCGTCATCCTAATTGGGTGGTGGGTAAATCGCTGTGTGATGGCAGAAGGACCACCACCGCAGGGCCTGCGATGGTGATCCTTCTGCCATCCTAATTGGCCCCATGGTGTAGATAATCGGCAAGACGGTTTGCAGCTTGACAAAAAGCTTTAAAAAAATAAATTTTAAAAAGGAGCAATGATGTATTTTTGTAGGCGTGCGCATGTTTTAATAAGCATGATCACCTTCTATATGGCACAGGTGCCATTTTTTTTCTTACTAATCGGAGATGGATTGGTACATTAAAAAACAATTATAACAATAATAGGACAAAAGCACCTTTTAGTCGGATGGCAATTTGCTGCCTGGCCGTATCCAAAAATATAAATAAAATTGAAAAAAGACCACGAATGGGGGCGGATGTCACCAAGGGAAACGGGTGGGGGAAGCAGCACTCGAGGAAGAAGCATGCACACAGGCGAGGAAGCAGACGAGGTCGAGCACAACACAGAGGGCGCTGGGCTGGAGGGTGGCGGAGGAGAACAGAGCTGGACTGGACGTAGCGGGCACCGGGCGTTGCCCCAGTGGACTGCAAGGGCGGGGTGCCGTTTTTGTTACCGGGGCCGGTTTTGCAATGTTGGCCCCCTGTAACAAAATCAGCTGCAGTGTTTCACATGCACATCTCCACCCCACCCCAGCGGGGGGACAGCCTGACTCAATTGCTAGGGCCGTTTTGCGTCCCCAGTCCAGCCCGGGATGAGAAGCACACAAGGGAGCCATCTAGAAAACACAATTGCTCTCATGAGTGCCTGACCAAGAAGAACAAGCATTGGCTTAGCCAATAGGTCTTGCCTGTTGGATCTTATAAGTGTGCGGCCATGCAGCACATTATCCTGGATGCTGTGCCGCCAGGGATTGAAGAGCTATACAATTACTACATTCTGGTTTTTTTTACAATGTGTGTGTGTTAGGTAGGGTGCGCTATTCCAGTAGTTGTGGCATATGCCTGACAGCACTATGAGCACCCAGTGTATAATGCATTGTTAAGAATCTGTGTCTGGCTGCACTGAGCTTACGATACACTATTTAGAAAGTGTGTTTTGTGCATGCCGTAAGCATATGATACCAATTAGGCAGGATTAGGCCAATAAACTTTTCACATACTTTGTCTTTTAAATGTGATGGTAGCAGCAATATGACATCATCTAGGATACCAACACTCCTATTGGGCTTACAAGTTCCATTGACCATAAATTGTAAATGGCAATACTGAAGTGTTTTGTGAAGTCACACTTTGCCCATACCCCAAATGCGAAATGCTTACAGTGTCTTCCACTGGGGAAAACTTTACTTAAGGAATCATAGAAACACAATAAGTCTCAGAAAAAAACTGTCTATGTTTGCATTGGCACAAACCAATTGCCAAAAAAAAAAAAAGAAGAATCTTAATTACTGTATGCCAATTATAATTTATTGGGTCAATCACTGAAAATAAATACAGGAATGCATAGGCTTGCCTACTGATCTGACCGATGGGGAGCTGTGATTGAAGAGCGACAAAGGCTTTTTAAGGATGCATTCCTTCCTTGCACTGCCAGTGAGGCTATAAATTAAAAATGAATGCCCTAAGGGCACAACTAATAAGGGAGTGTCGCATTTCACGGCTATCATAACAAAACAGTAATGAAGGGTTTTCCTTAAACCTTCCAAACCAAACATATTGTAGCTGTTCTCATTGCCCGCAGTGGCATTGCAGCATAGAAATGCAAGGCACGAGGACAGCAAACGGAGGGAGATATTAAACACATGTTAAAGCCAGGCCTCCTCCAGCAATTAAAAAAAACATAAATAAATAAAGTAAATCAAATAAAAGGTCAGCAATTTTAGAAAAGTCTAACTCCTCCACAGATTCCAGCACGTTTGAAAAGGGTATGGTGCTTCTGTGCCAAAAGATTACATACATCATTAGTGCAAATCCGTTCATACTAAACAGTTTGAAATATAGCCAAGGTCTTCTCTTCCAAAAACAGGTAAGTGACAAAAACACAACCTAAGGATGGTAATGACAATGTGCAAAAAGGCTCTGAACTGTGTGTCAAGCAAACACAAGCAAAACAAATACGAAAGAAGAGAATGGCCCGATTTTGAAAGGACGGGGTAACGTCGTCGATACTATGAATCTTATTTTTCTGATTCAGTGCATTCCAAATGCACCGAGTTTTCTGAGTTTACATAACTAAGGTGGACCTCATGTGGCTGGTTCATTTAGAAAATATTAGAACTTGCCACGTCAAATTGCAGTACACAGGATTCAAAAACATAATGGATATTTAATAAGATGGCAAGATTAGCAGACCAAAAGCACCAACAGTGGTGGAAGGAAGCATCAATAAAAACAAAGCAAAACAAGCTTCCGCAAACAGTGCAGGCAGTGATTTCATCAAGTATGATTGCGTAGCAAATTCCTCAGTGCATAAAACAAATAGAACCCCAGGCTTAGCTAACAGAGGCAGACAAACAATCTAATGCGTGCAGTCACCTGGGTTTGTGTTTTTCCTCAATTAGCTTGGACATTGACGGATAACTCAAAATAAAACCATGAACTCACCCCAAAAATTGCACTTTACCGCAGCCTTACTGAATAATGTTATTCAAAGAATCTAAACAAGAGAAAACCAGCATGAGCCTTCTGGTATCAAAGCAAGGAGAACGCTGAAACAGAGCAATTATGTATGTGCACAGGGAGCCAACACAAGGAGATGATGGACGGAGCACTGAAACTTTTCAGACACTCACCCCCTGTCACAGATATGGGTTGAACTCATCATCATTCTTTAGCTCACTTCGCCACCTCAGTTCAGACCCAGCTATATGCAAATCAGTCTTGACCCTGTGCCTCATGGGAACAGTCCAGCCCGAACTGCCAAGCCACAGGTAGCCACCTTCTCTCCCAAAATACACAGGCCAAGAGCCTTAAGTTGTCCATATCACGTGTGTATGGTTACCGTACCTTTTTATTTGTGTTCAGGTATTTGTCGTTTTGTTTACCCTCCTCATAAATGCAGGACTACAGTTGCCAGAATGCAAAGTATGAGTGAGCAATGAGAAAGGCTTTCACACTTGATCCAAGGCAACTTGATAGCACTGTGTTTTAGTGCCCAGGTAGAGAAGCCCAAGGACACTGCCTCAATTCTGCCTCACAGCCAGCGGTACACAACTGCCTCAGACGCAGAGCATTCAGTCATACCAGCCTCACGGTTTCTTACAACACTGCACAATCCTTGCCCAACCTTCTCCATTCACAAGCTGCAGGACAATGAGGCAGGTGCCTGTAACTGCACAGCATTAGTAGCTCTACTCGAAAGTTTTTGGGATGATGTCAGTGTTTAACCAGACAAAAAAAACAACAAAAAACAAACAGGGTGTGGAATAAAATGAGAGAAAGGGGAGGAATTTAAAAAACAGGCCCGTCAGTAGGGATGCCAAGATTAATGATTTATTTAGTTTGTTGGAGTTCTCCTGTTAGAGGGCGAGGGATGGGGCAAGCAGGGATGCGGAGAGAGCTGGGATGGGTAAACAGCGACCTGGAAGGGGTGGTAGATGGTTGCAGAGACAGGCAAGCACTAACAGGTTTTGCTCGATTCTGCCTCACAACCAGCTTTACCCACACTTCCTCAGACACAGAGCAGTCATACCAGCATCACCATTTCATATCTCATTGCACATGCCTCTCTCACCCCTTTCCGCTTAAAAGCTACAGGACAATGAGGCGGGCGGGTTCCTGTAACTGCACAGCACTCATTGACCTGCCCTAAAGTTCCTGGGATGATGTCAGTGTTTAATCAGACAAAACAAACTAAATCAGAGCTGTGAATAGAAACCAAAAGTGATCCGGGGCTGAGCGGGTGCCCGTGCCTCTTGCTGACTCACTCGATGCGCATGGAAAGGGAGAGGGTGGGGAGACAGCTGTAAAATGGAGGTGAGAGGGGGTTGAAGGACGGGGGAAAGCCTCTCACTTTGTTGTCAGTGATAAGACCACAGGTTACAGCCCTGTTTACACAAACGCTCATAGCTAGTCAAAACACGACCACTGCTCTTCCAGATGTAAAATAAAATGTACCAGAGTCATTAACTAAGATGGGACAAGTAGAAGCCTACAAGAAATGGGGCCCTGCTCCATGGGAGGGAACAAACAACGATAAAGAAGGGACACATAGGAAAAATAAACACTTAGAAGCAAGGGTTTTTAAATGACAAGGAAACAAACAAATGAAAAGCAGTGGGCGGGCTGTAGGCCCACAAAGTATATATAGGGTGTCTCTAAACGACAGTGCCAGTGCTGTCTAGGTTTGACCTTATAAAGTAGGACCTGAAAAGCAGTAGAAGAACACAAATATAAAGGCTATGCTCCAGGAGAAAGACAAACACAAGAAGAGGAAACAAAACCCTCACAAGGTAACCAATAAAAAGCAAGCAAACAAGAGTTGATATAAACCAACCACTGGTAAGCATGGGTATGCTCTTATCCCACTGAAAGCTGACAACAGGTTTTTAACAAACAGAGAGCTTGCACTCTCTTTTAGGTGAGCCCTAAAACACAAAAGGTTTAGGGCTCGATTACAATGAGACTCGGAAAGCCTCCACCCTCAGGTAGGAGGCTTTCCGAGCCTCATCACAGTTTCAGTTTCAACCGCCATATAATGCAGACGGTCAAGAGTGAAACCGGACGGTCTTTCTGGCTGGATTCCGATGGCCAGTCAAAGACCGGCACGTAATTCCTTTAGATGGCATTTCCGCCATAAGGATTACGATGTCAGTTTCCGACAGGCTTTCCATGCTGGGCTTTCCGACATGGGAAGCCTGTTGGAAAGTGACTTTGGGGGCCCCTAACAGGACCCCTTTCTCCCGGCGGCCTCAGGTTGGGGGCCGCGGAGGCACCTCTGGTGCCCCCCTGTGAGTCCCTGCACCATGTGCCAGGCACCTCACACGGTCCAGGGATTCACACAAACTCCAATTTCTCTATGGGAGCTCGTGCTGTGGTTGTTTACTGCTGCAGCACAAGCTCCCATTAGAGAAATTGGAGTATGCGACTGCACCATGTGATGTGGCATTGTAATTAGGCATGCAGAACCGCTGATCAATGATCGGGCAGTTCCCATACCGATACTGTGTCGGACAGACACAAGTCTTCCTAACATCGTTATAGGGTTCATATTTGGATGAGCTGTTTAAATCTGTGAAATTGACTTTAACCACTTACTAGTAACTCAAAACCTAGAGATAACATTTGCCATGTAGTACTGTATTAATGTTATTACACTGCCACGCCATACAACACCACCTTTAGTAAATTAGCATGTTCAAAATTACAAGTAGGAACTCAGATATAATCAGGAAGAAATGAAGACCTAAAAATATTTTGAATATAAAACAAAATATGTATTACATGTGAATAGGTTACAAGATGAAGCATTTCCAGGCAAGAAACTCCATGCTTGATTGAAAATGATGGCATAGTTTATGAGTATTAAATAAATCAGTAGCAGGCTCTAATATTGATTTCAATGAGCAAAGCTAAATTCAGTACAAAGAGCTATGATCAGTAATTGGGACATTGCACAGCAAATGCCTCTCGATTTGATTTAGCACTTGATGATTTGCCACATAAAATAAGAAGTGCCACATCAATCAATCAGGATTTGTAAAGCAGAGCTAACCCTCTGACAGGATATCCAGGTGCTTGCAGGTCCCAAAGGCTCATTCAAACAGCCCTTCAACTCCTTTTGGAGTTGTGGAACTGAGGCGATGGTCCGGAGTTTGAGTGGGGCGGCTGTTCAAGGTCTTTGCTGCGATGTGAGAGAAGGAGCATCTTCCACTTCTGCTTTGGTAGGTGCAGGAAGTGTGGGCACGGGATAGGGAAGCAGAGCAATGTTTTTTCGACAGTAGGTGGAAGTTCAGGCGGTGGTTAATGTAGGCGGGTCCTTGGTTGTGTAGAGTCTTGTGTGCATCGGTCAGTGGCTTTAATTGTCATCTCTTCTGTGCGGGGAGCCAGTGGAGTTGTCTGCAGTAGGGTGTGATGTGGGTTGGTCTGGGGAAGGTCAAGGACGAGTCTGGCTGTGACGTTCTGTATGGTTTGAAGTTTCTGTATGAGGTGTGTGTGATTCCTACGTAGAAAGCGTTGCTGTAGTCCAGTTGGCTGGTGATGAGGGTATGGGTCACAGTGCGTCTCATATGGAGGGGTAACCACTTGAAGATCTGTGATTTCGAATGATGCTTCCGAGGTTGCTGGTGTGGTCGGAGGGAGTGTCTGCTGGTCCTAAGTCTGATAGCCACCAGGAGTTTTTCCAAGTGTTGCTATTCTTGCCGAAGATCAGTACTTCTGTCTTGTCAGGTATTTTTCATCCAATCGGTGGCGCTTCTCATGCATTTAAGGAAGTTGGTCCTGGTGGTGGTGGGGTTGCTGTTGAGCAATAGAATGATTTGGATGCTGTCTGCCTAGGAAATTATGTTGAGACCATGGGATCTGATGGTATTGGCCAACGAGGCCATATATGCTTTGAAGAGCGTTGGTCTGAGGGATGAGCCCTGGGGGACACGACAAGCAATATCCTTGGGTTCGGAAATGAATATTGGGAAGTGGATCCTCTAGCTTCTTCAGGTGAGGAAGAAGGTGATCCATCTGAGCGCGTTCCCTTGGATGCCAATGTGGTGGAGTATTTCTATCACCGTGTGGTGGGATACACTCTTAAAGGCTGCTGAGAGGTTGAGGAGGACTCGAGCTGTTGTTTCTCCTTGGTCGAGGAGGGTTCCGATGATTTCAGTGGCTGTGATCAGGGCAGTCTCTATGCTGTGATTGCTGAGGAAACGGGATAGGGAGGCGTCAAGTAGCTGGTTTTGCTCCAGGTGTGCCATGAGTTGCTTGTGGATGATCTTTTCCAGTACCTTTGCTGGGAATGAGAGCAGGGAGATTGACCAGTATCTTTTTAGTTCACTGGAGTCGGTGGAGGGTTTCTTGAGTAGTGGTCTGACTTCAGCATGTTTCCAGGTGTCAGGAAATGTTGCATCAGTGATAGAGGTGTTGAGCGGAGTGGTGAGTTCCTGGACGATCCTTTGGTTTCCAAGATTGAAGCTGTGGTGCAGGCATAGGCCTGTGGGAGCGCCAGAGTGGATGGATTTCATGGTGGAGCTGGGGTCCTTGGTGGAGACGAGGTTCCAGGTGGTCAGTCTGTGGTTTGTGTCGGTTGCGATGGTGGCGTATCTGTCGAAGAAGTCCTTAGGTGTACGTTGGGGTTTGAAGTTTCAGTATATGATTGTGATCTTGTCATGGAAGAAGTCGGTAAGGTTGACGCACAGCTTTTGGGATGGTGTGATGTTGTTTTCACTGGCAGCCATGTTTGAGAATTCCTTAACAATGTTGAAAAGTTTCTTGGTGTTGTTGGTGCTGTTTTCGGTGCATGTGGCTAGGGCTATCTTCTTTGTTGTCATCAGCAGGTGATGGTAGAGGTAGAGGGAGGTCTTGATGGATGCCCTGTCGGAAGTGTCCTTGCTGGCGTGTCATCTGCTCTCCAGCTGTTTGCTGTCTCGTTTCGCTGTTTTCGAGTTCTTGGATGTACCAGCTGGCCATTTTGGAGGATTTTCTCTCATTGTTGGTCTTGATGGGGACCATGATCTCTGCACAATTGGTGATTCAGGTGTTAAAATTCGTAATTCCTTGTTCGAGGTTGGTGGCGGTAGCAGGGTTGGAGGTGTTGAGGGCACCCGTCCAGCTGGTCTCTGAAATTTTGTTACACCTGCGGTGGGGGACACTGGTCATCTTGGGGGTGGCTTGCTGGTGCTGGAGATGCTGAAGTGGATGACGGAGTGGTCGTCCATTTGAGTTCTGTGATGTGGCTGTATTTGACGCAGTTGCTGAAGACGGGGTCCAGTGTGTGTACAGCAGTGTGCATGGGATTGTGGACTTTCTGGGGCAAGCCTAAGTGGTTCATACTGTCGAGGTGGGTGTTCTGGTTGTTGAGGTCATTGATGTGGAAATTTAGGTCACTGAGGAAGATGTAGTCTTTTGAGTCTGAGGCTAGTGAGCAAGAATGTCGGCAATGGTGTTGCAGAAGTCGGAGCGCTGGCCTGGGGGTCGGTATCCAAGGCTGCCTCTGATGGTTGTCTGGTCATCAGTGTGGAGCTTGAAGCTGAGGTATTTCATGGGGTGGTGTTGTTGTTGGTGGTGCTGAGCTGGTGTTCAGGGTGGAGGGCAGCATTGTTGTATCTGTGGGTGGAATGGGGACCAGGGGTCATGCCGCCCGGCACGGTCCATGCTCAGACAGACATAGGCGGGCATGCCAGCAACATGCCCAATGCACCCTCCATGAAGTAGGTTTTGGGAGGAGGGAGAAACACTGGGAGGCAGTGGGCAGGGCTAAGCGGGAGGCAGGAAAAACAGATGTCAGGTGATGGTGATGGAGGAAGCAGCAGAAGGGCAGGAAAGCATGAAAAATACAACATACTCAGAAATGTAAGGTAAAATAAGACAAAAGCAGAAAAGCAAGGCAAGGTAAGACAATAACAGATAAGCTAGTCAAAAAGGACAAAGCCAGAAAAATGGTAAAGCAAGGCAATATGGAGACAGAGAAGGAAAGCAGAAATGCAAAAACCGAGGGAAGAACAGGGGCACAAACAAAAACAAGGAAAGGAAACTTGCAGGAGAGGGCGATGCAGCGGTGCACACATGAGGGAGAGCTGGTTCAGGGACCTACGGATGTTGAACTGCTGATTTCAGAAAAGAAATGTTGTTTTAAATTGCACAAAATGGTGCATGATGCATTATAGTAGTAATAACCTTAAAATGATGGGTGAGGTGTATTTGTTCTTCATCCAAAGGAACCACTATCAGGAACCCACACCACTGTCCGTACATTAACAACATCGTAAAGAGAACTGTTCATTTTTGTAACATATAATTGGGATAATTCAAGTAGTTCAATAGAGCACATCGCTGAGGTACCTCAAATCAAAGGCTTACCAAAACATAGCATTTATTCATGTTCATGTGAATATACAAAATGTTGGACAAAGGCATTGCTCTCTATTTTTATATGATTGTAATATTTGTGATCTTCTAATTATTTCGTTTCACTGCTGAAGCTAATCATGCTTGCTTTTTGAGGTTCTCAAAGCAGCAGTTTTCTTAAAAGTGTAGCCGGAATTGAAGAATCCCACAAATTTCACACATATGTGTAATGTGCTAAATCTTTGCCATGCTTAAAGCATCGGAAAGCGCCTAATAATCAGATACATTATATAATAAATATGTATCTGATACAGGTATAGCAAGGGTCTGACTCGTTCAGCAACTGGAAACCTGTGGCTTCCTACAGTCCCTTAATATATATGAGTACCCATTGACTCCACACTGGTATCATACTGTAGCTGTCAGGGAAAAGCATAGACATTGCATGCCTTTACTGCAAGGGTGTACTGCTGGGGTTATGTTCTGCTACGTCATGCCTTACGGAAACTAGTCCGCTGTGAGTAGGTGCTAAGTATAGTGGTTGTGGTCTGCAGCTGTAATCATTACTCCTGGAGTTAGCTCTTAGTGGAAATGTGTCTCCCATGTTTCTGATGTTACTTTTAACTAGCCTTTTACTCATGGTAACTATGGCAAGGTTATAGTGTAATACCTCTTTAATAATGTGAAAGCAGGGAAGGAGTAGGGATGGTACAATGGGATCTAACCAGATTCCAGTACCAAATCTTCCAGAACCATGAAAAGATCCGCTTCCCTACTCCATCTTTCAAGATTTAGGAACAACTCTCTTCTTCCTGCCCTCCGAGGGAAGATACAACTGCAGGGGGCTCCAACACTTCTACTGGGGAAATAGAATTTTTGTATGGTCAATGTGTCCCCCACTCACACCCTACCCATATACCTATGCTCCATGTATGTCCGTGTTACCATGTAATTCCCTTCCCGTGTCTGCCACAATAATGTCTCTGCATTTTCGTCTAACATTAACATGTCAGTTATTAGGCCTTCCCTGAGAGTAACGTTAATTCTGCACCAAGGCCTGCTTTTCTAAAGCATTTACATGGTACACGTTTAAATAACGCGAAGCACACGTTTTTGTGGTTCAGCCGAGCCAGACCCTGAATTGAAGCTCCGAGCCTCTTCTGTCTCAGAAAGTTGCAGTTTAGGTATGCATCCCTGACCTCTACCTTACTTCCTGCTCAGGCGAGCGGTGCCCGGCTCGGCCTGGCCTGTCTGACAAGATGGTATTTTGCCTACAGTTATCTGTTCAGCCTCCGTGAAAACACATTCCAGTCTAGTGAAATAGGTAAACATATTCCCGCCTGCAGAGCAAAGGGCCCGGCCTTCCAGTCTCCTTGCAAGTAATTTACTGCACCCGTTGCCATAGTAGGCCCATGCCCCCACGTAATGCACAGAGAAATATAGGCACGCACTAGCATTCAGTAATGAACGGCCTCTGCCCGAGAGACCTTTTACTTCAGACAATACATTCTCCAAACACAAGATATCAGATAGGCTATAGGTGCAGGTCGTTCTGACATCCCAGACACCAGACTCCTCTACTAGTGCTAAAGGCAACCCCCAGCTCTCCCCAGTTACACGTCAATTACACGTCATGATTAAGTTGCGCACACATGTCGAGTAAAGGTTTCTGCTGACCCTGCAGATTTCCTCCATACATCCACCCACCTGTGACACTCCTATGACATGCCGAGTATACGCCTCTTTACACGCCTCTTTTCTACGCCCATATGTTCTTATCTCTCTCTTTCCACTTGCTCCGCCTGGAGTGTTACGCCTACTGTACCCATTGCTATTATGTGATTTTACTATATATATTGTATGATGTTAATAAAATGTGACATTCCCTTCCTGAACCTTAGTGGTGATGGAACACGATTCTCCCCTGGCTCGAGCCATTGGAATAAAGCCCGTATGACTCAGATACCACGGACTCTGCCTCTCATTTTATGAGCTATTCTTTTGATAATTAATGTATAGAAAAATGTATAGGTAATTTTAATTTACCACATAATCTGGCGCCCGAACAGGGACCCCTCCCCTTCCCCACGCGCCGGCGATGTAACGCAGGCCCCTGACCCCTTCTACAGCCGTGACGGACCCCTATCTGTGCACATCCGCAGGTTTTCCTGCTAACTCCCTCAGGCCCAGGGAGGAGACGGAGACTGCGATCTGGCATCCAGACGAGGCGGTGAGGAATGCGGAGAGTCCCGACCAGAGCCCAAGACGAGAGAGCAAGGTCCGAGGTATCCCGAGGTCCACCTGTTCCGAGGCGCATGCGCAGCAAGAAGCCGTAGCAGTCCAGTCCAGTATCGAGTTTCCGAGGCCTTCAGTTCTGCTTCCCGGTGAGTACCGTTGGGAACGCATATAGACGGGTTCATTTATTGTGCCCGGTCAAGACGGGTCTGGGTACACAGACCCGGTCCAGACGTGTCCACTTAGGTGGATACGGTATGACGTGTCTCTTTATGGGACCGGTATGACTGTACTGTTCTAGCAGTACATTCAGTATTCTAGCCTATAAATCGTGTTATTCTATGTACTAGTTAGTTAGTATCTGTGTCAAAATGTTTTAATATTGTGGTGTGAGTGATTGTTTGCAGTCTATTATTGTGCCTATCGTGGTTTGTTCAAGTCAGTTTAAATATGCCGCTGTTTTCGAAATTACATCAGATAGGAACCAGAAAAGGGATACTCGAAGAGGCAGTTCCCGTCCCGCCTTGGGACACTCCCGGACATTTTATGTACCATAAACACGGCTTAGATGCCATACTGTACTTGGATTTATGGGTTGACTACACAAAGGATCTGGAAGAGAAATATAGATGGCCTGTCTCAGGGACATGGGATGCTGATTGCATCATGAGAGTAGAAGAAGCCATTGGAATAAAGCCCGTATGACTCAGATACCACGGACTCTGCCTCTCATTTTATGAGCTATTCTTTTGATAATTAATGTATAGAAAAATGTATAGGTAATTTTAATTTACCACATAATCTGGTGCCCGAACAGGAAAACCAAAAAGAAAGCCAGACAATCCCAGAAAGATGCCATAGAACTATGGCGTAAAGAAGCGCATAGAAGAACAGAGAAAGAACTTAAGAAAGCAGAGAAAAATAGAGAAGCGTCAGAAAAAGCCCAAGAAAAAGAAATACTAGAAGAAGGTGAACGAGTTAGAGCAGAACAATTAGACCGACAAAGAAATGCCCTTATGAAAGGCATGTATCCCGTCCTTGCCGAGGGTCCACCCAAAGTAACACCGGAAGTACCCAGAAACTTGCCGCCACCATTGGTCCCAGCTAAACTCCGTCATAAACAGACCGCCGCAGACATTTTCTTTTCTTCCTATTTAGATGACACTGCTCCGGAGTATGTAAATGTAAATGCACCACCTGTTAATAATCTTCCTCAGCACCCTGTATCCTCCACGTCTTCTCCCACTGTTCCTCCTGTTACCAACCCCCCTCCCAATCCTTCTCTCCCCGCACCTGTAGTTCAGGATCAACCTACCATACCAGTGACAACGTTACCAGTCGCTACTCTACCAGCAACAGCACAGCCAGTAATAGTCGACGCAGGTCTAGGCGATCATAATTTAGGAGCAGCAGGAGGAGTTCCCCTCACCCCGCCTCAGTTAAAACGAACATCATTAAGAGAACTAGCATTACAGCGCACGCCAAAAGTGGCTACATACGCAGCCCTTAGACAGTATCTTACTGATTGCATATATGACATGGTACCAGGTGAAGACCAAATGCTTATATATTCATTGCGTGTACGACGTGTTACAAACTATTTGACTATTCTACCAGACATGAAGGAACATTTAGATAACATCTATCACTTTATTAGAACAGGGGAGAGACCAGAAAGCATTCACAAGGCCATGGCACATAGGAAAGCGGAGATCCAACGTATGATTTTACAGTTTTTGATAAATTGTTTGATAAGGGAACAAGACCAGCCCGGTTATGATAAAGAAGGGATGAAAGTCCTGATGAAATGGAGTGACAACATTGCCGATGGTAAACATAGTAAACACAGTTGTTTAGAAGCCATGTACAGAAAGATTTGTAAGGTAATCCTTGACATACACGAGAGGGAAAGTGCAGAGAGAGAAGCCGATAAAGGGGATGATGAAGTTTCAGAAGACGATGATATAGCTATTGAGAACCCGGATAGAATACAGTACGTAGGTAGGGCGAGACCCTTTGATAGACCTATACGCCCAGAATGTAAGAAACATTTTCTTTCTCCCATACCAGAACAATGTTCTCTTGAGCATTTATTCCAAGCCACTGACAAAGTACTGAAACAACGAATAGGTTATAGTGAACTTAGTACCATGCATGAACAGGAACTAGCCCGGTCAGCAGTACAATGGGCTGGCAATACTAGCGTATATAAAGATGACATAGTAGCGCAAACATTTTTGAGTCTTCCTCCGGAAGAACAGCGAATAGCTGGTATGTACATGATCCAACATCTCATTACATTGTACGAAAGTCAGCATTCTGATCCAGGTCCCCTATATAATATACTGGAGGAGTTACTCCTAGGTAGATGGAGAGGCCTAGGTACCGATTTAATTAGTGTCATTCTAGAACAGCGACACAAATACAGAACTTACCTGACTCCACATTTCGTTCCTGTTCCACACCCAGAAAGGAAACCATTTTACATAGACAGACAGAATCCCTTACGAGAAGTTCATCCTGTTAAAGATAATACGGGTACGCTGCAGCGAGTATTCGTATACACACCCCTGACGAAAATGGAATTACTGGAAATGAAAAAATTAGTGCCCTGTCACGATAAAGATCCAGCAGGGTTCCACCGTGAATTAAAAGACATGCTCCGCATGGGAGAGTATACATATGCTGATACACTTAAAATGTTGAAAGTTCTGTTGCCTGCAGGTATTTACGAAAAACTTAAAGAAAAAGAATGGGAAGTGGGAGAGAAAAAGATTAATTGGACAGAACTAGAAGACGAGGAAAATACACGAATTCCTGGTACTGGCCTCGGGGCTAAAGCTAAAGAATTACCAGAATTATTAATACAGGTCCTGCCGAGGCTATTGACAACTAAAAAGGAAGATTAGGATGCTATTTCTGCCTGCAAACAGAAACAAGATGAAGACACTAGTGATTTTTATTCTAGATTCGAGAAATGTTTCATTATAAATAGCGGCCTAAAAACAAGTAGTGAATCGTATCCACATCTGTTTGTGACCAAGTTAGTAGAGAATTCCTTACCGCAGGTTAAAAACAGAGTACTGAAGGTTGAGAGCACATGGCAGGCGAATACCCCTTCCCAAATGTTACAAATGTTACAGTACCATCAAAACCGAATTAGAGAGGAACACGAACATGAACAGAGACGTATAAAAGACACGAAAATGAAAGTACTAGTTGCCCAGTCCGTCCCTGCTGATGGTCAGAAAAGGCATACGGCGCCGCCCGGTCATTCTGCAGCTCCTGTTAAAGGGAACTACAATTATTGAAAACAGCCAGGTCACTATATAAACGAATGTGCCGTCCTGAGACACAATATCGCTACAGGCAAGACGAAAGAAAGACCGCGTCCTCCTAGACAAGAACATGTTCCACAAAATATCCCGCAAAACACGCAGCCTCCACAGAATACACAACAGACAGTAGCAGTACCCTAACCCCAGCCCATTGCTGCCACACAACATGTTACGCAACAAATGTACCAGAGTGCACAGTCAGAATACCCAGATTATCAACAGTATTCATGAAACAGCCTAGAGAGGGAGGTTGGCTTGCCCCTTATTGAAGTTCCTGTAGATCAAGAGGGTCCCTATGTACATAGTCAGGTATTAGGGAAAGACAGAAAATTTTTGATTGACACAGGGGCGAGCAGAACTACCATCAGTCATGACGAGGTTCCAGGGGCACCCCTCTCAGGCTCACAGAATGTTTCCCTGGGATTTTCAGGAAAGCCTATTGTTAACGAAGTGTCAAAACCAGTTCCCCTAGAAGTTGGTCCATTATCTCGAACTACAGACTTGTTGCTTACGAAATCATGTCCTGAAAACTTGCTTGGTATAAAAACGTTGAAAGCACTGGGAGCAGTGATTTGTTGTTCTCCGGAAGGAGTGAGATTGTTTTTACGTGATTTTAAAGGTCATTATGTTTTGAGAGATTTCGACCCCAGACTTCAGAATGTTCCACAGCATTTATGGGAACAAGGTCCGACTGATGTAGGTTGCATGCACATTACACCATACCGTGTTACTCTCAAACAAGGAGTTGTACTGCCCCGAATCCGACAATACAAATTACCACCTGATGCTGTAGTGGCCTTACTGAAAATTGTTGACGAGCTCATTGCACAAGGAGTGGTTGTAGAAACCGACTCCAATGTATGTAATTCCCCTATCATTCCGATTCTTAAACGAACTGACCCGAATGCACCACCGGTCTACAGACTGGTGATTGATCTCCGGGAATTGAACAAATGCATAATACCACAGTACCCTGTGGTCCCAGACATTTCGTCACTATTGACTGCTATTGACTCAGAAGCTGTGTTCTTTACTGTAATCGATCTCAAGAACACCTTCTTTAGTGTCCCCATCCACCCGGAAAGCCAATATCTCTTCGGATTCTGTTTAAATGGCCAAAGCTTCAAATTTGCGAGAGCTCCTCAAGGATTCACAGAAAGTCCTAGTATCTACAGCCAAGCTTTGAAACGACAACTAGACAGTATTCACATGCCTACTGACACTGCCCTACTCCAGTATGTTGACGATCTTTTGATCACAGCACGGACAGAACGAGACTGTGAACGTGCATCACTGACAGTCTTATATTTCCTGGCGGAAAAGGGGCACAAGGTGTCTTCTTCAAAGTTACAATTCTGTGCCCAGCAAGTGGTATACCTTGGGCACTTGCTGTCCAAGAGGGGTAGACAGTTGACACCTGACCGTATCCAGTTAATTGCACATCTTCCACAGCCCAAGACACAAAAGGAAGTACGGGCCTTCATTGGCCTCACTTCTTACTGCAGACAATGGATTCCCCAGTATGCATATCTAGCGAAGCCACTCATACAGTTGACAACACAGGAGGCAGCAACGTCGACTGTCCTCCCTTGGACTCAGGAACACACACTTGCTTTTGATGAACTGAAGAAAGCTTTATGTCAAGCACCTGTTTTAGCGACACCATGTTACAGGAAGCCTTTTACACTTTTTGTCACTGAACGCGATGGCACAGCATTATCGGTTCTCACTCAAGATCAGGCAGACAAACACAAGCCTTGTGCTTATTTTTCCAGTACATTGGATCCAGTGGCCCAGGCTCTGCCTGTGTGCCTAAAATCAGTTGCAGCAACAGCTCTAGCAATCAGACAAAGCGACTCCATAGTATTAGGACATCCCCTGACAGTACAAGTACCACACTCAGTGGAAGTTCTCCTGAACCGAACCCAGACACAGCACTTGACCATAGCAAGACTAACAGGATATGAATTGACACTGTTCCAGCCACACATCGAGATCAGATGTTGCAACACATTAAATCCTGCTACACTTTTGCCTTCGAATACAACTGATCCTGCACCACATGACTGCGTGGAAATAATTAACACTGTAACAAAACCAAGACAAGACTTGACAGACATTGCATTACCCGACCCAGACCTGACACTTTATGTGGATGGTTCATGCATGAGAACAAGTACAGGAGAGTTAGTGGCCGCATATGCCGTGACCACTGATACTGAAGTCATAGAAACACATCGCATTGACACCTTGTCAGCCCAAGCAGCAGAGCTCATTGCTCTGACCCAAGCCTGTATACGAGCCAAGAACATGAAAGTGAATATATACACAGATTCACAGTACGCATTCGGAGTCGTTCACGACTTCGGCGTCCTCTGGCAAGAGAGAGGTTTTCTGACCTCCCACGGAGCCAAGATCCAGCATGGTCCCCTCATTCAAGCTCTGTTAGAAGCCATACATTTGCCTACAGCCATAGCCATCATGAAGTGCAAAGCACATACGAAAATCACTGACACTATTTCCCAGGGTAACGACCTGGCAGATCGAACAGCTAAACTCACAGCTCAGGCTCAAACAGACATACCGACTAACACGACCAAAACTGAAGTACCATCACAGACACATTGCATGACAGTTAAGGACCCCATACAAGATGTACTCGACATACAGACACATGCTACTCCAGACGAAATTAAGAAATGGACTGAACAGGGAGGGGTCCAAACAGACCAGGGGTGGATGACAAAGGGAAAAGCTACATGGTTTCTGCCTGACTCTATGGTTCAAGTTATCATAAATACCACACATAGTCCAGCACACTTAGGAGAAAAAGCCATGTTAGACAGCATACAGAATATTTGGTTCAACAAGCATTTACGTGCAGCAGCAAAACAGAAAGTGCGTACTTGCATGATCTGTTGTCAGTTCAATCCAGGCAAAGGCATTCCCGTGGAACAAGGTGGATTTCATCCTCCTGACCACCCTTTTGAAGTCCTCCAGATGGATTATATTCAGATGGACAGATGTCGAGGATTCAAGTATGTCCTCGTAGTTGTATGTGCCCTTTCCAGATGGACAGAAGCGTACCCAGTCCCAGATTACACTGCTGTGACCACTGCCAAGCAGTTGGTTCGTGAATTCTTCCCGCGATACGGCTTGCCCCGTGTCGTGTACTCAGATAATGGACAGCCATTCTCGTCCGAACTGATGAAACAGGTATCCCTCCTGTTAGGGTACCAGTGGAAATTCCATTGCGTACGACACCCCGAAGCAGCTGGTCTCGTTGAGAGACATAATCAGACTCTGAAAACACGGTTAGCGAAAGTCTGTGCGGAAAAAGGTGTAGATTGGATGGTAGCCTTGCCGGTTGCCCTCATTTACATGCGTATGGTAGCTCATTCCAGAACAGGGCTATCCCCGTACGAAGTGGTCTTTGGCAGACCACCGAATATGTGGGGTACGCCTATGCCGCGCAAGATCACAGATGTTGATAGCAATATGCTGACAGATTACCTGGCTTCCTTGATGTCTGCACTACTCTCTTGTCGTTCACAGGTCACGGCTGCCTTCCCGGACAACACCCAAGTGAAACCGCATGAAATTGTGCCGGGAGATTTTGTTCATATAAGGAACTTCGACCGCTCAAGCCCTCTGGAGCCCAGGTGGCGGGAGTCGAAGCTGGTGTTGATGACAACGAGGACCGCAGTGAAGGTCGAGGGAAGGAACTGTTTCCAGAGACATTTCCCAAGGACTGCCCTGATTCCGATACTGACACTAAACTCCCCTTGTTAGAAAAAACTCTGCAGCAGGAGTATAGAAGCAAGTTACGGTCTAGTAAGTCAGACAGCGTTTAATTGTTTAAGTCCCTCTCGGGTGAAGCGGTTAGACAGGTTTCTGACATGTATGAGATAGACCCAAATAGTGAGAGAGATAGACAGAAAGTCAAGAAAAACAAATACTGCAAGAATTTGCGTAGCAGATGCATTGTTTTCCTAACCATTATGTTTTTTCTGAGTATAACGATTATATGTATAAGCTTGACACTACATGTTTTCTTTCCTCCTCTTGGTTCACATGTACATTCTTTTTCCAATGACACTGTAGAGCACACATTCAGTGATCTGCCACCTCACGAACTATCCTATCGATTAGCAATGCGCAACAACACTTTCATTCGTATGTTACACCATACTCACCAGACCAGCAACGCTACAAATTGCTGGGTATGTGGCCGACTCCCACCTTATCAGAAATACAAGGGAGCTCTGCCCCTCTTCCCCTATCCGTTTACACATAATGGTTCGTGTGGAGCATGGTTTGCTTTAATGTCATCCCTAGATAGTAAGTCCACAGTATCCCAGGGTGATTGGATATGGGGGAACCTGAATACAGTCATGAATAAAGCATGTTTTCCAGACGCAGACGGTCTTCCCCAAAGGAAGGGGACCGATCTAGAAAATGAAGTATATGCCTTAGGAAATTTTTCCCTCAACCTCATGATTCTGAACGTCCAGTCCGAGACTAATTCGGACTTACCGTTTATAACAGTTTTACCAGTAAAAGGCGAATTATGCATTAAAAAGAATGGTTCAGTACGTCTAGGACACAGTGATTGCAATACTGTGGTCGAATTCAGTGATAAAGGAAAGTCTACTTTCAAAGCTTCCCGTCATTCATATTTTATTTGTGGTCAGACAGCTTATGTACATCTGCCCTTGGATTGGGATGGAACGTGTTATATCGTGTTCCTATTACCACCTGTTTTTCTAGCACCATCTGATTATCATCGAAATTCACACCTTGTACTTATAAGACATAAGAGGGAGATCGAGTCCCCTATTGTCGATCAGACTGAAACTACATTGGAGCAATATACCGATTTCAATAAAGGATTCTTTTTCTTCATAGGCCCCATCCAAAATAGTAAATTAATACGTAGATTAACCAGAACATTGGAAGCAGTAGTGAATGAGACTACTTCTGCTCTAGGTAACTTAACGGAAGAACAGTCTGCTATGAGACTTGTTGTTCTTCAAAACCGCCTTGTCCTTGACGTCATCCTGGCAGATAGGGATGGAGCTTGTAAAGTGATCGGCTCCAGTTGTTGTGTGTTTATTCCTAATAACGCACCGTCAGTATATGCAGCAATAACAAGACTCCATAAGATTGCTCACCAGATACACCAGAATCCAGGCACCTGGACATGGTCCGGTTGGCTCTGGAGTGTGATATCAGCCTGGGGATGGAAAGTGTTGTCATTCCTAGGGATAGTATTGCTCATAGTATTCAGTTGCTGTCTCTGTCTGCAATGTGGGCCGGCGATTTGCGGCTTGTGCGCCACTGCTTGTGTTCCACGTTCACGTTCCCGTGCTCGAATGAGAAAAGACGAGCAAATGATGTTATATGAACAGATAGATGGTCTCATGAAAATAGACATATCCTAAAGGGTGAATGAGGGGCCAAGGAGGGAATGAGGAAATAGAATTTTTGTATGGTCAATGTGTCCCCCACTCACACCCTACCCATATACCTATGCTCCATGTATGTCCGTGTTACCATGTAATTCCCTTCCCGTGTCTGCCACAATAATGTCTCTGCATTTTCATCTAACATTAACATGTCAGTTATTAGGCCTTCCCTGAGAGTAACGTTAATTCTGCACCAAGGCCTGCTTTTCCAATGCATTTACATGGTGCACGTTTAAATAACGCGAAGCACACGTTTTTGTGGTTCAGTCGAGCCAGACCCTGAATTGAGACTCCGAGCCTCTTCTGTCTCAGAAAGTTGCAGTTTAGGTATGCATCCCTGACCTCTACCTTACTTCCTGCTTAGGCGAGCGGTGCCCGGCTCGGCCTGGCCTGTCTGCCAAGATGGTATTTTGCCTACAGTTATCTGTTCAGCCTCCGTGAAAACACATTCCAGTCTAGTGAAATAGGTAAACATATTCCCGCCTGCAGAGCAAAGGGCCCGGCCTTCCAGTCTCCTTGCAAGTAATTTACTGCACCCGTTGCCATAGTAGGCCCATGCCCCCACGTAATGCACAGAGAAATATAGGCACGCACTAGCATTCAGTAATGAACGGCCTCTGCCCGAGAGACCTTTTACTTCAGACAATACATTCTCCAAACACAAGATATCAGATAGGCTATAGGTGCAGGTCGTTCTGACATCCCAGACACCAGACTCCTCTACTAGTGCTAAAGGCAACCCCCAGCTCTCCCCAGTTACACGTCAATTACACGTCATGATTAAGTTGCGCGCACATGTCGAGTAAAGGTTTCTGCTGACCCTGCAGATTTCCTCCATACATCCACCCACCTGTGACACTCCTATGACATGCCGAGTATACGCCTCTTTACACGCCTCTTTTCTACGCCCATATGTTCTTATCTCTCTCTTTCCACTTGCTCCGCCTGGAGTGTTACACCTACTGTACCCATTGCTATTATGTGATTTTACTATATATATTGTATGATGTTAATAAAATGTGACATTCCCTTCCTGAACCTTAGTGGTGATGGAACACGATTCTCCCCTGGCTCGAGCCATTGGAATAAAGCCCGTATGACTCAGATACCACGGACTCTGCCTCTCATTTTATGAGCTATTCTTTTGATAATTAATGTATAGAAAAATGTATAGGTAATTTTAATTTACCACACTACTTAGAACTTCTACCCAGGAAAAGATCACCGACTCAACTTCTTTAGGCCTGCGAGCTATCAAGCATGAAAACATTCAAAGGTTTGGCTTAGTTTGTTCTCACCCACCTTTTGCTGTTACGCCTTGGTCTGCTAAGTCTTAGGATGTCCCTGACATGAGGTGGACAAGACAGAGATTTACCACATGTATTGTCTCTGCTGCTGCCACAATTTTTTCGTCTCAAGAAGAAGTGGTGGTGGTAAAATAGTAGCATGGATGAGGGAAAGACAGAGAAGAAGTGGTAGGATGAAGAAAGAACCTGCTTGTTAAAGAAGACTATGGATGAGCAGTAGTATTCTATCAAATGCCACACACACAAGAAAACAAAATACAAGCTGTGCTTCAACAACTTACCCACCATCTACAACAGTCAGGTTTTAATGTCCCAGACAAGGGCACATGTTAAACTTGCCACATAGCCTCAGCAGGTGACCAACCCCTTATCTCTTGTTGCGTCGAGCCTTAGCCTTCTGTGTGGCAGGACAGAGTCAGCTCCCCTTCTCCATCTCTGGCACACTGCCACACAGTGCCGTCTTACTGCATGAGCACGCTAAGCGTAGGGGCCCCTTGCAAACCAGAATTTTACACAAATTGTCGGTTAAACATTTTTCTTCCTGTGAGTGGCTGTGTAGGCAGGGCCCGGTGCACTGATTTGCCCGGGCACCTATAAGGCTGTTAAGATGGCCCTGCTGCCATATCTATACAGTAAGAAGAGGCCCTCAGTAGACAATAAGAAAGAGACAGAGCTACTACTATTTCAGATTTATCTTGTGTGGCCCTGCATGGCTTGATAAATCGCTGTGTTGCATTACTCTACCCCAGGTAGGCATTCCATGGGTGGAGGATGGGTGTCTCTCACTCATACACCCATGGATTTTGGTGCATTCCCATATTTACCATTAGTGGTAGACCTAGGAATGCATCAAATTGCTATACCTTCCCAGGTGAGGCGTAACAAGGAGAAATATCTTTATTTCTTCACGTTTTTCCTCTTTCAATGCGTGCTACATAGAAAAAAGAAAATGCCTCAGAGGAGTCTTTTGTGCAGATAGATGTCCCCTCCTGCAAACAAACAGGCCTGTCTGCAATGCATGCTCCCTCGCACCACAGTGTGAGGGGGCCTGCGTTGGCACTAGGCAGTAAATAGTGCACCAGTGCAAGGGAAAGACAGGACTGTGCTGTATATTATTAAATATGGCACATTCCTGCCTTTTCCCTTTCACAAAGCGTAGCAGGGTGGCTTGCTGCCTACATGACATGTTGATAAATCTGTCCTTAAGGGTTGCAACAAGACTTATAAGACTACTTGGGCCAGGTATGTGATCTCACTCACTTACAAGCAATGTCAAATGGAAATTGAATGGTCTAAGAATTCTGGGATGTCGTGCACAGTTTTGTCACAAAAGATCTCTGGGGAACAGAAATCAAGAGCCTAGCTACTAACTATAGTCCCATTCACAACATTCATTGGGGTTGGAATGGTGGATATAGTGATAGAAAAAGAGAATTGCTCTTTTTCTTGGTGTCCCCTCACTCACCAGGGTTGCCCCACGGTGACATGCTTCATCATAGGGGCCATCCCAGTCCGTTACGGACTGGAGTGTGCTGCGACTAACGAATTACGAAGGAGCACTTATAATTTGACTATGTGTGGTGCGGGTGTAGTGATGGAGTGGTATATGTGAAATGGTTAAAAATACCTGCCTAGTAAGCTTTAAATAGTTTATTCTTGCTTCCAGGTGGTAACGTTAAAAACGGGGTGGAACTATTAGGATACCCAAAAAGCAATGTATTTAGGTGTACCTATCAACTCCTGTCAACATGTTTCGTGCATCCCCCAAGCACTTCCTCAGGACTACACAGGGACCAGCCCTGTGTTCGCCACTCCTAAAAGACGCTATAATGAGCTAGTTAGTGAAAAATGCTGCAATCAAAATTAATGCATGCATATAGTACCTACGTAATCAATTGAATCACGTGGTTCATTTGGCGGGGCCTAACTGTGCCCCATGGACTCGGAGGGGTTCAGTATCCCAGCAATTTGCTAACAGGATACCTCCCTCATTCAGCACCTAGTCGCGCCTCTCCGGTCCGAATGCACAGTTTTGTACCTTGTTGCTTGCAGTATTTATGCAAATAGATAAGGAAAACAAACAATTATAAAACTTTCAATTACTGGATTCAATTCATCAAGAAGTTCTATTCTAGCACCTCCTTTACTTACACAAGGAAAGACTAAAGAAAGAAGCATGTCTTCCTTCTTCAAAACGACTATAATGCAATATTCATCTTTGATTGAAAGCCAGTCCCCACAGGAAATCAAAGAACATGGCTTTATCCGTGTGCTATGGAATGGAGTCCTAGCTCTGTTCTGCAGTCATTCTACCAAGTGCTAGAAGAGGGCAGCATCATAGAATTTAGAAACAGATTCAATTTTGAAGAAATACACAGACAGAGCACTGAAGAGAGAGGCCACTGGATTGATGTAATCAAGCGCGATGCTCAACTGAAGTGGATGAAATTAAATTTGAACAAGTTCAACTACTAAAATGTAGCAGCGCCTGCATTTCATGTTATCTGCTTTTCTTTCCCAGCAGCAACCTGCAGGCAGCGAGGTTCCAGCTAATACAAATGCAGAAGTTAAGGAGCCATCAGGCCTCCTCCTGTTTGAGTATCCTGACTGGGAGCCTCACACCTAGATGCAAAGGCAATGGAGGGGAAACAAAGACACACAGCTAGTTATCACTTCATAAGTACTTAAGAGAGGCATGCTTTTGACTTTGTTCAGTCAAGTGGTTAATTTGTAACAACATAAGCGACAGGGCACTATTCAGGGGCCACTTCAGCTTGCTACAACCATGGCCCCTGCCAATTACAGTACCAACAGAACTACTAACCATCACATTCATACAAATGTGATAATTAGACTATTCCACGCCCCTATAGCTATAAGAATGTCTTGGATAGCAGGTATTTGTAATTTTTAATGTACACTGAATTATTAAACAACTGTTTTTGTGTGCATCTCTAAGTATGCCAGATAGCGCCACCATGTGACAGACTGTCACAAGCACCAGTGTTGACAATTAAGTGCCAGTCCCTCGCACCAGAAACCACCAGCTCAATTGAAGCACTGGTTCAGTTCCTGTATAGAAGAGATATGCATGCACAATAAGAATGTCAGACAGGCAAGAGCAGAACTGTTACAGACAGTAAGGCAGTGCAGTTAGAGCTGCGGGTCCTTCCGGCAGCACAGAGATGGCCAGCCTTAGACCGGTGTAGTATGCCGTCAGAGAGGCCCACTTCCGCCTCCACGACACACAACATTGCCAGCACCTTTCCCCCCACCATCCTGTCAACACATTCTCACCCACCTTTCTCCTTTCTCGGTACCTGGGACCTGGGACCTCAATTGATGTGGCAAAACTCAGGAGCCACCAACCATAACCAGGTCCAGGTTGATGACAGCGGGCCCCCACGTTCAAAAACAAGATAATGCCAGGTGAGGCAAGGTCCTGTGTGTGGTCCACAGGCCCACACATCCTTGGATTCATGACACCTAAGAAATACCGTTGTTTAACCCAATGTACCCCCGTATTCCTGCTCACTGCTAGCTCTCTGGCTCATTCCCTCCCTCCGTCCACCCACAACCACAGTGGTCCCACAGTGGTCCCACAGTGGTCCCAACTGAAAAAAACTAAAAAGTGAGCCAAACCACTTCATACTACTTCAGTTCACTACAACTTGGATGGTCAGCAGCAGAGTACATCAGTTGGACTTAGAGGTAAGGGGGCACGAGCGCAGTGGCAGTAGTAACCGTCTGCCAAGTGCAAACCTGGGCTCCCGCAGAAGAGGCCCAGCCAAGACTGGGTGCAGCTTGCAGGCGGCCTAGGGAGCTCCCTCTAAGCCTTTCCCTTCCCCCTCCAGCGCCACTCCAGGTTACCTATTGAATCAATGAAACACTGCATCACCTCTTTTTCCATTGCGTTCAGTAACAAGAGCAACTGCTTGCCGTTTACCCCTCACTGGGAACACATTCCCCCCAGTGTGACCATAGCAGCCCTTAAGCACCTCAAAAAGGTCCTTAGAATTAGAGAGCAGCTACATAATTCAAAGGGTCAGGAGTTAACCTTGTGCACAAGAGCAGATTAGCGCTAAAAGGTCATCGAAAGGACAATGAAAAGACAAAGCAACTTTACACTCTGCTCGTGCCATTATGAGATCAGGCAGGACCCGAGAGACTGCTAAAATTGCAAAGAAACGTACCTCAAAGTCCAGACCCAAGCAGCCAGCCCAATTAGTCCAAGTGCCTAAAGGTGACTCCTCTCTAACAGCCATATTGCCCACATCAACCTCGTTGGCCCATTCTGCAAAAAGAAATACCTCTAGGACCCTTAAAACTACGGACTTCTTGAAATCATCAAAGTACCAAACCATGGCAACGCTAAGATTATCCCAATCAACTTCATTTGTTTCTCCGACAGAGCAACCTACAAAAACACCCACAAATCCATCAATAGTTAAAGCCCAAGTCAACACTACGGAACACGACCAGCCAAAAGGGACCCTATTTAACGCCTCAACTCCAGTCACCACCTTCAGGAACTGTTAGCGTACACCACACCCCACCTACCCAATCCCCGTCACAAAGATCTCAATATCACACAGCTTAAAAATCCCTGGAGACATCAGCAGAGTGGCAGGAATTGTTACTCAGCCAACTCAAAGAGAAACAGGATGATGAAGTGGCCAACTCAAACGTATCTGGAAATCTGGTCTCAAGCACTATTATAACGCCTTGCACTCCTCAATTAGAATTCAGTGCGAAAAGGGCCCCATCAGTCATAGCAACACCCCTGAAGACACGGTTAAAAACAAGAAAACCCAAGCAAGCAACTTCATTATCATTTTCAACACAAAGCAAGTCAGCTTGGCATTCCCCATTGTCCTCATTGTCCTCAGCACCCTTGTGGACTCCAATTATAAACACAATGGAGGGCGAGTTCATCGGCCCTAAAATTTCACTCAGATAAACTCAAAATTCAAGTGGACTTATTGAACATCTTGGCCACTCATGTTTCAGGCAGTGAACAAAACTTACAGGATTTAAACTGTTTCATTAAGCTGGTGCAAAAGATCTCAATACAGCATACCACGCCTGGAAATACTCCTCTACATTGGACCACTCAACAACAATCCTAAACATTTTGTCGGAAATACTCATGAAAGTAAAGTCTTTGAAGCCGCCTGCCCCATTAACAACACCTCTCACAATAAGCCTGGATTGCCCCGCTCCACCATCTTCAAAAAAATCTTTAGCACAGAAGAATAGACCTAATGCCATGTTTGGCACTGAGGCCAACTCCACACCATCGAAAGTAAGCTGCCAACCAGCACCAACAATAAACAAACTGCTAAGTGGGAGATCCTCTCCCTCTTCCAAGGACATTGACCAACAACAGCAACCCCACCTAACTAAATGGGAACACAACGCCTCAGGAAATCCAGGAATAACTGATCAAAAAGATCATCAACTAATCAATAACTTATTGACACCACAACGGCCAGTGACAATCATCAGGGGATAGACGTGTACCCAAGTTTAAAAAAAAATACAGCGCAGCATATTAAACCAAGTAAAAAAAAGGCAAAGGTCACAGTGACCTCGACCCAGTGACTTCAATCACTCTCCCTTTGCACCAACCAAAAGCTTTCTCTGAGCACCATAATACATTTGCCTGGCCTGGCAGCTCACTCCTCTGAGAACCCAGGCCCCAGAGTATGGCTTTAAAAGCCCACGGGAAGACTCATTGGGAGTCAAATTCAGTCTTTATGTGCTCCCTGAGGCAATCAATTCCAACAGCACTCATTACAAATCCGAGTGATCAATATCTTCCACTGCAAACCAAGGAAGAACAAAAACAGTTTGACGGCCCGTCCAATCAATTGACCTCAATGGACTTTCATACGATCCAACTGAAATCAAGTCCATCCAGCATAGCAGCCTGACCAAACTGCAATAGCTCCTGCTACAAACCAGAGTGATCACAATCCTCCGCCTCAAAGCTAAAACGCGAACAGAGGCCGGGAATAGGCAAAGGGCCCACTGACCCCATGATTTCACCACTTTTGACCACACCCAACACCGGCACCATTCAGAAGCAAATGGCGAGTCCTCACTTAGACTAGAAATTATCCCTTTCTGCAGGTCTAGAGGATGCCACGACACACTGAACAGAGGTACAATCCTGAAATAATTTGTCAACACAATTGAAACTTTGAACCACGTAACAACACACGTCATAGAAGACATTGAGTTCAAATACAATCTAGAAAGGATAGGTCACAAAATTACAGTGGTCACCTGGTCTAACTCAAAAACAGCCACAATGGTTTGGCAACAAAGAGGATGCTTTTTAAACTGGGTCATTGAATTAAAAAGAAATGACCGGGAGAGTTATCCTAGTCCATTATAGCAACAACAGAAATACCATCCAAAATCTGGCTCTGTATTAGCAAGTACCCTCATCGCTGCAATAGGCCCAGTATGACAATACCCCATTAATACAGAAAACCTGTGCATTACCCACATTGCAGTGCCCAGAGCTCTGAGCTACATGAGACAGGTTGCTGTGCAAAGCCAACAGACCTGCAGTCCACCAAGGAAAGTAGAATGATTACAATGAGGCCCAACAAAGACACCCCCTAATCAACCGTTAAAACTCTGCCCAGGAACGTGAATGGTCTCAGAAGTAAGGTGGGGGAGTCAGACCTTACTTTTGGTCTACAAAAGTTTGATATCCTCCTCTTTCAAGAAACCTGGGCTGAGGACCCCACACCAATCATAGGCTTCAGGGAGTATCAACAAGAAGCAACAAAAAAATCAAAAGAGGGCAGAGCTGCAGGAGGCCTCTCAATGTATAGAGCAACTGGCACTCTGGGGGCACATTCAGAGCTTTACCTGCCGCCTTCCCTGACTGCCGCAGTTGTCTCCTGTCTCCCTCCCGCCGCCGCAGCCTACACCCACCAGCGGCCGCAGTGAGGAGGGGGGCTCAGGGACTACACATCCTAGACGTCTCCGCGGCGGAAGCCGCCGCCACCCGTGTTTCACGCGCCAGGAGGCACACAAAAAGGAACACAGTCCCAGTGGAGCGGGGGACCTTGGCACTCTGGGGGGTCAATTCAGAGCCTCACCTGCCACCTTCCCTGACTGCCGCAGTTGTCTCCTGTCTCCCTCCCGCCGCTGCAGCCAACACCCACCAGCGGCCGCAGTGAGGAGGGGGGCTCAGGGACTACACATCCTAGACGTCTCCGCGGCGGAAGCCGCCGCCACCCATGTTTCACGCGCCAGGAGGCACACAAAAAGGAGCACAGTCCCGGTGGAGCGGGGGACCTTAGCACTCTGGGGGCACATTCAGAGCCTCGCCTGCCGCCTTCCCTGACTGCCGCAGTTGTCTCCTGTCTCCCTCCCGCAGCCGCAGCCTACACCCACCAGTGGCTGCGGTGAGGAGGGGGGCTCAGGGACTACACATTCCAGACGTCTCTGCGGCGGAAGCCGCCGCCACCCGCGATTCACGCGCCAGGAGGCGCACAAAAAGGAACACAGCCCCGGTGGAGCGGGGGACCTTAGCACTCTGGGGGCACATTCAGAGTCTCACCTGCCGCCTTCCCTGACTGCCGCAGTTGTCTCCTGTCTCCCTCCCGCTGCTGCAGCCTACACCCACCAGCGGCCGCAGTGAGGAGGGGGGCTCAGGGACTACACATCCTAGACGTCTCCGCGGCGAAGCCGCCGCCACCCGCGTTTTACGCGCCAGGAGGAGCACAAAAAGGAACACAGTCCCGGTGGAGCGGGGGACCTTAGCACTCTGGGGGTACATTCAGAGCCTCGCCTGCCGCCTTCCATGACTGACGCAATTGTCTCCTGTCTCCCTCCCCCCGCCGCAGCCTACACCCACCAGCGGCCGCAGTGAGGAGGGGGGCTCAGGGACTACACATCCCAGACATCTCCGCGGCGGAAGCCACCGCCACCCGCGTTTAACGCACCAGGAGGCGCACAAAAAGGAACGCAGCCCCGGCGGAGCCGGGGACCTTAGCACTCTGGGGGCACATTCGGAGCCTCACCTGCCGCCTTTCCTGACTGCCGCAATTGTGTCCTGTCTCCCTCCCGCCGCCGCAGCCTACACCCACCAGCGGCCGCAGTGAGGAGGGGGGCTCAGGGACTACACATCCCAGACGTCTCTGCGTCAGAAGCTGCCGCCACCCGCGTTTCACGCGCCAGGAGGTGCACAAAAAGGAGCACAACCCCCGCGTCGCATGATCGCACGCGGGTCAGCGCCGGGCTAAGCCCGGGCAAAGGGCGAGCCGTCTGTGGCCGTCTGAGGCCGGAGGAGGCTGGGCTGTGCCCTCTCCCTGACATCTCAAAAAGCAAGGGGTGAGACATTAACTTGACTTGGCTACCGGCTTGATCTGCTGTTTCCATCTGTTCATGGGACTATTTTGCATTAACTATTGATATGGCCAAATCTTTAGCTAAAGTGTGTTCTGGGGGTGGAGGGGTTGGGACTTTGGATGCGTTTCTGAAACAAGCAGAAACTGTTTTTTTGAAAGAAATTGAACTCGTTGAAAGAAGGTTATCTTTAGATCCATCTTGCCAAACACTTTTGCCGAAAAAAACTATAGAGCCCTCTATGAGTACCATTGCCCCCTCGGCCACCCTGGGTATTCCTCATATTTCTAATGGATCAGTCCTAGAGGCCAGTTTGTCCATTGCATCTGATTCTTCCTTTGTGTCTAGTTTACCACCCTCTCCCTTAGTTACATGCACTAGGCAGTTATGGTCTACTTCAGTTACTAATAGCAATGTTGCGCCAGGGAAATGAAAGGCTAGTGATCCCCTTAAAAGTAGTTGGTGAAAAGCTAAGCAGCTCAGGAACTATAAAAATACAAATATTTCGTCTGGGCGGGGTAGACTGGTTGGTAATGTTACCAAACAGACTTTAGAAGACAGGGCAAAGGAAAGCTTGGAGTCTGACGAACATAATGCAAAAGACACCATGGGGGGTGGGATGGGTGATTTTATTACAATTATGGATGAACGGTTGAAAGCATTTATCACCCCTGTTATGGATAAATTAGAGCAAATAGATGGTAGAATAAATATTGTTGAAAAATATATTACAAACCAGAAAGCCCCAACGCATGGGTCGAACCAACTGAAAGTACACTCATTGAGTGCACTTACAACAAGAGTAACTGATTTGGTGGACTCCATGATGACTCCAGAACCCCAAATTGTAGTACCATCTACCCCCGCTATAGTTGTGGGAGCGGGAGTCAGCCAAGGAGCAAAACAGGGGCCAGTAGGCCCTGTGGGGAGAATAAGCCCACCAGTACAGACTTGTTCTCTTGAAATATCGCTGCACCTCCCTCCAGAAGCCAGCCCATATTCGATAATTTTGGAAAATGTTCCGAAAACACAGGATGGCAGAGAGGAACACTGGACCACCCTTAAAAACAAGGCCCTCCACTATTTGAGTGTTAAAACTGTGCTAGGTGAACATTTGTTTAATAACTTTAAAATGGTGAGAAGGGTATCATGGGTGGGGAAAACTAAGAAGACTCTTAAGGGTGACTGCGTTATTATAAGCTTTGGTTGTTCATTATTGGTTGATCACCTTCTGAAGCAGGCAGGTTCAGTCAGGAATAATTCTGACTATGTTAACGTTCTACCCCTGGGGTTTTTCTATCCTCCCAAGAATATCAGAGTGAATGGGGAGGGCAGGTACAGTACCCAGTTAGTTACTCCCATTGGGCCAGTTGCACTGAGTAATAGATATGAGGCGCTAAGCTCATTGAATATTAATGATTGACTTTGTGGTGGGAAAAACTTAGAGCCAGGAATAGCCAGTTCAGTTGACGATCGTAGAGCGCGCTCGCCTACTGAATTAGGCTCACAGGGTCCGGGTCGCACCTCAGGGATAGATAGTTACACTCTCACTTGTGATAGAGTCCCAACCGTTCCACTTAGTGAAGTAGATCTGGTGGGAGATAGGTCTGTGTTGCGATCTGCACTAGAAGGGTCGTTGTTAGAAACGGACGCCCAGACTTTGAGGTCCGCAGAGGAAGATGGTGTTACTAATTTAGTGGCATCAAAACCCATGAATATTGAAGGTAATGAGTTTAAACAAACTAGAGCTATCTTAACTGAGAATAAGATGGCGATTTTTTCATGGAATATTGCGGGGTTGCGATCAAAAAGATGGGACTCAAATTGGGAGGCTTTTCTATTACCATACCATATTATTGCCCTGCAGGAAACTTGGGATTCTGGAGAGTGTTACTATTTGGACGGTTACCAATTGTTCAAAAATTTGCAATACCATCGCTAATGGAGAGATCCAGGGGTGGTCTTTTGTTATTATTTAGTCTTAAACTATTGTACAAAGCCGAGTGAGTAGTGACAAGTTCCCCAAACATTTTAGCGGTAAGACTGGAGGGTGAAAACTTGCCCCAAATCCTGGTGGTAAATTTCTATAATTCCTTCACCAGGATTGACGAATTGGAGCACTTAAAAGCACTGTCGGTGTTTCTGGATGAATATAATGCAAACAACGATGCATATTATTATCTCTTAGTTCTTGGCGATTTTACTATTCATGTTTGTCACCAAAAGTGTTAGCAGAACGTCGATTTTGAATACGACCCACGGGGGTGTACCCATTTTGAGCACACCAAGAGAGGGATGTATCTTGAGAGTCTTTTATCTGAGTAATATTTGTTTGCCCCTTCACAAGGTGAAACTTCGTGCCCTGTTCCAACTTTTGTTGGTCAAGGACACAAGTCCATTATAGATTACATTTTTGTTTTATCCCTTTTGACAGATACAATAGGTTCGTTTGGCGTCATACAGAATGGTTTTAGTGACCATAATCCTCTTAGTATGGATATTAATCATCATCATCAAGTCAACTTTATTTCGGTTTGTTAATGAACCATAAAAGTACATAACAGTTAAAAAAAAAAGCAATACATTTACAACTCATCCAATGCATTGTAGATCTCATTTAGCATGTTTACAGTAATCGGTTGACGTGCGGTTATAATATGACAATAAAGACATAACAATAGGATACAAAAACTAAGAAATTTCCTTTAAAACAAATAAAAAACTAATTATTACTAAGACAGAGCCATCCACCCACAATAAGCGGGTTACTACACATGGATCAGTCTTCGTCTAGTTAACCACATCGAGAACAAGAATTTGGAAATAGCAGTAACTATCAATGCATCAGTATCAGTTTTTAAAATTCTAAAATAGTCTATATAGTTCCTCAGTCCTAGGTTAACACATAACTGTATAATCCATTTTTTCCTGCTGACAGAATAAGCAGGACAAAACAAAATTACATGGATTAGAGATTCATTCGGGTCATCACAACCTGGACAAGGACGAGCTAAACCCAATTTCCATTTATCAGAATAGGAATAGAGGGGTAATGTACCATATCTGAATTGTAGAAACAATTTTTTTGCTAAGACAGGTTCTATAGCATCTAACTCTTTCTCAAAACTGTAAACACTCTTAAAGTGCAAGAAACTGTCGGTGAGACTAGATGGCCTGGCTGTTCGAAAGACCTCTTCAAGGTTATGATGTTTTATAGACTCAGCCAGGGTTCTCTTTGAGATAGATTTGCATGTGTCCTCCGGATTAGACCAGAGATTCTCCATGCCGATCTTGGACGCATGCCCCCTTATAAAAGATAACCACTTTATCCTCCCCACACCCGGGCGAGCCATGACTATTTTTAGTTCTTCTCTATAACACGCAAGCTCCGGGACACTCCACAGTCTACGCCAGTAAAGAAGCGGGCGTGAGGCAATTACTTCTGCAATTGGCCTCAGATTTGTATCCAGCCTTAGTGGGACTAGGGGGGTGTTAGTGGGTAAGGAGAGCAGTTGTCTAAGGAATTTGTTCTCTGTTATACTAATCTCATTCGCTGGACAATGGCCCCAGAGTTCTGCCCCATAAAGGGTAGAAGATCTGGTTTGTACCTTATATATTTCCAGCGGTACACTGACCAGCTTGTGAACACAAGATTTCTGCACTTTAAGGATACCCCCCATAGACTGAGAGAGGGTCAGATTAGCCTTAGTCATTTGGGTTTCCCAACTCATTCTATCATTTAATGTCAGTCCTAGATAGGTAAAATGGTTTACCCTTTCCAGGGCTCGTCCATCCATAGTTGGACAAGGGCAATTAGTTGTAATGCCATTAAACACCATGTACTTAGTTTTATCTATGTTTATTACCAGATTCCTGTCCCTACAGAATTTGGTAAATTGATCTAACACCCGCTGCATCCCCATAGGAGTTTTTGAGAGTAGCAGGGTGTCGTCTGCAAACATCAGTGCAGGAAATTTACCACCAGCTAAGTTAGGAGCATCACTGTTTTGGACACTAGTTAAGTCATCAACAAGGCCATTTAAAAAGAGGGAAAATAGCGTAGGGGCGAGTACACATCCCTGCCTAACTCCCTTCTCAATGGGAAAATCTCTTGTTAGCTGGCCATTTTTGCCATAGCGAACTTTTGCATAGGTGCCGTCATGGAGTCTTTTGAATTGGAGACATAAATAGGGTGGTACCCCCATTGTTGTTAATATGCTCCAAAGTTGATTTCTGTCCACCATATCAAATGCGGATTTTAAGTCCACAAATGTCAGGTAGAGGCTCCCCCCTTCCATCACCACATGCTTCCAGTAAAGAACCTGGAGCCGTAGTAGTTGGTCAATGGTCGAGGTTTTGGCACGGAACCCTGCTTGCAAGTGGGAGAGGATGTTGTTCTCACTAATCCAATCTTGCAAGCGTTGCAAAAGCAGTTTGGCATAGATTTTTTGAGTAACGTCAATTAGACTAATTGGTCTATAATTTGACGGGGCCAGCGGAGAACCCTTTTTATAAATCGGAATTATTTCGGCCCCCAGCCATGTGCTAGGAGGCTCTTGGCCGTCAAGAATGGCATTAAATATGACGGTCAAGTAGGGAACCCAGATCTTCGGCTCATCTCTAAAAAGATCACCAGGGATCTTGTCCAGCCCAGGGGCCTTATTACTTTTTAACCCTTATGGGTATTAATATCAGGGCTCTTAAAAGCGAAAATGCACTGGCATTCATTAAAAACTCAAATATAGCCACAATATCCCAGGGGCTGAGACTTCAGTGGAAGGTGATTACCCCTGCGGACTTTCTTGAAGATCTGTACAGGAGCATATGATCTGAGGATCTGATCATATGTTTAGGTATAAATTCAGACCCAAGTGAAATCCTCGGTGCTTTTAATCGCATAACAATACAGGTAGCGGCAAACCTGACTAGGAAAAGTAAACCTAGCTTTAAAAAGTTGAAAAACTGGTTTGACCAAGCTTGCAGCAATACGCACACGGCTCTTTTAGAAGTTCTAAAAGAGTCTGGTAGGGATTCACATAAGATTACTGAGGCTAGAAGGGCCTACAAAAATGCTACCAAACAGAGTAAAGTTGAGCTAAAAAACATGACATGGGAGGAACTGACCAAAGCGAGTGTTCTGAAAAGTAGCACTCAATTTTGGAAAGTGATCAATAGTCCACTGTTTAATGAGACAGATAATACAAATAGGGATTGTCTCATTGCCCCAGAAAAGTGGGTGGAGCATTTTAGTGATCTCTATGCAGAAACAAACCCTTCATGTTTTCTCTGTCTCGAGGTGAGACCACACAGGCCGTAAAAATTATTTTTACAGAGGAAGATGTATTGGAGGCAATTGAGTCCACTGCAAAGGGGAAAGCTCCGGGCCAGGATGGGGTTCCGGCAGACTTGTATAGAGCCGATCCAAAGTACTGGGCAAAGATTTTAACTTCTGTTTTTAATGCAGCTACCAAATCCGGCCCCCCAGCGTCCTGGGGCACAGCAGTTATTGTCCCAATTTTCAAGAAGGGTTCGAGAGAAGATCCGGCATGTTACCGGCCGATCTCACTCTTAGACTCGGCTGTGAAAATAATGGGAAAAGTCGTTCTAGAGCGACTGACAGATTGGTTGGAAGAGAACTTTGTCGTTTCCGACCTGCAGTATGGGTTTAGAAAAGGAAGAGGTACCACTAGCCAATGTCTTAATTTACACCTTGTCATAGGGAAATACACAGTCGCAAAGCAGGGGGACATACATTTAGCATTCATGGACTTGTCCACTGCTTTCGTCCTTGTTAACCGGCAAAAACTTTGGACTTCCCTGTTTGACATGGGGCTGGATCCTGTATTGATATCCTTTCTAGCAGAAATTCATGAGAACACCAGTGCAGCAGTCCGTTATGACGAGAATGGAAGCCTGACTGAGGCATGGCCAGTAAAGCGAGGGGTAAGTCAAGGGTGCATTTAGCGCCCTTGTTGTTTACGCCCTACATAAACAAGCTGGGGGATGCATTAATTTTAGCATGTAAAGATATCCCGAGAGTTGGTCAAAAAAGGATTCCGGCTTTATTATATGCGGACGACGCTGTTTTAGTGGCGAGAACAGCAAGAGGCTTACAATCCGTTTTAGATTGTTTTATAAATTTTATGGACTCTATAGATTTGATAACCAATTTTTAAAAATCACATGCTATGTCAGTAGGTGGAGGGCGGGCGAAAAAAGGCATCTTTTTTTTGTAAGGGGCAGGAGCTCACCAAAGTACCTACCTTCTGTATTTGGGGATTGTCTTTGACGACAGAAGATCATGGGTCACGCAACTCGCATTGAAAAAGAACACATTAGCGAGGGCCTCAGGTGCCCTGCTAGGTTCTGCCAAACGACTGGGCTGTAAGCGACTACCGGCTCTTATAAAAATCTATAATGCTAAATGCGTACCCATGGTGTTATATGAGAGTGAGGTGTGGGGTTATACTGATGTGAGTGAGACCCAAATTATAGAAAACGTCTTTTTAAGAAAAGTGTTGTCGCTCCCTCAAACTGTAGCTACTTTTAATGTACATGAAGACTTAGGGGCTGGCTATATCTCAGATCAGATCGCCGTGGCCCCGTTGCTGGGGTGGCTGAGAATATGGGTGCAGCAAGCTCCGAATTTAAATCAATTAATCATTCAAGATTGTTTGTCCTTGATAAGGCCTTTGCTATTCCCTGGATCCGTTATATCAAAACCCAAATGGATTTAATGGGTAGCCCTGACCTGTTCACGAATCCTAGGGTCTTAAGTAAAACGGCCATTAAGGCCGTAAAGTCCCAGTTCCTGAACAGGTTAAAGCTGCAGAGGGAAGGAGAGGAATTGGTAAAACCTTCAGGGAGAAATGTTGTAATGCTAAGTATGGGGAGGGACATCCAGCCGTACTTAACTTACATAAATAAGCCGTTCCATCTGTTTGTGCTATTAAGGTTTAAGCATAACTTGCTTCCATGGTTGTTATCTTTTCGAAAAGGTTTTGCTAATAGTGGGACTTTGGGGCCTTGCCCATCTGATAATTATTCTGAGCAAAATGTGCTCCATATGATCTTTTTTTGTAAGTTTTATGTATTGCTTCATAAGAAATGTATTGTGCCACTACTAAGGGGCTGTAATTTCGAGCAAGTTAGACCGGCCCTGACCTATCTACAAATGCTTGGGTCTGTGGTGGTCTGTTTTGGGGTGGCGAGCTACATTACAGAGGCTATCAGATATCGAAACAAATTACTGCCATCGTAATTCGGCCATGTCAGGCCCCTTCTTGTGGTGTTCAGAATCAGAAATAAGTAATCAGGAGCAAGGTAGATTAAAGGGCAGGCTTTAATAACAACCTCAGCCACAGGTCTCATTCTCAACTGACCAAGGAACTTCCATGTATTCCAGAATCTCACACAAGATCAGAATACAAAGAGAAAGATGTTCCAACAGATTAAAGGTATAGTAATAGAAATAGATATACAGCATCACACATCTCCCTCCTAAAGAAAAGCATGTAACAATAAACTTTAACAAAAAGAAACATGCAGAAGAAAAGACTTATAATGAATAATCCCTCAAATAAACAGGAGGCCTATGTACCCTTTGACTTCTGAGGGAAGATGAAGATAAATTAGAACCATTGACAAAATTGAAAGATGAATGATGTAATTCTTCTCTTCCGCACAACAAATCTTGTGCAGGAATTCTTGACCTAACCACAACTACTCTACTCCTATTCCATATTCTTCCATCCTCCGTTTTAATGGCATTCCTAAAAACTTTCACCACCGCTCTTACATCAGTATACTTCGACCAGGATCTACAACCAACGGGAGCTTTTATACGCACAAGATCACCCACTAAAATCTTCTGTACATCCGCGCATTTTCTTTTATCAAAATACTGCTTCCTTTCATCCAGTTTCCTTTCTTTCTTACAACGCCACTGACAAATCCCATTATCAACCAAACCCTTGTTAATTTCCATTCACCCAGGACACAACCAAGTGTTGGGAGCCCTCCCTTTAAATAATTCAAACAGAGATCTCCCAGTTGTAGAATGTGGTGCAAAGCGATAAGCATTAATTCTTTCTTGAAGAATAGACTTCCAGTTCAACCCTGATGATCTAGCTAACTGTATTGCCTCTTTCAGTGTTTTATTGACTCTCTCAACTGCCCCATTCGACTCAGGATGATACAATGAACATCTCTTATGTACCACACCACACTTCCTCATGTACTCCTCAAATACTCTCGAGCAAAATTGTGGCCCATTATCCGAAAAGAGACTATTAGGAAAACTCTCCTTTCTAAAAAGTGCATCCAGAAACGTAATCACTTCCTCCGAGGTAATTTCCCTAACTGCACTCACCTCAATCCACCTCGAATACAAATCCATTAACACCAAAAGATAAGGCGTATCACTTACACCTGACAAAGGACCAACTATATCTATTGCCAATTCATCCCAAGGATGTCTTGGTAGCAATCTTTTCACCATGGGCATCTGCTTCGTCTTTAATATCTTATCACTAGCACAGCACTCAGGACAATCCCTCACCAATCTCTCAATCTCTAGGTCCATTCCAGGCCACCAAAACTGCATTCGTAAAATCTCGTTTGTTTTAACAATGCCAAGATGTCCTGAATGTGCATGAGACAATAATTTCTTTCTAATACCCAAAGGTGGCACCATTTTTGTACCACGAGTCAAAAAACCACCATTCATTGAAAGTTCACCAGAAACTAACAACCAAGGCTTCTCCAACCGTGAATTACTACTCAGTGAGAGCATCACTTTTTTAATTTCCTCGTCCTTCTCCAACTCATCTCTCCACTCTTTCTCTTCAATTGCCCCCTCAGTAATCTCACATACGCTTATAGAGTCATCACACTCACCAAAGTCATCTTCATCATCAAAATTTTCCTTACCTACCATCCTCGACAAACAATCAGCTGATTTATTTGACACACCCGGAATGTAATTAACAACAAAGTCAAACTTTTGTAGAGAAACAATCCATCTCCTAATCCTTGACGAAATTGCATCCAAGCCTTTTTTATCAAAAATCTCTTTCAATGGTTTATGATCCGAAAAGATAAATACTTTCGTGCCCCAAATCAAATTCTTCAACTTTCTCAAAGCCCAGTAGATAGCGAGAGACTCTTTTTCTATAACAGAATAATTCAATTCTGAACCTCTTAAACACCTTGAAGAACAACAAATCAAGAAATCTTTTCCATTTCTTTTCTGAACCAGGACAGCACCAAGTCCTTTCTCACTCGCATCTGTAAATAAAATTGTAGGCAAACCCGGTACAAATGCCTGAAGAGAGGGTGCTTTATTCAACTCACACTTAATGCATTCAAATTCCTTTTTACAGTCATCCGTCCATTCATACTCAACATTCCTGGAAGTCAATCTCCTCAAGGACTGAGTTTTATCCGCAAAATTACAAATGAATTTACCGTAAAACTCTACCATGCCAAGAAAGGATATTAATTCTTCCTTGTTCTCTGGCTCCTTTACCTTGTTAATAGTGTCCACTAATTCTTTTTTGGGATACATTCTTTCACCAGTTATTCTATGTCCCAAGTAATTCACTTCTTGTACACCAAACCTACATTTACTTCTCTTGAGTGTCATGCCGGCATCTTCCAAACGTTTCAGAACCGCACACACACGACCATAATGTTCTTGAATACTGTTCCCATAAATCAGTAAGTCATCCTGATAGCATGTCACTCCAGACAACCCTCTCAAAATTCTTGCCATTATCCTTTGAAATACAGATGCCGCAGACACGAGGCCAAAAGGCATCCTTTTATACCTATAAGTGCCCATGGGAGTGATAAATGCTGTCAGATCCTGAGAAGACTTATCTAACACCACCTGATGATACGCGGAAGCCAGATCCACGGTAGTGAAAAACTTAGCCCCCTCCAACGTACTCACCATCTCATCAATATTTGGTAGAGGAAATCTATCAACTACCACTTCTTTATTTAACGATCTCAGATCAATGCAAAGTCTAATCTCACCAGTTGGTTTTTTAACAATAACCACGGGAGCTAACCATTCAGTAGCTTCTACCTGCTCAATCACATCATTCTTCTACAACTTATCTATTTCTTCTTTCACCTTCTCTTCCTCCATCAGGGGTATTCCTCTTACTTTCGCTATTACCGGAACAGCATTCTCTCTCAATCTAATGTGATGTTTATAGCCCTTCAAACAACCTAAACCTTCCCTGAACACCTTAGGGAATTTTCCTGCTAAATCTCCTCCCAGATCCACTTCACCCTCTTTCATTTCATTTACATCTACTTGTTGAATCTGCACCTGGGGATTAGCATTCGGATTCAAACTCACTCCAAGTTGACCCTGATGCACCCAGCCCAGTAATGTATCACCCTTCTTTGCAACATAAATCTTACCAACTATAATCCTACTCCCAGGTTCTATCTCAGCCATAAAACATCCAAGCATCTTAATTGGTTTATCTCCATACCCAAGTGGTCTCAAATCAGATCTCATCAGTTTTACTTTTCCCACAAAATGTGTATTAAACAATTCCTCATCAATCAATGTTATGCGTGAACACAAATCAAATTTAAAGTTTATCATGACATTTTCTACTTTTACTAAATGTGTTGGATGATCAGCCACTTCACATTTTATTTCAAAAGTAATAGTTCTAAATTGTGGCTGACTCCATCTCTTCTTTGTTATTTCAGGCCTAAACACTTTTGTTTCACAAAATTTGGCATAGTAACCTTTCTTCCCACACGAGTTACACACAATCCTCAATGCAGGACGAATTGATGAATTCGCTAAATGGCCTATTTGTCCACATCTAAAACAGGCAAATTTGTTACTTTGCCCCATATACAAATTCTGACTTGCAAGATTAGATCCTGTATTTTCCTTCTCAAAACTACTTGATGTCTCATTTTTCTTCACTTGACAAACCACATCTTCTATTTTTGTTTCTTCTTTTTTCTCACTTAAAGATCCTTTTTCCTTCTCCTTCTTCAACTCACCAACACACTTAGTCATATGTTCTACTTGTTTCGCTATCACCAATACCTCCTCAAGGGGTGGTTCATCCTTCAACTATAGTTCCTTTCTGATGTCATCATGTGCACACCTCAGTACAAATTGATCTCTAATCCGTTCATCTAGAGTCTGACCAAAATTACATGAAGAGGCCAGATTTCTCAATGAAGAAACATATTCTTCCACAGTCTCATCCTTTTTCTGCTCTCTCAATCCAAAGTGATAGCGTTCCATAATGGTACTGATCCTCGGAAGATAATGTTTATCAAGCTGTGCAATCTCAATTTCGTACTCATTCAAATTTTGTTGTTCTCCAACAGATAAGTCAGGAAGATGTTCCAAAACGTCTTGACCTTCCCCCCCCCAAACAATGAAGAAGAAGAGCAAGTTTCCTTTCCGCGCTCAAATTAGTTCCGCACACCCTCGCATAGTTAGCAAATATTTTCTTTCATTTTTTCCATTTTATATTCAGTTCTCCTGGACTCGTTAAAAAGAAAGCAGGCTGAGTTACATTCTGCATTTATATATATATGTGTGTGTTCCTTTTTAAATTCCTTGAAATTAAAAGATTATCTCCTTTTCCTTTTAAAATACTTTATTTTTTATATATAGAGATTATTTTTGACTTTCCTCCTCTCTTTTCTTCTTCTAGTCTTTTTTTTTATTTAGACCCAGAAGATTCTTATTGCTTAACAATGTCTCTTGTCTTCTTATTTTCCACTCTTTTTAGTCTGACATCACAATCCTTTTCTTTGTACAGCCCAAAGCTTGCCTTCTTACTTCAAAATTCCAGAGTTCAACAATTAGCTTTGTGATGTAATTCCAATTACACGCTTGGGGTGCAGCGTATAACTCTTCATTCCAATCTTGAAGCGCAGCGCATTTGACCTTTGAAACGAAGACGTGCGTCTGGAACGTAGCACTACCAACGCGCAACTCAACGTCAGCAGCTCTACGTTAGCTGTTCACGAGTCTCCTTCTTTCACGAGACTCAGAGCGAGAGTCAAAGGTTCTCCAAACTTAATCTCTCTTTTATTTACTTTATTTCCTTATCGGCATACTTCCGAACTTACACCCCCCACCAAACTCCTCACCGCATGTTCTTTTCTTTTCGTATTACCGCCGCTGGGAAGACTCCGCTTCCTTTTCATTAAACAGCCGCTGGAGGAGCAGGAGTGTCGTTCTTCTTTTCCGCCTGAGTTGAGGTAGGGTTCACCCGATCGTCGCCAATTAATGTGGTGTTCAGAATCAGAAATAAGTAATCAGGAACAAGGTAGATTAAAGGGCAGGCTTTAATAACAACCTCAGCCACAGTTCTCATTCTCAACTGACCAAGGAACTTCCAAGTATTTCAGAATCTCACACGAGATCAGAATACACAGAGAAGGATGTTCCAACACATTAAAGGTATAGTAATAGAAATAGATATACACACTCACACTTCTTGCATGGACATTTTTAGCATTGAAAATTTATACTGAAATGAGTATTTAGATGAACTATGGAATGCTCTGTGGGGGACAAACTGTTTTTATTTTATGTATTTATTGTCCAGCCAATTGTATTGTTACATTGTAGCGTATTTAGTGGTGCAAGTTGTTTGTATGTAATTATGTAATTATGATTAATTGCTGAAGGAAATTCTGTTCTGTGCTTTGATGGTTTTACATTTTTTAACCGAATAAAGCACATTTTTTTTTTTACTTTAAATAGAGCAACTGACCTCCAGTTGCTGCAAGACTGCAAAGATCTAAGCTTGGCATGGGTACAATACTCAAACTTTCATCACATCAGGGCCCAGGTCTACAAATCAAAAGTGTTGATGCAAATCGACTAATTTGCAATGTATATATCCATCCTAGTAAGAAGAGCAAACTGGATCACCTTGCTTCATTAGTATCAATTTCAAAATTACTCCAGATGACATTTCCTTAATACACAATCCTGGAGAATTCAACATGTACTTACTACAAACAAATTCCTAACAACTCTACCAATAGTTCCTCTGGACAACTATGAAGCAACTACCTCTGGTAATAATAAAAAATAAAAAAACTGATCACAATGGGAAATTATGTTTAATCGCCTTAGAGGAGATTGGCCTATGATTGCTTAATGGCCCCTTCCACAAGATCAACCTCAAAATGTTCACAAGGATTACAAACAAAAAAACAACTCCACTTTAGATTATGCATTCGTCTACTCAGAGATTTCTGACTAAATTCTGTGTTACTGTATAAAAACCAGAGTGGAGAGTGACCATTCTCCCCAGCAGGTCAAGCTGCTAATACATCCAAAAAGTGCCCCTTCAAGCACTTGAAAACCTTTGGCTTGGAATGGAAGGATGGCAGCCACAATAATGAATTACATAACCATGTTCACTGTCCAATTAACCACTGTTCAACAGGTGACGTGGACCAACGGGGAACTACTTATGGTGGGGCTTGTTACCAACTGGCCAGCCAACACTCCAATATCAATAAGGAAATTAGGCAGCTGCAAAAAAAAAACCTTATCGCCCAGCCACTCCATCAAAGTCCAAATTACGGCATTGAGACATGTCTATAAAAAGGCAATCTGGTCTGCCATAAAAAACACATCAGGAAAACATATGCACAAAGTTGCTACATAGAAGTATAACAAAAAATAGCAAACAGTTCTGGGCAGAAATTAAAACAGTCACAAACTGTATTTTCTACCAATATAACACTGGAATATCAGAATTGGACTGGATAATGTAAACAGAGCAGTCCGTCCAGAGCAAGTTATCTATAGTGCAACTGTAAAAGGTATAACCACACAGGGTCCTTAGGCCAAAGCAAACATGCCAGAGGGAATCTGGCCAAAAGAATCACAGGTTGGGCAATCCTTGAAGAAACTGAGACCAGACCGGGCACAGGGCCCAACAGTCTCCCCAACACTGTACTTAAGTACAATCAGGCCTTTGGGGCATTGTACTTATTTACCACCAACACAATTCCAGCATCATGGAGAGGCAGTGTCCTTCACCCCATCTTCAAGTCAGGTTCATGGACAAACCCTGTGAACTATAGATTAATTGCCCTGATTGATGTTGAAGCTAAACTTTATGCCACCAACTTTTCAACAGATTTGGAATAATGGGCATCAGCCGAAAACTTTATCCCGGCTACTCAAACGGGGTTTAGGGCTGGCATGAGTACAACCACCAATCTTCGGCCCTCACTCTCCTGATCAAAAAGGCAAACCACAAGGCTTCCAACTTATACACCTGTTTTGTTGACTTAAAAGCAGCATTTAACATGGTCCTAAGAGGCTTCCTATGGCCAAAAATTGATAGCTGTGGTACCACCAAACCTCCTAAAGGCCATCATAGATCTATACACAGACACCTGGTTTACAAATTAAAAAAGGTAAGGGGGACAGAACGACCAGAAAGATCCCCACGTCCATTGGTCTAAAACAAGATTGTGTCCTTGCCCCCTGCCTTTTTAACATTTACACAGCAGACTTGGAGTCCCTGTTAGCAGACGTTTTGAGTGATCCACCAAAACTTAGTGCGTAGCTTCCAATATGTTTACGATATTGCCCATGTAGACAGACTTCTATTGGCCTGTAGAGCCAAATTACTGCCCTCCTCAGCATCACTGAATCTTTAGTCCTGAAGCTAAACTACAGCAAAACTAAAGTAATCTGTTTTCTGCCAAAAAACAGACAGCAAAATAAAAAATTCAAATGAAAAGCTGCAGGGAACAAGATCGACCAGGTCAGCACCTACAAATATTTAGGGGTGGAAATGGACTCAAGATTAAATTTCAAAAAGCACCTCGCACAATGAAGTGCCTTAGCTAATGAGCTATTCTTTGCCCTCAACCTAATTTAAAAAAAAGATGGGGAGTCCATCTCAGCTATACCCACTGCAAATCATTGTAGCAAAATTCTTGCCCTCACTGAGGTATGGCTCAGAACTCCTTAAGGGCAAAGACGTAATGGCTCTCAATCAACTACACTCCGCCTTGTTCAAACGCATCTTTCATCTACCTCTCAAGCACAAGTGCGTCTGGAATTTGGGCTCCTTCACCAGCTCCCGGTGAGAATGGCCACTTTCATTAAACAGTGCTGGAAGATGAGAGCCGCTCCACCGGAGTCCTTGGCCGCTTTGTGTTGGACTGAAATGGAAAGCCGGCATACCAATAAAAATGACTGGCCAACAGTGCTCCACCAAGCTTTGACATCTCTTAACCTCCATGAGGGCTGGGAGTTAAACATCAGTCATAAAGCATTCCAAAAAATTGCCAACAAGGCAGTCAAGCTAAAATCGTGGTCCCTTGACAAAGCGGAAATGGCCGGAATAAAGCACAGCTGGACAGTCCTATAGCAACTGTGGTCCTCAACCATATCTCATGTGCCACATCTCTCAAACCACCCATCAATGCCTTTTAATAACACAAATTATTATTATTATTATGTTTCTTATATAGCACCAGAATCGACCCCCGAAGGGGTATCTCCGCGCTTGCCTTGGGAACCCGTCCTGGTTTTTCCCTGTGAGATAACCCCTACAGGGCATCCCCAAGGTGAAAGCCAGGTATCCCGCAGCGGGGGGCTGTTGTGGAGATTAAGCAAGCTTAAGGCCCAGAGTTGCAGAGTGTGAACCCATGATTAGGTCAGGCACCGAAGGGAGAATTATCGAGTCCGTGGATATTCGAGCTCAAGACCATGCCGCGTCAGGAATTGAACCCTGGTCCCTGGTCTGACCTCTTCTTCAGGGTCTGCCTGCTCTAACCAGTGAGCCACACTTCTCCAATGGGAGCGTTTCCTTCAAACGACCAGGTTCCTCCCTGGAAACAAGATGACCGAACTCTCTTTGTCGTCTATGTGGCCAATTCAATGAAAGCCTATTACAATTCCTGTGTATTTGCCCTGCTGTTAACCAATTAAGACAGAAATTACACTGAGGCACATTTCGGGCTCTCAAGATAAGATGGTGCTGTTGTGCAGTGTTGACATTATTGAACAGCAAATCAATCCAGCTTTCTCGCAGGGCCGCCAAGTTCCTACTACAAGTGAACAAATTACTAATAAAACACTCCGCCACGTTATACAAGAAAGAAAATGGCCCTCGCGGCGCAGGGTCGCAACAGACAAAGTCACTGGAACTTGTTAGTTGAGCTGGGCGTCTATATTCCAATACTACTTAATATATAGCCTCGTCAATTAGGAGGCCCCGGTGCCTAACCTTGCCCTGACAAACCTACCTTCGCCTAGCTTTCAAACCGTTCGAGGCCACCCAAGCAGAAATTGGCAAAACTTTATGGGAGTACCTGGGCATGGAGCATTTTATGGTCTACTGGTTGAAATGTACGAGGTAACCCCTTTTGTATAGTACTATGCCTCAACAATGAACTTCTTTTAATTAACACTGTTTTTCGCAACAGCTCCCAGTCAGAAGTTGGTGTAAATGTGCCTGCAAATACCCGAGCACGGAGAACTTTACTTACTGAACTATTGGTCACAATGTCTTAGACCATCGTTTTTATATTGCATGTTGCTTTTTTTCTATTAATTCCTTTTAATCCACAATGTGTTTAGTAATAATTTCCGTGTAATTCCTTGTGTGGCTTAAATTTGTAATGATTTTGAACTAATCTGCAAATTACATTTATCAAAGATAAAATGCAGACGTTGCAACAAATTGAGCACAACAGATTTACTGCCACGTTTCTCCTTGTTGCCAATTCGTTTGTGACAGTGTTTAAAAAAAATAAATGTATAAATTGAGGCCCAGATTTTGCGTTACGATTGCGTTATTTTTTGGCAAAACCGCGACACAAAATCCCCATTGTTAAATGCTGTAATGTGCTTAAATGTATTTGAGATAGACCCATTGAACATGTGAGCTTAAGATCCGATGTCACTTCTTGTCATGCCTCGTGTGATGTCACGCCCTGTGATGTCATGCGCCATGATATAAAGCTCTGTAGTGTCATGTGCATACTTTCTAACTTCGTTAGTCCTTCCACTTCTGTTTTTCAGGACTTTTTTTAGGTCCATATGCTTACATGCACTAAATGATGTCCAAAGTGTCCCCCTGAAGAGAATAAAGAGCTTTAGCCTTGAGGTTTTGCCATTGCTCTGTCACTGGCCTGCTCCACCAAGGATCCGTCTTGTCTAAATAACAAACAGTGAGTCTTAGTAACAAGAACTGGCTGCTTTACAGCTACAATCAATGAGGCATGCAGGGCTGCGGCATGTCATTCCTTCAGCTGTACAGCTGGAGCTTAAGGCATTAACATTACACGACAGCCCGTCGCCCGGACACAGCGCCTGCACCCAATGGAGGCTGCTGACTGTCCTGTAAGAATACTTGTCCGGCACTTTAATGCCCATCGGCATGCTGAGCCGAGACGCGTTACAGGGCTGTTTTTCGGTAAACGCTGCAATAAACTTTCTAATGCTCCGCGGTCATAAGAGCATGAATCGTCAACATGTCCCCAAAGCAGGATGAAGATTCGAGCGCCGTTCAGCGCTACTCTCTGCTGACGTGTTAACTTGTGGAGATACATTTCTGCATTTAATTGGGCATCAAGGACATTTATTTCAGCCGCATTCACTTCATTACAGGGAGTGGGACTGCAGTTTAGGGGGAACCACGTTGAGTACTCAAACTGTGTGCATTTCACAAATGCAATAGTATCTCTGATTTTGACTTCATTTCTCTGTCAGTCTGCTACTGTCACAACCTATTGATGGAGATATATAGCCTTCTTTAATTCGGTGTGACATTTTCCACGTATACATTTTCTAATGCATTTAAACTCCTTCTTGTTTCGTGTTGCTCTTTCCACTCCAGATGACAGCACTGGTTTCTTGGATTCCTTTTCTGGTCAATTCGCTTTATCTACTTTTTATTACGTGGTTTCTTTTCTTTCATTTCAGTGTAATGTGCCAACAGGGCTCCATTACAACCCTTTTTTGCTCAGCATCGTTTGGATTTATAGAGCTTGAACCTATCTACAAAGCTATCAGAGCGCTGTACAAGAGAGTAAGTAGTATCATATTAGAAGCAGACATTAATGCATCCAACGCAGCAAACATAACTCAAACTTTGTTTTATTATTAAAAGGCGTTCATATACTTAAATTTAATAACATTTCAAATAGCGATACTAATTTACGTTCAACATGTGAATTTAAGGAAGGCAATTTGTTACATATGTTATGTCATTGGCTAGTATGGAAGGAAATATTTACATTCTTCAAATAAGTTTGCCTTTAACTTATGTGAATATTTTCTTAGGTTTTTAATCTATACCCACTACTATCTACTACTATCGATTGTAATAATTTACAATAATGGATTTGCTTATATCCATTGCATTCCAGCAATAACTTTGTATTGGAAAGACGCTTCTACGATATCATATTTATCTTGGTGGAATGGAAATGTCCAAATCATACAACAGAAATGTGTACTAAACATTCTACAAAAACAAGTTGGACGGACCTGTCTAGCAGAATGTCCGACACTGCAGCGTTCGGCACCGCAGGGGTTTGTTAGAAGAACCCTCACACACCAACCAAGTTGGTGTCATGCTTCATCATCGGGTTTCCAGCTGAGTGGCCGAATGCTACTCAGCTGTGCTGCGACACCTGATTACAGTGGAGCTGTTTTTTTGTGAAAGTGTGATGAAATGGTGTATTCAAAATATATCTCTGCAATAGAAGGGCTTTAGCGGCGGGCTATCCCGGCCGCGAGGGACTTAGTTGCATGTGGGAGCCAGAAAGCCCCCCCTTTGACCTGTCGGGGGTCTGCTGATGCGGGGGGGGGGTTCAGTGAGGTGCATCGCACCCTCCGCTGCACGGCAGAGTGAGTGTCGAACACCGGTTGCAGGGCCAGATGGCTCAAGGGGGGAGTGAAGGAAATAGCCATGCAGCTCCCCGGCCCCGTGATGCAGACCTAGGTCAGCCTGGGCCCGGCTGTCTCTGGAACATGCAACGCCATGATCCTCTGCGCAAAGTGCCTCCCCAGGTAATAGTGCAGCCTCTAACTAGTTGCACACCTATGAGCCCATAGGTGTATCTCCCATGGCACCAGTATCAATTGCTGTATGTCCAGCTGAAGTTATAATCCAAAAGAAGATTTCAAACGAAAGTTTATGTTGTTCAAAATTAATTATATTTCAATTTGTTTCTTAGTTCATAACATGTAGCAACAATCCTGTTTGTTCCAATGCATTTCGGTGAATACAATCACCTTCGTCAGGGAACGTCTACAAACGAACGAAAAAAATGTACAATGTAACAATTTGCAATCAAGACATATTAAATCACACATTTGCTTATGTTTTAACTGACTGGTAATTAATTTCTAAAGCATGTTAAGACAGCATTTTTTGCTAACGAGATGCTCGTGTTTTACACTTCTGTGACCCCTCTGTTTTTCATCGTTGTTCGGTTCTAGTTTAAAGTGCTCGGCTCTCTTAAGATTATCGTCTACTGCCTCGCTTAATCAGTTCTCAGAGGGTGGAGGCCCTTTACTAAGTATCGCGTGCCGCTTACGCTCGGTCTATCTACGTTTTGCCGAAGCTCACCTTATGTTGCTTTCAAAATAATCCCGCTTCTGCGTGTGGGTTCCTACTGCGGTTTGCGTTCTCACAGACTGAGGGAACTCCAACTGACGCCGCGACTCTGGCGCATGCGCAGTGTCTAACTCTGACATTTTTTATACACAATACAGTTTTTTTTAAAACAAACCAAAACTTTAGCATTCAAACCTCGGTCGCCACATCTCTTCTACAGGTAGAGGTTAATCAAGACGCCACATGTTATATTTACATGCTTCACATGTGACCGTTCTGAATGAGTCTGCAACATGATTAAATATAGATACATTATTACAAATAGCACAAAAATTCTGTGCGATCATTTAAACCATGCGGCTTGAGGCTGTTCAAATAATAAATCCAGTGATTTTCTCGCTTTAACAAGTTTTTTTTGTTCAAGGCTCCTTCTTTCCTCGGTACTATTTCCAATACACACGCTCTCAATTGATTCAAGTTGTGGCGTTTTTCAGTGAAATGAGTGGCTACCGTGGATTTCGTGGAGTGGGTTCTGATATTGCTTTTATGTTCAGTCAATCTCACTTTCAATTTCCTTTCCGTGTGTCCCACGTACACACTCCCACATGGACATTTCAAAAGGTAGACCACATTAGTGGTGTCGCAAGTAGCGTTGACTCTTAGGGGTATTTTGTATCCTTTCATGGGGTGACTGATATTTGTCCCCTTAATGATGTTGTGGCAGTTGGCGCAGTTTAAACACGGAACAGTTCCTCTGTATATCTGATGTGGTATAGTTTGCTTGGGTTTTTTCAATAGTTCACCTAAGTTTTTGCCTCTTGAGTGTGCAAATAAGGGTTCTTGATCAAATATCCCATTAAAGTCAGTTTCCATTTTGACTATTTGCCAATTCTTGTAGATGATTCTTTTGTACTGGGTGCTTACATTTGAGAATTTGCTGACACACGTTATTCGTTGAGGTTTTGTAGTGGTTTTGTAGGTTAATAACTCTTGTCTGGTTTTTGTTTGTGCTCTTGCCTGAGATTTCTGAATCATTTCCTCTGGATAGCCTCTGGTGGAAAATCTATTGGCCATGGTTTGTAGTTGTTCTTGGCATACGTGATCCTCAGATACCACTCTCCTAACCCTGGGAAATTGAGTGTATGGGAGGTGATTCTTCAATGTTGGAGGTTGGTGACTGGTGTAATGTAATAAATTGTTCTTATCTGTGGGTTTACGGTATAAGTTCGTGGTAATGGTGCCATTTTTTAATGTGATTTCCACATCAAGGTATTGAATGATGGTATCATTAATATTCCACGTGAATTTAATTCTCTCATTTCTATCATCCAAAATTCTCAATTGTTGCTCCAATGATTCTCCACCAGAGGCTATCCAGAGGAAATGATTCAGAAATCTCAGGCAAGAGCACAAACAGAAACCAGACAAGAGTTATTAACCTACAAAACCACTACAAAACCTCAACGAATAACGTGTGTCAGCAAATTCTCAAATGTAAGCACCCAGTTCAAAAGAATCATCTACAAGAATTGGCAAATAGTCAAAATGGAAACTGACTTTAATGGGATATTTGATCAAGAACCCTTATTTGCACACTCAAGAGGCAAAAACTTAGGTGAACTATTGAAAAAACCCAAGCAAACTATACCACATCAGATATACAGAGGAACTGTTCCGTGTTTAAACTGCGCCAACTGCCACAACATCATTAAGGGGACAAATATCAGTCACCCCATGAAAGGATACAAAATACCCCTAAGAGTCAACGCTACTTGCGACACCACTAATGTGGTCTACCTTTTGAAATGTCCATGTGGGAGTGTGTACGTGGGACACACGGAAAGGAAATTGAAAGTGAGATTGACTGAACATAAAAGCAATATCAGAACCCACTCCACGAAATCCACGGTAGCCACTCATTTCACTGAAAAACGCCACAACTTGAATCAATTGAGAGCGTGTGTATTGGAAATAGTACCGAGGAAAGAAGGAGCCTTGAACAAAAAAAACTTGTTAAAGCGAGAAAATCACTGGATTTATTATTTGAACAGCCTCAAGCCGCATGGTTTAAATGATCGCACAGAATTTTTGTGCTATTTGTAATAATGTATCTATATTTAATCATGTTGCAGACTCATTCAGAACGGTCACATGTGAAGCATGTAAATATAACATGTGGCGTCTTGATTAACCTCTACCTGTAGAAGAGATGTGGCGACCGAGGTTTGAATGCTAAAGTTTTGGTTTGTTTTAAAAAAAACTGTATTTTGTATAAAAAATGTCAGAGTTAGACACTGCGCATGCGCCAGAGTCGCGGCGTCAGTTGGAGTTCCCTCAGTCTGTGAGAACGCAAACCGCAGTAGGAACCCACACGCAGAAGCGGGATTATTTTGAAAGCAACATAAGGTGAGCTTCAGCAAAACGTAGATAGACCGAGCGTAAGCGGCACGCGATACTTAGTAAAGGGCCTCCACCCTCTGAGAACTGATTAAGCGAGGCAGTAGACGATAATCTTAAGAGAGCCGAGCACTTTAAACTAGAACCGAACAACGATGAAAAACAGAGGGGTCACAGAAGTGTAAAACACGAGCATCTCGTTAGCAAAAAAAGCCAGTCTTAACATGCTTTAGAAATTAATTACCAGTCAGTTAAAACATAAGCAAATGTGTGATTTAATATGTCTTGATTGCAAATTGTTACATTGTACATTTTTTTCGTTCGTTTGTAGACGTTCCCTGACGAAGGTGATTGTATTCACCGAAATGCATTGGAACAAACAGGATTGTTGCTACATGTTATGAACTAAGAAACAAATTGAAATATAATTTATTTTGAACAACATAAACTTTCGTTTGAAATCTTCTTTTGGATTATAACTTCAGCTGGACATACAGCAATTGATACTGGTGCCATGGGATATACACCTATGGGCTCATAGGTGTGCAACTAGTTAGTTCTAATACACACACTCCAGGAGGGGAGTGATTTCCATGCCAGCACGGTAAAAGTTTTGAATAAAAAGGCGGTGCACGTCCCTTTTCCACAAAGCTTGCAGCATTTCCCCCCAAACAGGGAAGTAGCACGCCCAACCCAAAGGAAAACATGCAATATGAAGAAATTACGCATTCGACAGACCAAAGAGCAGACACCTTCGCCTACACGGCGGAAGCCAGTGAAAAAATATATTCACTAATACAAGCAGAAACATCAGAACCAAAAGTCACGAGAAACAAGGAACAACAAATTAAACAATTAATGTACCTCACACGTAGAGAAATTAATCAACGACTCCACGCGAATACCATGATTAAATACCACAAGGCACAACGAATCCCCAGAGGCCTCAGAATAGCCCTGAAACCGTCACTTTGTAAAAATTCGAAACCATTCACTGAACGTTGGTTCGCGATATTGAACAAATGCAGTTTGGATTTAATTTTACTCATCATTGAGGAATTGGCTAAAATATTGGAAGAATTAAAAACAGAAATTGAGACCGTGACCGAAGAATTGAAAAAGGGAGTCACTGGAGAAAAGTTACAAAAAATCCTTGATGACATTAATTCTCAATTGGCACACCACACACAGGAAGTAAACGAACGCAAACTCAGAAAATATCGCAGGGATACCCTTGATTATAAATTACAAGAAGTCTACACATGGGCAGAAGTATACGCCAGAAGGCGGCAAACCAAACAATATACATCCCAGACAGACACTTCATCCACGGATAGCGATAGAACAGATAAAAGAAAAGAATCCACAAGAAACATACCCTCTGATAAACCAACCACCTCTGAGCCTTTTTTAGACGCAGGTCCAACAGGAACAGAAGACCCAGGAGGGGACGCAACAAAAACAAAAGAAACAAACCCACCACAAACGAGGAATACCACGACCAGGAAAGAGAGAAAGAAACAGCACTAACTATGAATGAAAACTTAGTCTTGAATATCTCAGACCAGAACCTGAATGAATTCCAGATAAACACATTACAACGAGGGTTATCATTCGTACCAAGTACCCACACCAACTTGCTAGAATTGGAAGTGAGTCTTTTTAAACTCACACGCAAAATGAGATTGAGACACTTCTTTGAGAATGTCATAACTGAAAAACCACCTCCAAAAGAAGACGAATTGAAAGGATTAAAAACTCCTAGCAATTACATGCCACCCACATCACACAAGATGATTGACCTTTTTGAAAATTTGTGCAAACAAGAAATCAACCAAATCAACACCAACAAGAGGGCCAAAAATCCAAACATGTCAAAGAAAGAATTTGGAGCCATAGAAAGCATAGCGAACAATCAACAGATCATATGCCAAAAGGCTGACAAGGGAGGAGCATTGGTAATAATGAATAAAGAGTTCTATGAAGAAGCCATGCATATTCATTTAGGCGATATCAACACATATATGGAAATAAACCATGATCCTACGATGGACATTCGTAAAACATTGCAAACCATTTTGAAACAGGCCACAGACAAAGGTATCATTAATGAAAAGACTAAACAATACCTAATGCAAGAGAACCCAAAGAGCCCTACTATATATCTAGTACCCAAGGTACATAAAGATCCGAAAAAAAAACCCATGCCTACCTATTGTATCCACCAAGTTGAGCATCCACGAACCAGTGGGTAAATTAATCGATAAGTATTTGCAACCGTTGGTCACAAAAAATCTTTCCTACATTAAAGACACCACAGATTTTTTGGTTAAATTACAAGCTGTAAAAATTGAAACAGATTGCATCATGGCCACCATAGATGTTAAAACATTGTACACAGCCATACCCCACAGCGAAGGCCTGGAGGCCATTGAAAAAGCTTTATTACACAGTACTTATCCACAAGACTTACAACTCTTTTTGATGCAACTGTTGGAATTCACCCTCATGAATAGCTGTTTTACCTATGAGAAACGCTGGTACATTCAACTCAATGGAACAGCCATGGGAAATTGCGCCGCACCGGCGTACGCAAATCTTTTTATGGGATCTTTTGAAGAGGAACACATCTATAATAACCAGGAGTGGGCGACACATCTGTTAGCCTACATGAGATTCATCGACGATATGTTCATCATATGGAAAGGCACACAAGAATCATTGGAGCAACAATTGAGAATTTTGGATGATAGAAATGAGAGAATTAAATTCACGTGGAATATTAATGATACCATCATTCAATACCTTGATGTGGAAATCACATTAAAAAATGGCACCATTACCACGAACTTATACCGTAAACCCACAGATAAGAACAATTTATTACATTACACCAGTCACCAACCTCCAACATTGAAGAATCACCTCCCATACACTCAATTTCCCAGGGTTAGGAGAGTGGTATCTGAGGATCACGTATGCCAAGAACAACTACAAACCATGGCCAATAGATTTTCCACCAGAGGCTATCCAGAGGAAATGATTCAGAAATCTCAGGCAAGAGCACAAACAAAAACCAGACAAGAGTTATTAACCTACAAAACCACTACAAAACCTCAACGAATAACGTGTGTCAGCAAATTCTCAAATGTAAGCACCCAGTACAAAAGAATCATCTACAAGAATTGGCAAATAGTCAAAATGGAAACTGACTTTAATGGGATATTTGATCAAGAACCCTTATTTGCACACTCAAGAGGCAAAAACTTAGGTGAACTATTGAAAAAACCCAAGCAAACTATACCACATCAGATATACAGAGGAACTGTTCCGTGTTTAAACTGCGCCAACTGCCACAACATCATTAAGGGGACAAATATCAGTCACCCCATGAAAGGATACAAAATACCCCTAAGAGTCAACGCTACTTGCGACACCACTAATGTGGTCTACCTTTTGAAATGTCCATGTGGGAGTGTGTACGTGGGACACACGGAAAGGAAATTGAAAGTGAGATTGACTGAACATAAAAGCAATATCAGAACCCACTCCACGAAATCCACGGTAGCCACTCATTTCACTGAAAAACGCCACAGCTTGAATCAATTGAGAGCGTGTGTATTGGAAATAGTACCGAGGAAAGAAGGAGCCTTGAACAAAAAAAACTTGTTAAAGCGAGAAAATCACTGGATTTATTATTTGAACAGCCTCAAGCCGCATGGTTTAAATGATCGCACAGAATTTTTGTGCTATTTGTAATAATGTATCTATATTTAATCATGTTGCAGACTCATTCAGAACGGTCACATGTGAAGCATGTAAATATAACATGTGGCGTCTTGATTAACCTCTACCTGTAGAAGAGATGTGGCGACCGAGGTTTGAATGCTAAAGTTTTGGTTTGTTTTAAAAAAAACTGTATTGTGTATAAAAAATGTCAGAGTTAGACACTGCGCATGCGCCAGAGTCGCGGCGTCAGTTGGAGTTCCCTCAGTCTGTGAGAACGCAAACCGCAGTAGGAACCCACACGCAGAAGCGGGATTATTTTGAAAGCAACATAGGGTGAGCTTCGGCAAAACGTAGATAGACCGAGCGTAAGCGGCACGCGATACTTAGTAAAGGGTGAGGTTCCGTGACAATCGTAAATGGTGCATTTGACTCGCACGAATATAGTCGAGTCTGGTATCTATGAACCGCAAATGACGAGTTTGGTGGGTGTGCGCAGTTTCGCTGTGCTAACCTAAACCGTCCGTCTGTTACGTGGGTATTTCTATCTGCACCCACGGGTTCCATCTTAGATACGGCATCCATTTTGTCTCTTGCCCTCAAGTAGCCAGCGAACGGACGCTGTCCGCTTCGCGACCCTGGGACTCCCAAGATATTTGCGGAAGACACATGTTCTTTGTAAGTGTCTTTATGATGAGGGGGATGTTACTGTAAGGCAGATGGCGCCGCTTAAGGCTCATCTTGCCGCACGGACTTATTGTCTCAGCCGTGCATCTCATTAGGCACGTCCCTTTGATGCCTGTATCTCGTGTTTCCCGATACCTCCCCTTTTACACCCTTTCTGATCCCCCCACTGACTCCGTCTTCCTCTGCACCTGTCCTTGTTCCTATTTCGATCTATTTTACTGCTGATTGGAATTTGCTAATGGTGGGAAGATGGGTTTTTCAGTTGGGAACCGCCAAATGTTTCCGCACTTATGTTCCGGACCTCATGTGTTTCAAAGTGACCAAAGCGACCCCTCTGGGGGATGATGGTGGGAACCGGGTTGTAAACCTTTGTGTATCATGTTGTCGTATGGGTAAAAACTGTATAAAAGGAGCGATCCACAGAACCAATTTGAAGCAGTCTCCCCAAGTTGCACGTGGTGTACTTGTCGTGACTTCTGTGTTCCCTGCAGTAAATAAACCTTGAATCTTTGACGTCGAAGGAAGTGTCCCGTGTCTCTGTGATTCGTACGCCGGAGCAGGTTACCCACGAAGGTTTCAGGTGTTGTGCCCTGGCACCGCTGGGTCCTAAGAACCCAGTCCTTCAGTTGGCGCCCAACGTGGGGCTGCATCAGTGGTACCGGTCCAAGCCCGACGATCGTGAGGAACTTCGTGTGAAATCTCCGAGGGAAGGTGCACTCCGCTTCATCGATCCTGTTGTCGAAATAAGTGGCCCGAAGACTTTTCCCGCGAAGATTCCCGCCTCCGGACGGCTGCGACGGACTGCTGCCCTGACTGTAGACCTGTTTTGGCGCCTGGCGTAGACCTTGGTAGAGCGAGACGATTGACGGGCCTTCCTGGTGACGCCATTGATCTTTGAGTTAAGTATTTGTGGGTCGCTCCCAGAGTTCTTGGTTGTTGACACTTTAGCGAGTGTTTTTGTTGTTAACGCTGTGTGAGTGTTTTTGTCGGTGACACTTTGCTAGCGTACTTTGTTGTGTTGTTTGACGACTGCAGCCGCCAAAAACCGAGGGTTTTGTTCTTTGCTGGGACTTGGTAAATCCCGTAACCCTTGAAGTTTGTGAAACTCGGCTAGTGTGCAAGATGCCTGGTCGTAGTACTTTGTTTCGTTGTTTCAGACCTTGTGGTATGGATTCCCGACTGGAGGACTCGTGTCCGATACCTCCGGTTGGAACTCCCACTTATGACCTGTACAGTAAGCATGGGCTAGGCCCAATTACCTTTAACGATTATTGGATTAAATACACAAAGAAGGACGGCGACCTTCGCTGGCCACCTCATGGTAGCTTCGAGGCGCCGATCTTAGATAATCTAGAAATTAAACTGTTCGAAAGAAAATCAAGGCCGGCCATGTTTGATGCCTTTCGGTTGTGGCGCAAAGAAGCCCGACAGAAAGAAATCAGACAGAATAAACGTAATCAGCGAGATAATGTTGCTACCATAGTGAAGAAAGCTGAGCAGTTTCAGCGTGATAAGGAGGATAAGGATAAGGAAGTGTTTGACAGATTACAGCGTATGACTATAGATAAATGTTATCCTGCTTTGCCTACGGAGTCAGAAAAGAAGGAAGAGGTAGTTGAGGATCCTTTAATGTCCTATCTTATGAAGTCGCCACCTCCGTACGTACAGGGTACCACAGCTCCTGTGGTCCCTGCCGCACCTATTCTTCCTCCGCCTGTTCCTCAACCTGTACCCGCTCTTCCGACTGTTCCTGCTCCTTTGCCTGTTTCTATCCCTACTGCTCCTCCACTTCCACATACTCCTGCTCCCGCTACTGCTCCTGTTTTGTTAACCCCTGCTGTTGCTACTGTCTCTACTCCTTCTCTTGTTAGTCCTGTGTCGTATCTTTCTCCCTCTACTCGTAGTCGTAATTCTCCCCTTGCGGCTAGCTTCTTTCATTCGCTCGGGCCTGTTCATGGGTCCGCTGGCTCTGATGGTCCTCAAAGACGTAGTCAGCTTCCTGGAAACAGAGAACGTGTTGCGCTATATAATATGGCGATGGGTTGGATGGTAAACCCTCTTAGAAATCCACCCCGTGTTGTCCTCGAAACGTTTTGTCAATTCAATATACCAACCCAGAGATATGTGTTTAATGAAATGTGTAAGTTCCTTCATGATCAGATAGCGGCCGATGCGCCTGATGAGGTGCTGACCGCCCTGTCTGAGCTTCAGCTTCAGTTCGCGAATGGACTGATAGTAGATACTAACGTTCGACGTGCTATTGAGCGATTGCTATCTTTTCGTCCCGCTCCAATACCCCATGCATTGTTTGTTGAGGATATTGAAGGACAACCAGACGAGTCTGGCCAATATCCTATGCGTGAAGTTCCGCCGGTTTGGGTACCAGCTGATCCTAATGCTAATCCTGCGACAGTGGCGCATTTCCAGAGAGTGTGGATACATCTCCCATGGAAACGATCGGAAGTGCTACAGGTGAAGCAATCTTTGCCTGATCCGCGCAAAAATCCTACAGGGTATTATAAGGAATTATCGCAGCTCGTAGATGCTACGGTAATGAATCTTGCCGATATCGATATGTTGTTCGGCAATGTCGTGCCGCAACCGGTATGGGCTAAGATTCGGCAGGAGAATCATGCGAATGAATTAGGCGGTTATTGGGCTGCCATTATAGCGGCAGATGCTGGACAAGTGGCTGCTACTAAACCCGACCAGTTGATTACTGCTCTTCCTCAAAGAATAATAACATTAATGAAAACTCTTATGCCAGCCATGAGGGTAAATTGGGACAAATTGTCAGCTTGCAAGCAGAAGAAGGATGAGAGTGTTTCCGACTTCTTTACGAGGTTTGAGGAAGCATTCATTGACCATAGTGGACAGGATATGGGTACCGAGGGTGGACAGAGGTTGTTTGTGGATAAATTTGTGTCGAACTTATTGCCTGACTTGAGCAACAAATTAAAGAATTCGGAAAGTGCATGGGCCGTTTCTACCTCTGCTCAGATATTGGCTACAGCACAATATTATGAGAATAGAGAGAAAGAGGAGAATGACCGTGCTGACAAAAAGGCGAAAGAGCTGAAAACTAAAGTGCTGTTGCAACAAGCGTATCCGCCGCGTTCCAATCAGAATGTACCCCAACAGAATAGATCGCAGTCGCAATCGAATCGATCACAGCCACGTAATGATTCCTCCTCCCAAAGATCGTCGTTAGGGTACAATCAATGTGCTTATTGTAGACAGGAGGGACATATTAAATTCAATTGCCCTGTTTTGAATGAACGTAATAGTGGTAATTCATCTAAAGGAGGTCGTGGTGGTTCACAGCAAGCGTCACGTGGTAGAGGTCGTGGTGCTCAGACCGATCGCTCAGATAACTCATCCAATTCTAATAATTGTTTTGATCAACGTGGATCATCGCAAGGACGATCTGCGCAATATAATGTAGATGATTATTACGTCGATCAGGGAACTGACGACAGTAATTACTAGGACAGCCAAAGACAAGGAGAGGGAGTGGTATCAGTTCCGGTTGATCAGAGAGGGCCTTACGTCGCAGTTGCTACATCGGGCGTCGTTGAGCCTTTTCTGTTGGACACTGGTGCAGCTAAAAGTTCCATTCAGCATTCGAAACTCCCTGGCGCACCTTTGTCTGGCTTAACAAATGTTTCCGTTGGATTCTCTGGCGCCCCCGTTAGCAATCCAGTTTCGCGCCCTTTGCCCCTTACCATAGGGCCACGTGAGCTTCAAGCTCCGTTGATTTTGACTACTGGTTGTGGTGAAAATCTTTTGGGTCTGGATTTGCTTAAACGTTTGTATGCAACTTTGTATTGTTCTCCTGCGGGTGTAAAGCTTACGTTAGGAGAAAGGGTTGTCTCTCCCATGTACTTGTCTCTCGACAAGCTCCCACCGGAATTGAGTTCTCTTCCTGCGTCTTTGTGGGCAACGGGTCCGAATGACGTGGGCCTACTTGATATCTCGCCCTATGTTGTTCAGTTGAAATCTAATGTGCGTTTGCCACGTATTCCCCAGTATCGTATCTCCCTTGATGGTGAACGAGCATTGTTAGCGATCATTTATGATCTGATCGAGAAAGATGTTATTGAAGAGACTCGGGGAAACGTGTGCAACAGCCCTGTGCTGCCCATTCTTAAACGTACGGATCCTTCCAAACCGCCTGTTTATCGTTTTGTTATCGATTTACGGGAGGTGAATAAAATTGTGGTTCCTCAATTTCCTGTTGTGCCTGACATCACGGCGCTACTGACTCTGATTCCAGCTTCTGCATCGTGGTTTTCGGTGATTGATTTGAAAAACGCGTTTTTCAGCATCCCGATTGCCGAAGAGAGCAGAGACCTTTTCGGTTTCTCTCTCGGTGGACGTAGCTTCCGGTTCAAACGCGCTCCTCAGGGCTACTGTGAAAGTCCATCGATTTACAGTCAAGCCTTGAAGGGTCAACTGGATGCGTTTAGGTTGCCGGTCGGTGCGGCTTTAATCCAATACGTCGACGACTTATTGGTGGCTGCCGATACTCAGGACATTTGCAAAATTGCTACGGTGTCGTTGCTGCAACATCTCTGTGAGTTGAATCACAAGGTGTCACCTACTAAACTCCAATATTGTTGTCAAGAAGTAACCTATCTAGGTCACTTATTGTCAAAGGAGGGAAGGAGGTTGACCCCAGAGAGAATTGCAGCGATTGCGCGAATGGCTGTGCCAAAAACCCAAAGAGATGTACGTGCCTTTCTAGGTATCACATCGTACTGCAGGCAATGGATTCCTAATTTTTCATTGCTAGCGAAACCATTGGTGGCTCTTACGTGCAAGGATGTTTCAACTCCTTTACCATGGACGGAAGAATGTCAGAAAAGTTTTTCTGAACTGCGTGATTCATTGTGTTCGGCTCCTGTGTTAGGTACTCCTGACTATAGCAAGCCGTTTACCTTATATGTTCACGAGAGGGAAGGTTGTGCTTTGAGTGTTTTGACGCAACCTTTTGGTGGTAAGCAACGTCCATGTGCATATTTTTCCTCGACCTTGGACCCAGTAGCTAGAGCATTGCCGAGTTGTTTGAGAGCAACTGCGGCAGCTGCGGTCTCCATCCGACAATCAGCAGGATTGGTCATGGATAATATGCTTACGGTGATGGTTCCGCATGCAGTCGATACTCTTTTGAATCGTACGAAAACTCAGCACTTGACGAGTGCGAGGTTGTCTGGGTACGAGTTGACGTTGCTGGCAAGTCATATTCAGATAAAACGTTGTAATGTCCTGAACCCGGCAACTTTGTTACCAATTAGCACAGGGTCAGATGAAGTAGCAGAACATGATTGCTACTTGAGGACTGAAGAGGAAACAAAAGGTCGAGTGGACCTTAAAAACACCCCATTGGAAGATCCGGATGGTACTTTGTATGTGGATGGGTCATGTTTTAAGTTGCCAAATGGTGATGTGACTACTGCTTATGCTGTTGTAACGTTGAGTACTGTTGTTGAGACTGCAAGGTTGAATCAGAATTCTGCCCAAGCTGCAGAATTGATTGCTCTTACTAGAGCATGTGTGTTAGCGAAAGGGAAACGTGTGAATGTGTTTACCGACAGCCAATATGCGTTTGGAGTCGCACACAGTTTTGGACGATTGTGGAGAGAGAGAGGTTTCTTGACGTCGCATGGTACGAAGATTCAGCATGGACAGCTTGTGAATGATCTTTTGGATGCACTGACGTTGCATACGCAAGTAGCGATTGTTAAATGTAGTGCGCATCGTAAGGTGACGGATGATGTTGGTCGTGGTAATGCGTTTGCGGATGAGATTGCTAAGGAGACTGCCCGGAACCTTAGCACTCGAATGTATGTGACGAGTTCGGTTAGGTGGCCTACAGAATCGAGCATGTGTGAGGACACTATCGAAAGTGTGAAAGAAATTCAGAATGAGGCCACCGAGACTGAAAAGATGAAGTGGAAAGAAAGCACGGGAAAGTTGGATGCGAGTGGTTGCTGGATTGATTTGTCTGATCGGAAAAGATGGTTGTTGCCCGATGCGTATGTGCTGGCCGTTGTGACAATGGCACATGGGTTAGCGCATATTAGCGTGAAAGGTATTTGTAAATTGTTGTCGCCTGTTTGGAAGAATGATGGTATTACGAAATGTGCTGAACGTCTGGTGAAGAATTGTATGGTGTGTATGATGTACAATCCTGGCAAAGGAACCCCAACTCCTCCTGGCAGTTCTGCTCCCCCTTCGTATCCCTTTGAGGTGATTCAATTGGACTTCATCCATATGGAGCGATGCAATAACCTGAAATACGTTTTAGTTGTGGTCTGCGCATTCTCCCGATGGATCGAGGCCTATCCTCTCAAAGACAATACTGCTTTGTCTACTGCGAAAATCCTACTGAAGGAATATTTTCCTCGGTACGGAATGCCTAGAGTCGTGTGGTCAGATAACGGAAGTGAGTTTGTTGGAAGTGTGATGAAGAGTGTGTGTAAGGGCCTTGGAATTAATCAGAAATTCCACAGCGCCAATCATCCCCAGTCAGCTGGATTGGTTGAGGGGTATAACGGCACCCTTAAACTAAAGCTAGCAAAGATTCAGGCTACAACAGGTCTTTCGTGGCCTGACGCTTTACCCTTAGCATTACTGTCAACTAGGGCGACTGTACACTCCCGAATAGGGCTCAGTCCCTATGAAATAGTGTTCGGCCGTCCTGCGAATGTATGGGGGGTTCCTAGGCCAGGAATGTTCTCTGATCTTGAGTACCCAATGTTGATTGATTATCTGCATGACTTGACTGCTAAACTGAGGTTGATTCACCAACAGGTTTACGACGCATTGCCGACGCAGACGGAGGGTCCAGGCCACCAGCTCCAGCCCGGAGACTGGGTGGTGACGAGAAATTTTTCACGCAAAAATAACCTAGACCCGAGGTTCACCGGACCCTATCAAGTGCTCCTGGCCACGAGGACTGCCGTTCGTCTCGAGGGACGTAAGAATTGGGTGCATGCCACCCACACTAAACGAGTCCCCATCCCTTTGCCGGCAGACCCGTGGGTAAGGAGAGGCATTGCGTCAACGGAAACAGAAACATTGCCGGCGTTTGTGCCCTTCAGTGACGCACAGCCTGTTGGAGAATCCTCGGCGGAGCAGAAAGACACTGTTGAACAATTGTCATCAAAAAAGTCAAGACCAGAACACTCAACTGATCAGCAGGACGCTGTCTCTTCAACGGATCCTTTGTTCGACGAGCAGACACGTCCTGGGAAAACCCGATACTTTTTGCGATCTCGCACTAAGGACAAATAAAATATTCTGCTTTGCTGAGTTGACAACTGCATTATCCCGTTTTCCGTGATCAGTTTTGAACATTCGTATTACTGTAATTATTCTTGTACATATATATTGAGCTTCCTTCCTTGTACCTTTTTGCTTCCACAGCTGAGAGACTTTGTGCTTGCATATATACCTATTGTGCATTGAAGGCCGTAGGGCCGCGCGCGTACTTCCTTCTGGATAGTAGGTCTTGACGCTAGGTTAAAGGCCGTCGGTTCCTGGGAACTCCTAGGGATTGACTATTGCTACACAGAACGAAGTGCGTCAAGAAACGTTGCGAACGGTCGTAGGGAATGGCATTCTCGAAGCTGAATGATTTGGAGGGAGCTTAGGCTCACAGACTCAAGCTGCAGCGACCCAGTCGTACCAAATGTTTCATATTTCAACTGTTTGTATTATTTTTGACTGCTTCTGCATTATTGGCGGGTGGGGTGTATTATACGATGTCTTGCTTCTTACCTTCTGCTATACCTACTCCTACTTCTGACCCTAACCTTACCTCTACTGTTTCTCCCCAATCCTTTCATATGTTACCGGAACACGAGCAGGCTAGACGTGTAGAATTCCGCAACAATTCCTTTATTCAGCTCCTTCATCAGCATCAGTTAGTGGTTAACACTACTAATTGTTGGGTGTGTGGGTTGATGCCACATACCACGGATAAGGGAATTCCATATCTGGTGTTACCGTATAGTTCCCAAGGGTCAGCTCGAGCATTTCAAACAATGTTTCGAAGCGCACTGGGTTTCCACCCCATTCGAGAACCGCGTTCCCCCTACTCTGGTCCTACCTCGTATCAAAAACCTTTGTCGATAGCAATAGAGGATTTAGATAGTGATATCTATGATCCCTCGCTTATTCCTGAAGAAGAGATACAAGCCTATAGGGTCCTAAGTAGGGGTGAATATAGTGCGTTCACTAGCGAAAAGCAGCTTAAAAGCTCGCCTCCGATATGGGTCGTACCCCACACTGGTAATTTTTGTCTCATGGGTCGTGGCCGACGATCGCAAGCCCGACTTGGAGCAAGTGCTTGCACTGAAAATTACATTCTGCCAATGTTCTCGTCCCCTGTGTTTCTGGCTGCCAAGGGTACATACTTTATCTGCTATGATCGTGCATATGCATGGTTGCCCGCCGACTTTATGGGCTCATGTTTCATTGCAAATCTGTTGCCTCCGACGTTTACCGTAGATGCCGATTATCATAAGACTAGAGTTGTGCGAGGCGTAATTAGCGAAGAGGATACTGCCGGTCAAGAGGCAGGAGACTTTTTCAAGGGTTTCCTCCCGTTTTGGGGACCTATGGTTAATAGTAGGAACCTGAGACAGTTGGCTCGAGTGGTAGAATCGACAGCTAATATTACTGCCAGTGCCCTTGGTAATATCACCACAGAACTTCAGGCGGAGAGACTTATGACGTTACAAAACCGTATGGTTTTAGATGTCATCTTAGCAGATCGAGGTGGGGTATGTAAGGTGATCCATTCGAGTTGCTGCATTTTTATTCCAGATAATGCTCCAACTGTCTATCAAGCCATCTCGAGGTTGCATAAGATCTCCGAATCCATACGTGGATGTAGGGGATTGGACGCTGCTTGGATGGTTTTGGGGCCTAATGTCGACTTGGGGTTGGAAGATTCTGATGATCATCGGAGTTGTTGTAGTGTTCCTGTTCACGTGTTGCCTTTGTGTGCAGTGTGGTCCTGCCTTATGTGGCCTCTGTGCTACGACGTGTATGAGACAGCCACCTGCTACCAATGGGACTCGGTTGGACAGAGCTATGCTACAGCAACATCTCGATGGTCTGATGAATATCGAATATGATTCCGACTAGTGCTTGCCTACATGAGGGCAAAAGGAGCGTCTGAGGTTCCGTGACAATCGTAAATGGTGCATTTGACTCGCACGAATATAGTCGAGTCTGGTATCTATGAACCGCAAATGACGAGTTTGGTGGGTGTGCGCAGTTTCGCTGTGCTAACCTAAACCGTCCGTCTGTTACGTGGGTATTTCTATCTGCACCCACGGGTTCCATCTTAGATACGGCATCCATTTTGTCTCTTGCCCTCAAGTAGCCAGCGAACGGACGCTGTCCGCTTCGCGACCCTGGGACTCCCAAGATATTTGCGGAAGACACATGTTCTTTGTAAGTGTCTTTATGACGAGGGGGATGTTACTGTAAGGCAGATGGCGCCGCTTAAGGCTCATCTTGCTGCACGGACTTATTGTCTCAGCCGTGCATCTCATTAGGCACGTCCCTTTGATGCCTGTATCTCGTGTTTCCCGATACCTCCCCTTTTACACCCTTTCTGATCCCCCCACTGACTCCGTCTTCCTCTGCACCTGTCCTTGTTCCTATTTCGATCTATTTTACTGCTGATTGGAATTCGCTAATGGTGGGAAGATGGGTTTTTCAGTTGGGAACCGCCAAATGTTTCCGCACTTATGTTCCGGACCTCATGTGTTTCAAAGTGACCAAAGCGACCCCTCTGGGGGATGATGGTGGGAACCGGGTTGTAAACCTTTGTGTATCATGTTGTCGTATGGGTAAAAACTGTATAAAAGGAGCGATCCACAGAACCAATTTGAAGCAGTCTCCCCAAGTTGCACGTGGTGTACTTGTCGTGACTTCTGTGTTCCCTGCAGTAAATAAACCTTGAATCTTTGACGTCGAAGGAAGTGTCCCGTGTCTCTGTGATTCGTACGCCGGAGCAGGTTACCCACGAAGGTTTCAGGTGTTGTGCCCTGGCACCGCTGGGTCCTAAGAACCCAGTCCTTCAAGGGCCTCCACCCTCTGAGAACTGATTAAGCGAGGCAGTAGACGATAATCTTAAGAGAGCCGAGCACTTTAAACTAGAACCGAACAACGATGAAAAACAGAGGGGTCACAGAAGTGTAAAACACGAGCATCTCGTTAGCAAAAAAAGCCGTCTTAACATGCTTTAGAAATTAATTACCAGTCAGTTAAAACATAAGCAAATGTGTGATTTAATATGTCTTGATTGCAAATTGTTACATTGTACATTTTTTTCATTCGTTTGTAGACGTTCCCTGACGAAGGTGATTGTATTCACCGAAATGCATTGGAACAAACAGGATTGTTGCTACATGTTATGAACTAAGAAACAAATTGAAATATAATTTATTTTGAACAACATAAACTTTCGTTTGAAATCTTCTTTTGGATTATAACTTCAGCTGGACATACAGCAATTGATACTGGTGCCATGGGAGATACACCTATGGGCTCATAGGTGTGCAACTAGTTAGTTCTAATACATACACTCCAGGAGGGGAGTGATTTCCATGCCAGCACGGTAAAAGTTTTGAATAAAAAGGCGGTGCACGTCCCTTTTCCACAAATAGTGCAGCCTCTCCCAGTGACTTGCCCAGCATCAAAAGAATTTTGAGTGTCCCTGCGTAGGCTCAAACACCGTTCCCCAGTTTCAGAGATGGCCCTCAGCCGTTAAGCCACACCCTCTACGTCCAGGGAGCAGTTGCGGGAATATGGCGGTGTTCTGTGTTGGCTGCACTCCCCCTTTGATCAATCTGGCCTCAGTTTGTCCTTTCTCCATACAAACCATGCTCAGTGCAACCTACTGGGACGCGGGCATTGTCATATTTGGGTCCCGAGACAATGCATCAATACCTTTAGGATCGGTATATTTCGATCGGTAAGTCCCCGGGCATAGGCAGCAAAGGCTTAGGATGAGGGAATGTGTATTCAGGTGGCTAGGGGCTTTGCAATGGCATTCCGATGGACCGACGCGCACCGGGAGTCAAGGGGCACACCCACCTTGGGAATGCCGGTGTTGTTTTGTAATGGGGCAGAGGGGGAGGGCAGTGTGGCTTGCTTTTGTCACCTTGCCACCCCTTCTCCGGTAAATGTGCTTAGTTCAGGTCACGGTCAGGACCTGCACTGAGCACACCGCCTACCCCTATCTGCCAGTACTGCCTTTGTCCCTACCTGCGGACACGCGGCTTCCTTCTGGCTGGTGTCGGCATCTGCCATCCATACGGACATCAGCAGCGATGGGACAGCGCAACTGTTTTGGGGCCCTGTGCCAGACTTCTACGCCCTCAGGGAGGGGCGGGGGCGAGCATCATGACGGTCGCCATTATCTTGGGAACGGGGTCAGCCTTCTGACCCCCTGTGGCACCCCATTGATAAGCAGCCTGCATTCTTCCCACCGTTGCCTCGCATTTCCTACCCCCAGCAAAGGCGCTAGCAGATTTTGCGGGGTGGCCTAAGCTGTGTACAGCTATTATTGTCATTATAACTTTGCCACAGTTTGTTAATTCCAATGTGTTTGACCTTACATGGAATTGCATAGGTGCTGCGGCGGCTCTGCTACAGTAGTGGAAGGGACATTGCGGACATTCCAGTAAGGGGATCACACCTGTAAGGGTAGCACTGATTGGGTTTTCCACACTCACGTGATCCAGTAAGGGGATCACCCGTATAAGGGTAGCACTGATTGGGATTTTTCCACAGTGCTTGGCTCATCAGGCAGCCAGGGTAGCATAGGTTAGTACGACTACCTGCCCTTGGATCGCCCGTAAGATAACCCACCATAATTTGCATACTGTTGTATGTAATAAATCTGCAGCCATCATTTTCTCCAAACAAAAAGTTGTGTGATGTATTTATTTATGCATGCCTTTTCTACTTTGGTGCGGGTGGGGATCATCCTGCTCCGATAATGGATCTATGTGCTGAGTTTGCGAGTCGGTTTTTTAGTGTTCAGAAAATTGGCGCACAACTTGTTACGGTAGGATAGTGGTTGATAGATTTGTTATAGGTATATTCTGGTAGGTGCTTCTTGGTCAGAGGATAACCTTAACCTCTGTGGTTGAAAAAGAGATCAGAAACCTCCTTTTCGGTGAATTAGGCAAAAAGTTCCAGAGCACACAATATGTATCTTATACTTTAAATTGTCTTAGACTGGTATTAGTAGGGATAGATCGGACACAGTGTATGATTTTCAAGGTTTTATTCACCAACAGTGTCCCCTCCTGGGAATCACTGTGAATATCAATCAAGCCGACATGTGTTTCGTCACAACATGTGGCTGTGACTCTTCAGGGCTGATGTAAATAATCAATTGGCGTGGTCGGTGAACCGGTGATAATTCCAACCCGGTCCTAATTGGGTGGTTTTTAAATTTTGAGTGGCAGGCACCAAGTCGCGTTGCCGTTACCAAGTATTGTGTGAAGCCTGAGTACTGGCATTGATATCAGTCGGTTCCCGCATTTGGCAACCGACTGACATCAACGCCAGTACTCAGGCTTCACACAGCCTCCGCTCCCCGGAATTTTGTAGATTGAACAAAATTCCCCACCCAATACTTGGTAACGGCAACGCGACTTGGTGCCTGCCACTCAAAATTTAAAAACCACCCGATTAGGACCGGGTTGGAATTATCACCGGTTCACCGACCACGCCAATTGATTATTTAAATCAGCCCTGAAGAGTCACAGCCACATGTTGTGACGAAACACGTGTCGGCTTGATTGATATTCACAGTGATTCCCAGGAGGGGACACTGTTGGTGAATAAAACCTTGAAAATCATACACTGTGTCCGATCTATCGCTACTAATACCAGTCTAAGACAATTTAAAGTATAAGATACATATTTTGTGCTCTGGAACTTTTTGCCTAATGGATCTATGTGCTCCCATTGCGAGAGTGGCGCCTCTCATCCTCTTATAATTTAGGCATGCTGGTGTGTGTGAGGGAGGCGTCCAGGCGCTGCCACAGCCACGCTGGGCGGTCACATAGTAATACGGTTGGTGCAACAAATTGCTGATTGAAGTTGTCAACAGGTCAGCCTTGTTCTGTGGTGGGTCGTGTTCCATGGTCGGGGGCAGTGGCTGCTGCGGTGAGTCTGGGCCCCTCTGGTCATTTCATCTCACCGCTTGAGACTGGGCGTGGGGCAGTGCCTTTCCTAACAGAGCACCCAGTGGATATAGGGGAGAGCACATGGATCACGACAAGATCCTTGAGGCCCGGAACACACGTGGACCCGACGTGGGTTGCAGATGGACATGTTGTGTGGTGTCTCGCCCACGCGCCTACCTCCTTGAATAGATGTTTTCGAGGAAACCGATGCCCCTACGAGCTGTTGGTTCTCTCAGTTGACGGAACTGGCTCCATTGCTCAGTTAAGTCCCGCAGAGCCCCGAATGAGGGGCTTTGCTTCACTTTCCTGGTCAGTGTTTCTGTTCCGTTTTTGAGCGCATTGATAACTTTGGTACTTCCTGCCCCGCGCACACGATTTCATTTGTCTTCAGTTCCCTGGAATATGTCTGGGGACCCTGTTGATTTATGATGAGTCTGCACTCATTATGGTTTTGAGTGAGCGTTTGAGAAACGTGAGGGCCAGCCGGGGCAGAAAACTTGCCTTGGTCCCTTGAGCATTGTCAGCGTGCATCTCCTGTGAAATTCTTCCTTGTGGGGTGGGCAAAAATATTCAAACCACGTGGTGAGGCCCTCGGACTCCTCTAGACACATAAGTAAACAGGGCCTGCTGGCCAGCCTAGTGGCCGATTTGTAGCCCCTGCTGCTGCAAATTAGGCTTGACAAGCAATGAGAAAACAAATGTATCTAGTTTTTAATAGGTTTAGCTATTGGCCATTGGTAGTTTGCGTTAGCCAGATTCGGATTGGCTACTATTGCGGGACAATATAGGCGGATGTGTGGATGTCCAATATGAGCCCGGCTGGCATCGCAGGGGGCACCTTTTTCTTGGGTTCGGTGTCCTCTGGTCTGGAGGGAGTATAGCGTGTAGCTTCCCCGCAGTAGTCTCTTGGGGGAGCTATTGTATTTTGTGTGAGGGAAGGATGAGAGCATGTTGTGTACTGTTGTAAGTCGCAGCCTTTCCTGGAGTCACTCTTTTTTAGTGAGGAAGTGGGGTCACATTGTTGCGAGGCACTGCCAGTAGTCCAATGACTGCCGGTATTCCCCAGTGATAATTTTAATCTACTGGTAGTTCAGCAACGCGTCCTATTACCTCACCATTATTGTAACGCTGATCTTGCCTAAGAAGCTCAGGTAGATCTAATTGCCCGTCGCTAACGACATTGGCTACATGTAACACCGCCTCGAGGGTGCCCTTTTACGTCTGATGTTTTTTTTTCGCCAATTTCGGGCCCGACTTGGGTGCATACAGGGGCGAGGTGCATCTTTGATCACCACTAGTGTCGGGCATCCATGTGTGTGGTGTGCAGGACGCAGTGGACCCCGTGCTCCCAGTGATTTAGATGTAGGGTGGTGTTGCCCTGGCGGATGGGGGGTGCAGCTGGGATCGCCTTGCTGATGCTCGCTGTGATGGATTGCCCATGCAGAGGTTCACGGAGGGGGCGCTGATCACCTCCCGCTCTGCGTCATGGAGTGTTTACTGTCTGTTTAATATTGGGAGACAGTGGGGGTGTGTGATTCTAAGACCAGCATGAACCGCACAATCCTTTATTTTACAAGATGTTGGACCTCACGCCGCCATCGGTTTACAGGTGTCTGGCGACCAGTATGAACGTGAGACAGCATCTGTAAGTTTGGACGCCGCAGGGGCCTGTTTTACACAGTTCATACACGGAACCTGGATTAATTATTCAGGTGTTGAGAGTGGAGCTATGGCTTTACTTTCTGTCTTTCAACTACTTTTATTGCGGTCCATCTGCAGGGCCCCCACGGGGCCAAAGTGTTACCAGTCAGTGCCGGGTGCGACCTTGTTGTGGGAATAATAGGCCAGAAGTGAACAAGCGAATGCCCTTGAGTTGTTTTGCTGTTCATCTGCAACTGCCCCGCAGGACGTTTGATAACTTTCTTATTTTAGGCTCTGGGGTTGAGCGTGGGAAGGGCTAGATTCAGGCAGGTATGGCTTGCGCCTGCATTGCACTGCGAAGTCCTCTTCACGCGCTGAGTATGTTGCTTTTGTGTGTGTGTGAGCGGCGTTTGAGGGTGGCCAGTGCAGTCTGGTCGCTTCATCAAGTAATCATTACCACTGGCTGGATCTAGCGTCGCTGTAACTCAGTTAAAGGAACATATCGTTACTTAGGGTACCAGTGTGCATTTTCAATAAGTTTATAACACTTTTCCCGCAAGGCCAATGTTCACCGTCACAGGCACATTCTTACACAGGGGATGGGGTTGGCTTTGGGCGTTCAGGCACTCTGCTTGATTGTGATATATCTTGGTGTCCTTGCTGCTTCTCCCAAGGGTGGCACAGTGCACTCGCAACAACAAACAACGATCGATTACATTATCCTCAGTGAAAAACTGCAACCTCTCATGTCAGACTTCACTGTTCAGCCGCGCAACGATAGCGACCACGCTGCCTTAACCATCACATTGAACCTCATCGCGGACACTCGCCACAGGCTCGAATACATTGGAGCATCAAACGGCGAAGATCTGATAATGCTGCACAGAAGAATTAAATGGGCACAGACGTCTATCACATCCTTTAACAACTGGGCAAATCAGTGGCCAGGCTGGCCACCGAATGAACAGGTAAAGGGCGCAATAGCAACCTGGAATACCACCACTGAGACCCTGGCTGCGATCCTTCGTGGAACCTCGAACATCACATTTAACAGGGACTCTCAATCCACATACGGACACAAGGCGGAACTTAAAATCAGCGCCAAACAACTGAGCAAGAAACATAAACTCTTCTATAAACATGGCACTAGCCCAATGAAGAAACAACTCCAAGAGGCCAGCAAAAGTCACTCAAAGAAGGTCTGGGTGGCAAAACGAGAACACTGCGAAGCACAATGGCTGAAAATCTTTGACCTACTGAGCCCAGGAAAATCGCAGGAGTTTTGGCACTATATAAGCACACTCGGACGATGTACAAACCACCGAGAAAACTCCCTCGAGGCTCATATCTGGGTCGCTCATGTAAAAGCACTCTACATTGAAACCGGCCCTGTCATCAAGCAAAATGAAACAATCAATGCTGGAGCTGACTTAGATCTAATCACTGAGATGACTGCCCCGCCGGGAAAACTGTTGGTGTCAAAAATCCTAAAAACATCAGACAAAATGGCGCCCCGGGGCCTAATGGCCTTCCCGGACACTTATTTAGGGCTAACATTGACTTCTGGTCAAAGAACCTGACCCACCTGTACACCGAATGCTGGCTTCTGGGGGATGTCCCTGACACATGGAGAGGCTCGCTACTACAGCCAATCCACAAAAAGGGCCCCAAATCTGAACCATCAAACTATCGCCTGATTGCCCTTCTAGACATCGAGGGCAAAGCATATGCCAGTGCGATCCTGAGGGACCTTACAGACTGGACGAACGCTGAAGGTCTCCTGTCATTCTGTCAAACTGGATTCAGACCAGGGTCCGCCACAGTTGACAACATTACTGCACTCGCTTATCTGGTCCACCACGCTCGGACACGCAAAAGCCCCCCCTTACTCGCCTGCTTTATTGACTATTCGGCGGCGTTCAACGGGGTAGATTGTGCAATCTTGTGGAGAAAGCTGGCCCAATGGAACATCAACCCAGCTTTGTTGAGGGCGATCCAATCTTTGTATCACAAAACGTGGGTAAGAATTAAACTCTCGAGGGACCATGCATCAGCAAAGATCAACACGGATCGTGGGCTAAAACAAGGGTGCGTGCTAGCTCCAATGCTATTTAATCTATATACAGCTGACATGGAGAGAGCCTTGTCTGGGGCAGCACTGCATATCCCAAAGATCGGCGGGACAAAAATTCACTTCATGCAATACGCCGACGACCTGGTGCTCTTGGACCACACGAGAATTGGGCTACAAAAGGCGTTGACGGCACTCGCCGCATACAATGACAAAAATAAGCTTGTAGCAAACTCGTCCAAGTCCAAAATCATTATCTTTGGAAAGCACCCAAAGAAAAAATCATTAAAATGGCGGCTTGGCAACCTTTTGCTGGAAAGCACTCAGCGGTACACTTACTTGGGCATTTGCTTTCAGGAGTCGGGGCTCTCTAGCGCACACCTAAAGAATATTCAAGGCAAAGGCAAATCTATAACTTACTCCATTTGCAAGCTGCACGCTTCTGTATATAGCCCGTCCACAATGGCTATCCAACGTGTACTCAAAGCAAAATTAATGCCGGCCCTAAACTATGCACTCCAAGCATTTCTAGGGAATCTGCATAAAGAACTAGAAAAAATCCACTGCAGAGCCTACAAGAGATTATTCCATCTTCCGAGGTGTGTCAGAAACACTCTCGTCCGATTGGAGTTCTCACTCAATCAGCAATACTTGGAAGAGATGGCAGCCCTAAGCAAGTACTACTTTTTAACGACGACAGCCAAGGTGAACACACTTAAGGCAACACTGAATTGCATCTTCAGAGAATCGGGGAATCCTTGGTCGGCCACTCTTAAGGCGGCGAAGGACCAACTCAATCTTGCCTTTGAGTCTTGGAACCCCGAACATGTCAGTTACAGTGCCATCAAAAACTCCATCAAAAAACAAGTGCGGGCACGGTCAATAGAATTGGACCTGGAGTCGCTGTCAAAAAAGAACCTACACGGGTCCTTAGTCCTACCACATATCCTGCATAATCCCAAATATCACCTCAAGCAGGCCGTGGGCCGCGCAGCCCTTCATAAGATCTTAGCCTACAGATTACACCCGCTGCCTCTCAAAGAACTTTATGCCTTTGCCACGGCCTGCTCAGGATTTCGGGAATGCAGGCTCTGCAGGTACAAACGTGAGTCACTGGCCCACTTACTATTTTGTTGCCCGGCCCTGCACGTGGCCCGCAATCTCTATCTTAGGCCAATTCTAAGACAATCAGGACTCCGCACGGCAAAGGAGGCGACCACCTACCTCTACACCTTGACAACGGTAAAGCACATGGCCTCCTTCGGAAAGTTCATTTATCAGACACGAACTCTGCTGATGGCACGGGAGGGCCTCCCCCCATAGAGACTTAGAAGACCCATGCCTTAATATGACCCTCCCACATCGCCATCCCGCCCCATCGGCGGCACAAACTTCTTTGGTTTTAACTTTTGTAATTTTATAATCTTGTATTTTGTTTTAATGTAATGGTTTTGAGTAACCAAACAATAAAAAGAATTCATTCATTCACTCGCAAGAGTGTTGTTTATTCTAGTAATTCCATCTTTGCAATTACTGCACTGGGAAACCTTGTTGAGGGGACAGCCTAGGTGGTAACATCCCACTCCGATATCGATGCAGCCTGCAGGTCAGGGTAAGGGCCCTGCTTCAATGTAATCTTGCTCAAAGGGGTCAGAGCTTTAGGAACAGACCCGTGATACGTCATAGGGAATTCAGAGTTCATGATTTACTTGTTGGTGACTCTTCAGGTGTGTTTCGACATAAAATGGGTCTGCTGCAGAACAGTCCAGCAGCTCTGGACGTCCCTGCAGAGACAATATATTTCTTACTGTGACAAGACGGTTGTTCAAGTTAACGGGTTGTCTAAACGCTTGAGCTGTCCTTTTACAGGGAGGTCTGTACAATTGGTGTAGCACTAGGGGGGGACTCAAAATGATAAGGATTGTAAGGGATGAGATGCAACCTCGGTCGCCTGTCCCTTAACTGGATTACTCTGTGACGTACAAGGTTGACTAATGCAGATCATTTAGTTGATATACAATTGGGTATTTGAGGGGCTGTTCTCCCATCTCCTATTTGTCACCACCAGCACTTGGGGCAGTCTGCCACTAGTTGGCACTGTCTGTCTATCTTAGAGATCTCTGTGTCAACATGCATTGAGTAATTCAGTTCTTTGATATGGCTATTGCCTGCTGCCAAAGCCATTATAGCTGTGGGGGCCAGGAATAGTCTGAATTGACACACTTGCACAAGGGTCAAGGTATAGTGTCATGATGTTACCAGGATAGGCAGCCGGCAGGAGCTATGTGTGGTGCAACGTGAAGTGACCACCATCATTTCGTACACTCAGGGCCACCGGCATTATTGTGATGCAGGTGCATTTTCACAGATCTTTGGTCCTGCATGAGCCATTCATATACCTTTTACATTCGGGACACACTAAGACCATTCGGCTCTGACTCCAAGTTTTAGTCTTGCGGAGGCAATCAAGCCTTTTCTTGTTTAATCGCATTGTGGACACACATTGGCACTTCACTGGCCATGTAGTGTTGGTGTCTTAGCATGAGAGCCTGCCATGGAGGCGGCTGGTTTTTACTTGTAGGGTCTGGATGTGGACAGTGCAGTATTTTCAAGGTGATTAATTCCTTGTATGATGAGCATGGTCGAGATTCAATTTGGAATGCCACTTAATGGGCGTTCATGAGCTACAAGTAGCTCACGTATTACCGGTTCGAGACACGTTTTTGAGAATATATGCAATTCACACAAAGTGAACACCACGTCCCACCAAGCATGGATGCGAGGGAAGTTTTAAACATCTGGGCTAACGGAAAGTTTTTGTAAGTAGGTTGCCTTCCGATGAGTTATGTTGGATTTAATAGAATAGTTAACGTTACTAGAGGTCAGTTCATAATAGGGAATTGCACAAATATTGATGGATTGGCATACTAGGGAGGGTTAGGCAAAACAGAGATGGCAACTGATTATTAGGAAGTGGCAGGGCTATGCAGAACCAATGTAAAGGGACACGGATAGAGTCTGGCAAGACTATCTTTTCAGGGTTATATGCAACAGAAACTGCTACAGCTTGGGTTCCAGGCATTTGTGACGGTGCACACTCATAAGTTTCCTGGCTAGGGACGCACCACACATTTCCACGTAATAGGAGCAGTTAATACTTGTGCATCGAAGATCAAGTTAAGTAAATGGGTCTTTAACCCTGTATTTGACTTGCTGCGCTTTTAAAACAGGGGGTTGAATGGGAGGCTATTTCCCCAAATAAGTTCTGCTTGCATTTTAGTTTTAAGAATGGGATGGGTGCTTCAATCTCCGGACCATTTTCAGTCAGAGAAAGAAGAACATGTAAAGAAATAGCAGTGTATGAACTAGGCACACTAGCAGTAAAGAGGTGAGTATTAAGCACATATATCGTAATCCTGAAGGGGATGCATACGTTTGAGTTCAGTCTATGTTTGCATGACCTAAGACATCATCTACTCTTGCCCACTTACGCTGAATTGCATCAGAAGCTGGGCAGGCACAGGGCTTCACTAGCCACAAGCCACTTGACTCTCTGGGGGAAGAGGGATCTGTTGCAAGAGAGGAAGTCCTCAATGTGTAATATAGGCTAGAATTGGGGGCATGTGAGTTTTGCTTGCCAGTCCACAGGGTGTTTTGAATAAGATGGGGTTACACCTGCTAAAAGTGTTTTCTGGACCTGGGAGAGGCCCGGGTCTCATCAGGTGGCAGGCAGCGAGGGGCTGCCTGCCTTGGGATCACCCGTAAGATAACCCACCAATGTTGGCATATTTGTAATGCTAATAAACCTGTAGCAATTTTCTGAACAAAGAAGGTGTCTTGTCTGGTTATTGCTCTAAGAGAATGCTGTATGGGGGAGGGTGAATGTTTACATATATTGGCACTATGCAGGCTGCCCGGGGTCCACGAAAGAGACCCACTAAAAGGGCGGCCTATTTAGTGCCACAAGAGGCACATTTGTAATGCTAATAAACCTGAAGCAATTTTCTGAACAAAGAAGGTGTCTTGTCTGGTTATTGCTCTAAGAGAATGCTGTATGGGGGAGGGTGAGCGGCCTATTTAGTGCCACAAGTGGCACATTTGTAATGCTAAGAAACCTGTAGCAATTTTCTGAACAAAGAAGGTGTCTTGTCTGGTTATTGCTCTAAGAGAATGCTGTATGGGGGAGGGTGAGTGTTTACAGATATTGGCACTATGCAGGCTGCCCGGGATCCACGAAGGAGACCCACTAAAAGGGCGGCCTATTTAGTGCCACAAGAGGCACAGGAGGCAGCCTCCCAGTGTTTGGGACCCTCCGGGATCCAGGTGTGCAGCGTCACTTCCGGGGAGAGGGGGGGCGGGGATGAGGTACATATGCCTCTCCCCGCCCTATGGGCACCCTCTTAGCCCACTATCCCGACACAGTTTCCCTCCCTACCGTATACCCAGCGTTCAAGCTGGGTGTGGGGGGGTTTTTGTCTAATGTATTCTTTTGTGTTGCAGGCAGAGTTACAGGGCGATCCAGAGGCTGTAAGGTACATACGGGTACCCTCTGCAGGAGCACAACAAGGGTGCAAAGGCCAAATATCCGCAGGGAGGTCCTCGCATTGGACCCTGGAGGAGCGAAGGCACCCCGTTAGTCCTACGGGCGGTTATGGACCTGAGCAACCGGGTGTTGCCTGGCAGGCGCCGCCCCCTTTTGGGGTGTGAGCAAAGAGGTGGGCTGTTGGCCCACCGGTGGGAGGGGTCTCCCCTCCCTAAAAATATGTCAAACACTGTTGGGCAGGGCCACAATGTCATTTGGCTCATCAGGTGGCAGGCGGCGAGGGGCTGCCTGCCTTGGGATCACCCGTAAGATAACCCACCAATGTTGGCATATTTGTAATGCTAATAAACCTGCAGCAATTTTCTCCACAAAGAAGGTGTCTTGTCTGGTTATTGCTTTAGGAGAATGCTGTATGGGGAGGATGAGTGTTTGCCGATATTGGCACTATGCGATTGCACTGCTGAAAGATTATTCGGCCCAGCTGGGTCTCTGAGGGAAGTGAGTGGCGGTGCCCGGGATCTCATGGGGGCTAGTGAGGGCCTGGTGGGTCCCTGATGTAGCGCACAGAGGCCTTGGCTGATTCTCGGGGGTCAGGAGGGTTGGCCTCTTACCAACACTATGTCCAGGTGGCTGAGTGGATGACACTGATTAGCCTAGGGCTGAGGCACTGGGTCTCCGACTGCAGTTATAGGAACACGGTCCACACGGGAGGCCCGCAGTATAGTGTGGGCCACTTTAAATATTTCTGAGGCTCAGCGTGCAATGAGGCACAAGGGCATTTGCACATAGCACTGACACGTAAAAAGATGCACGGCTCCAGACTATAGGAGTGCTCAGAGTTGGCCACGAGGCAGTGCAGCAAGACAAGACTCTCCATGTGGCCAGGGCCCCCGATGTGGTGGGGGGCACGCCCTATGTAGCTGCAGGAACATTTAGGGCCCAGAGAGGGAGCAGTGCCAAATACAGGTGGCGGCCACTGGTGATCAGCAGCTGATCTGCATCCTGGTCCCTGTGGCTGGGGATCACCTCTTAAGGTCCTTCGCAGAGATTATAATCTTGGGACCCTGGGTGATGACGCAGCCCACTCTGTGTGGACAGCATTAGCAAAGTGCCTGCTGTGCTGTCAGAGACCTAACTGGGTCACAATATCTCTGTGGAAAAGACCATATTCTTTCATAGTGGTTGTCGAGGTGGGGTCACCTTGCTCCCCCCAGGGAAGAACACCAGCGTCCTTTCGAAGTTCATGGCATTCCATGCTGGGGGGAGGGCCTTTCTTGTAGCATCGCAGTGGTCACGAGGAGTGCTCTTCACTCAATAGATGGGGCCACCCTCCTTGGTGCTTTGACTGTCTGACTGCGCACCGCAGGAGGTAGAGTTACCAGAGGTCCACAGTTACAAGGCCCAGGCTGCGGATCTGTGAACTACGGACCAATTTGTGGGTCTTTCTGGCCAAGTTCAGGTCCTGATTGCGGACAATCAAACCCTCCCATTTGTTAACATACCCCTGCTGTGAGGGCTGGGCGGTCGAGGATTTCTAATTGGCCACCATGGGCAAATTGGCCTGCCGTGGGAGGATCGAGAGTGCTTGCATCCTCCACTAGAGGGGCGGCTGGAAGGCTCCCGTCATCACAGACTGGGACCCCGGAGGAGTTGACACTCAGAGACATTATGCAGGCCATCACTGCTTCTGGAGAGGCACTGGAATCAAAGATTAATACCCTCAGTACGCACCTAGGAATCTTGACATATGAAATTTGGCGCATTGAGGGAAGCGTCACAACTGCTGAGAGAACTCTAGTGGATGTCCCTCAAGATATCTCCATGTTGCGAGACAGACTAAATACTATGTGGAAAATAAAGTCCAAATGCTAGAGATCCGTGCTGAGGACAGTAAAAATAGATTGAGGAAAACAATGTAAAAGTCATAGGCTTTCCAGAAAGCACTGAGGGGGAAAATATGGTGGACTAGTTAGACTGCTGGCTATGCGACGAAGTAGCACCGGAGGGTCTCTCCCTGTTCTACCCCTAGAGCGGGCACACAGAGTTCCAGCTCGACCGCCCCTGCCCGAGGCGTCGCTGCACCCAAGGTTGTAGCATGGTTAGTAAGAGTTTTGGGTTTTTCAACAGTCACACTAGAATATAATATTAAAATACATAATACGAAAAGCAGAGTGCATGAGAGGGGCTAAAAGGGAAAGTGGAAAGGGAGACGAATGACGATTGGTACGGGTGGTAGAAAACAATTTTTTGTAAAATAAACAACAGTTTTGAAGACTATTAGAACAGAGAGGAAGTGAGTGTGTGTGCGTTTTAATTGGTGTCTATGCAACAATTCCTGATAAAATCCAGCATATACTTCACCATACCCGACTAAAAGCACCAGGACCTAACTATTTACCAGAAATACATTTACTGAGGAGTGCAATGCTCCAAACACCCCTGTCAAGCTATGCCCTTGCCATGCCTGGTGGAGGCTAGGCTCCTCTACTACAGAGACCACAACCATATTTTATGGATGTCACGCGCCGGCTCCACCAAATGGAGCTGCCCTATCCTATGTTGTTTCCAACCTGTCAACAAGAGTAACACCGGAGGGGGTGCAGTTCTACAGAACTCCGCTAGTTGAGTGGGACTGGATCGCGACACACCCTCAAGCTGGCCCCAGCAGGGGGTCCCCACTGCACACCCCTAAGCGCAAGAAGAAGAGGAAACGATGCAGCAGAGCTCCTTCCGGGGCTGAGGAACAAAGGAAGCGACAGTGAGCAGAAGGGGGACAAGCCTGACATCATCATTGAGCGAAGGAGGTGTCCAGGACTCTGACCGCATGAGATACACTGGCTTGGCAGAGACCACAGATACTAAACTGCCTAGGGTCACGCCTGTTATGGCGTGATGCAGACTCATACATGTGTTACAGCAAACAAATGATGGACGGAATGCTGAAAACGCAAACATTCTTCCCCAGTTAAAAGATCTGGGTTAAATCCATCGTTGTTTTGCCCACTACGCCACCCCAGTTTCGACCCAGTCATATGCAAATAAGTCTTGACCCTGTGCCTCATGGGAACAGTCCAGACCGAACTGCCAGGCCAGGTCCTCCCTAGACAGAAAACAAGCATCCTGTAACTGGTTTCAGGTTATGTCACACTTCTTCAGCCAGGCTAGCTTGAATCCAGTGGCACAGTGAGCAAGAGACCCTAGTCTTGGCATGCCCATCCCATTCAGGGAAAAAAGTGTTACAGCAAACAAATGGTGGACGGAAAGCTGACAATGAAATCATTCTCCCCCAGTCAAAAGATCTGGGTTAAATCCATCGTTCTTTTGGCCACTATGCCACCCCAGTTTGTACCCAGCCATATGCACATCAGTCTTGACCCTGTGCCTCATGGGAACAGTCCAGACCAAACTGCCAGGCCAGGTTCCTCCCTGGACAGAAAACAAGCATCCTGGGACCAGTTTCAGGGTATGTTACCCTTCTTCAGCCAGGTTAGCTTGAATCCAGTGGGACAGTGAGCAAGGGACCTACGTCTGGGCATACCCATCCCACTTAGGGCGAAAAGTGTTACAGCAAACAAATGATGGACGGACAGATTCATACATGGCACATATATAGACATGTAGGTGGAGGAACGGGGATAACATCTGCGATGTAATACGTACGGCTGTATGACCTGTTTTTCGAAATGCAATGAAGTTTGTTTTAAAAATCAAACACAGGAAGAAGAAGCAGTCCACCTGGACATGTGAACATTACGTATGGTCCATAGGTGGGAGAATTAGAGGAAATGTAGCATTAGTGGAAACGTATCTGGAGAAGGTACCAAGATCAGGAAATGAGCATTCAGGGCCAAGCAATAAAGCAAGTTGGAGGGAGATGTTCGATCTGGTTAACTCTTTGCAAATGAAGAAGAAAATATGAACATTGAGTTTGTATATTTTAGAGGCCTGAAAAACAGCAGTATAAAGTGATTTTCTTATCCAAACGCAATACAGTGGCAGCAAACTGAAATACATATGCTTCAAAGTTTATGATAAATTCCGATAGCATTGTGGGTGGGCTACATGCACTTGCGAATGACTGCTGGGAGAAAGGGGGCCTTTTGGTATGTATACAAATTATTATAATAATTGATGGTAGGGGCCCTGGGGACCAGGTTTCTCTTATTTTTACTAGTCAGTTGGGGTAACAGTTAGGGGGACCACAGAACGGTCACCACTTCCATCACGCTAAGGTTGTTGTGGGTACACCCACAAATGTGTGCCTGGTGGCTGAATGTTTGAATCAGGGGGTAGGGTTGTGTGCTGTTTGTAGTGGGATGGGATTTGGTACATTCCTTTAGAAAGAACTCCTTTATGTGCATAAATGCGGAGAGCTGGAACAGCTGGGGCATGCACCTCAGATGGGGTTATCCAAAATGCTCAATGGCGTCCACCGTAACATATAACTTTTTATTGTGGAATGTTAGGGTGAATGCATGCTATGGCCAATAGGCATAAGATCTTCTCATATCTTAATACGCGAGTTGTGCAGATAGTACTGCTCAGGCCCGGCTCCAGGAATTTTTATTTGGGTGGGCCGAGGGGGCATTTGGGTGGGCCACTGCGTGCTCGATATGTCACATATTTGTCTGGGCAGGCCTGCTTCAGGGCCTTCCTTCATCTCTTCTTCGTCTTACAAGGCCCAGTAAAGGACACTCTTTTCCAAATCTCTTTCTACATATCACTCTCAAAAAGTGCTTTTTCCATGTAAAGTTCCTTTGATGGGAAGAGGAGGTTTTTGAGGTGGGACTATCAGGCAAGTGACACATCTTGGACTCCGTCTGTGCGAGCCTTCAGTGAGAATCCCTCTTCATTACTACCTCCACCTGACCCCGGACTCTGCAACGCACTTCCTTACAGACTTGAATATCCATTACTCCTCTCCAGTGCACATTATCTCACAGTTGACCTCGGGCCCCAGCCCCATATCAGGCACCATTGAGCTCCACATTAATTTTTCCCGGTAAAAACATGAGTAAAATTATCTTCAAACTTAAAACATTGAATATAGCAGTAAGTATAATTAGCATACACTTTAAAGTATGTCCACAGTAGCACTTATGACCTGACTGCTAATTAAATAAACAAAAACAGGAAGGTCATGACCGGGCCGGCTTTAGCGCTGATGCAAAAGTCTTTTTTGGCGCCACACCAATAACCTCTTTCTCCGTAAAAACTTTTACTACCACCTTCTAACAGTGCCCCTCATCCCTCCATGGCCCCCCATAAACCTCCTCCTCGGTTTCCCTCACTGCCACATGGCACAAGTGCTCCTCATCTCCCCATAGCCCCTCCCCCTCATGACCTCCTCCTCGGATTCCCTCACTGCCACTCTCCACCAGGGCCCCTCATCTCTCTCAAGTCCCTCCCCCAGTGACCTCCTTCTCGGATTCCCTCACTGCTACCCTCCATCAGTGCTCCTCATCTCTCCATAGCACCCCCCCACCCCTTGACCTCCTCCTCGGATTCCTTCACTGCTACCCTCCACTAGTGTCCCTCATCTCTCTGTAGTTTTACATTTATTTATTTTTTCCCCTCCACCCCATGACCTCTTCCTCGGATTCCCTCACTGCCACCCTCCCCCTGCACCCCTCATCTCTCCGTAGTTCCCCCCCACCCCGTGACCTCCCCCTCACACTCCCTCACTGCCACCCTCCACCAGTGCCTTCATCTCCCTGTAGCCCCCCACTGACCTCCTCCTCTGATTCCCTCACTGCCACCCTCCACCAGTGCCCCACATCTCCCTGTAGCCCCCCAATGACGAACTCCTCTGATTCCCTCACTGCCACCCTCCACCAGTGCCCCTCATCTCTCCGTAGCTCCACCCCCACCTGTTATCTCCTCCTCAGATTCCCTAACTGCCACCCTCCACAGTGTCCCTCATCTTTCCGTAGCCCCCCACCCTTTGACCTCCTCCTCAGACTCCCTCACTACCACCCTCATCAGTGCCCCTCATCTCTCCCTAGCTCCTTCTCCACCCAATGACCTCTTCCTCAGATTCCCTCACTGTCACCCTTCAACAGTGCCCCTCATCGCTCTATAGCCCCTCCCCTATTGACCTCCTCCTTGGATTCCCTCACTGCCACCCTTCAACTGTACCCCTCATCTTTACGTAGCCCCTCTCTCATATGTATTTCATTTGTTGTATAGAGCTACTCATATTAGTGTAGAGTGTCACAGTACTTTACATCACGCACACATTATACAGAGACAAAGAATCATACAAGTATGTAAATCAGTCTACAGGGAATGTCACATAAACCAATTAGGATTACAAGGTGTATGCATCACGTCATCCATACTGGTGGGCAGTATATTTTAAGAGGGTTTGGTCTGGGAAACACATCCTAAGGATTTAAAGAGTATTCCATGGGGGTCAGCTTTACCGATAAAACTGTATATTTGCCCAAACATACTTATTTTAGCAACATTAGAATAATTAAAGACTGAGGAAGTTCTAACTATATTACAAAACACAAAAAAGCGAAGTTCTAACTATACCATTCATGTTTGTATGCAGCTCTTTGATGACAGTTAATTGGTCACTGTCCTATGTTAGGATTGTACCTTCTGAACTGCAAGTAACAAAAGGATCTCTGTGACAAATGCAGTAACCCACTGAGCTATCCACATAAAATGCAGTTCATCTGCATTTCAAAACTACTAACCAACAAATGATTGCTCTCCAGCAGGATCATTAATCACCAGCATTATCTGGGCATTTTGTATTGTCTAATTGTTGTCCTGCACTGGCCATGATAATGATAAAAACTGTTTAAATGAAGCACACGAAGTATGTGTCCTTCTGAGCCTGTGCAGATTTAAAAAAAAAATAGTAACACATTCTCTTACCTACTACATTAGTCAAACTTTGTGTTACAGCCTCATGGGATAAGCAGCTGCAGGGGTCAGGAAAGGTGAATTGGAATAAACAAACTTCTTTTCTCCTGAGCTGCGTAGAAAAAGAAATATCCATGCAGCAGAACAGTAGGCAAAGATTATCGTAGTCAAAGAAAGGATGTTATGTGTTGCCATGTGGAGATGAAGGGGTGAAAAAATAAACAAAGGCTTCTTAACATGTAAATGGTCTTTTAAAGACCTGTGAAGTACTCGGGTGTGGCTGCGATATTCTCAAAAACTCTCTGTGTGCTCGCCCGGAAGCTGTCTCAGCCCCGGCGCACACACACAGACAGCCTTTGAGATTATCGCAGCCACACCAGAGTACTTCACAGGTCTTTAAAAGACCATTTACATGTTAAGAAGGTTTTGTTTATTTTTCCTCCCCTTCATCTCCACATGGCGCCTGCCTTCAAGCCCTCACTTCGAAGGCCAAGGTATCTGTTTGGGTGGGCCAGCCTCATGTTTGGGTGGGCCTGGCCTACCCGGCCCACCCTCTAGAACCGGGCCTGGTACTGCTTCAGGAGTCACACATTCTTGCTAAGGAGGGGGCTGCGTTGCAGCATAGATGGAGGGGTGAGGCAGATTACACTGACTATTCTGCCTCTGCAGGGAAAAACTAGTGTGGGTTAGACCCGCAGTCCCCTTTCACTGGACACTGGTCATCGGATAGATCCAGCAGGTCGCTATGTGGTGGTCACCAGAATGTTGGATGGCTGGAATACCACGATAGGCAGTATCTCTGGCCCCACCGTAGATCAAACAATATTCTTAGCTGAGCTTTCAAGAGTACTAGCCCTTTACCTGATGGGCCTGGTCCTCCTGTGGGAGTTATATTTTGTAGCCAATCCCGCCTTTGACCTCTCTCAACCTCAACTATGGTACTCCCCAACCATCCGGGTGCCCAGGGAATTCATGGAGTGGCAGACACAATGGGGTCTCATTGATTTCCGGAAGTTGCATCTCACAGTCTGTGTAGATTGACTGCTCGGCATTTGGAACTCTGACTCAGATAAGGCAGATTTCGCCAGAAGGTTCTATACCTTGCAACACTTCGGAACGGGAACATCTTTGGAATATCTTAGACCCATAATTTTCACCACATAAGGACATTTTTACTCATTTGAAGAACATATCCAACCCTGATTAAGAATTGTTGGACAGAACGCGTTGGCTGGGCTATTGCACACGTGTATTTAAAACTTCAATAAAGTGGACTTGAAAATAGACAAACAAGTCTCCCTGATGAATATAATTGGATGTGACTGATTAGTGTGTCTTATTGTATTTACAATTTAGTTATACATGGTCAAATATTATGCTCTTTTTCACTTTTTATTTATCAGAAAATCTAGACCCCTGTATGGTGGAGTTTTATAAAGTAGCTGAAGATACCGGATTACTTCCTATGACAACATGTGAAGCCCTGATTGTGCCTCTACTGAAATCTGGAAAACCGGCTCATGACAAGAGGGTTTAAAGGCCATTGTTGATGCTAAATATCAACTGTAAGACCCTGAGCAGGATCTTGGCCACCCTCCTTTTACATCATATGCAGCACTTATACACAAGATCAAGTGGGATTTATTCCAGGCTGCAATACTGCTCTTAATATTAGGAGACTTCTAAGATTGCTAGAGATAGAAACATGCAATAAAGAGGATGCTGTGGTTTTTGCGGTTGACATAGAGAAGGCGTTCATTAGCGTGGAATGGGCCTTCGACTATATAGTATTGTTGTGTATAGGCCTCAGCCCGAAGTTTGTGGCTTGGACAGATTTTATATATACAGATCCATTGGCCAGGGTGTAGAATGGTGTGTTTTCTCAGAGAGCTACCGGGTGGGGTATGGTACCAGACAGGGCTGCCCTCTATCGCCCTTACTTTTAGTCCTGGGTTTGGAGCCACTGGTTTGCTATGCCAGGGTTGGGAACACATATCAGGGTATAACAGTGGGAAAGGAGGCCCACCATATTGCGCTCTACACAGACGATCTCCTCTGCTTCCTTCGGGATGCTGGGGAGGGCTGGGAAGGGGCGCATGGGCTCCTGGAACAGTTTTGGGTGGTCTTGGGATTGCAGGTCAATTGGCAAAAATGTTTTCTGTTGCCCACACAGGTAATTAGAGACCCACCAGGGGGCCTGGGAGGTGTGAATTGGAGGCCTAGGTATATGCCATATCTAGGGTGTAGATCTATCATGATCCAGTGGACCTACTGGAGGGAAATGTGGGCATGACTGTTCACGTGGTCCAATCCAGCGCCAATTTCTGGTTCACGTTCCCTCTTTCCATGGCAGGAAGGGTTGCCCTAATATTAATGGTAACCCTTCTCAGACTACTGTACTTTTTTGTTCCCCTGAGTTTCTTCTGGGATCTTACAATGCTTTTGAGAAGCTTCATCAAGGGGTCGGGCTGTAGGAGAGTAGCATTATCTATGCTGCAGAGGCCAACAGCAGAAGGGGGACTAGCCCCCCCAGACTATGGGGCACATGCATCAAGCGATTTTGGCATCGCAAACAGTGCAAATCGCAAAATTCGGCCGTTTGCGATTCCAAAATCACTTTTTGGGATGCATCATTATTTTTCTATTATCGCAATTTAAGAAATTGCAATTTTTTGCGATTTCTCAAATTGCGATAGCATTTAAGAAATCGCATTTTTTTGCGATTTCTCAAATTGCGATAGCATTTAAGAAATCGCAAATTTTGCGATTTCTTAAATACTATGCATGATTATTTTTAATTTGCGAATTCGCAATTAGGAAGGGGAAAATTACCATGAAGTGAACCTTCATGGTAATTTGCGAAAAGTTTCAAAAATGCAAAAAAATGCATTTTTGAAACTTACATTTTACACACACACATGCCCTTGGGACATGTGTGTGAGTAAAATATACTTACATGACATTCCAGGGGTGGAGGGGGGGGTCCTTTGGACCCCCCCTGCACCCTTGAAATTGCATTCTCATTTTGCGATTCCTTAATTGCGAATTCGCAAAATGAGAATGCCTTCCCATTGATTCCTATGGGCCTCCAGGCCCATAGGAATCAATGTAAAGCGATGCTTTATTTGCGATTCGCAATTAAGGAATCGCAAATAAGGAAAATTAGGAAATCGCAAAAACTTTTGCGATTCTTTGATGCATAGGAATTTGCGATTCCTAAATTGCGATTCCTTAATTTTCGCAATTTAGGAATCGCAAATTCCTACAATGATGCATGTGGGCCTATGAGAATTACTATTTAGCAGCGCAGCTACAATGACTTAGGGAATGGATGGCAGGAAGACTCACTCCTGGGAGAGAACTGGGCCCCTACGTCCCGGATCTTCAACGATTATCTCGAGTACTATTGCGCCTGCACACTCCTTGTGCTGGTGACACCATGGAGTTTCAGGCACAGGTTGCTGGAACAGGAGCTTGCAGAAGATGAGAATATGCATATCCTACTCTCCAGGCATCCCTTGGGGATTCCTGGCAAAACTACCACATGGGGGCATTTGGAGGGAACTATCAGATTGGGTAACAGCAGGCGCGCCGACAATAGTGGCTTTGTTTGGGGCTTAGCAGCTGCTCCCATTTGAGGGGTATGGAGGGAGGGGGGAATGTTGTTTTTTGAGTGGGAAATGTGTATGGTTGTCAGCCCAGAAAACAGTGACTCCCGCTTCGATATTAATGCAAGATTATTGTTAATGTGAGGCAAAATTCATATATGGCACATATATAGACATGCAGGTGGAGGAACGGGGATGACATTTGCGATGTGATACGTATGCCTGTATGAACTGTTTTTAGAAAGGCAACAACATTTGTTTAAAAAAAAAGGAACACAGGAAGAAGAAGCGGTCCACCTGGACATGTGAACATTACGGGGCAGATTTATGTTAGCTGGCGCATCCCCAGGGATGCGCCAGTTAACGTGCGCCACAGTGCGCCACTTCTCCGCCACCCATGGTGCGCCGCATTTATAATGCGGTGCACCATGGTGCAAAAACGGCAGAGATGCGTGACGCATCTGTGCCGGAAATGTGGCACATTGCTGGAGTTGCGTCGCAAGCGCGACGCAGCTCAAGCAAGGCTCGGGGGTACACCATCTGCACAATGCTGCGTCAAGACCTACGCCTGCTTCAAGCAGGCGCAGGGTTTTGACGCAGCATTGCCCTGAAAGTGACTGAGTGAAATCTCATAGATTTCACTCAGCCACTTTCAGGGGGCGTTCCTGCGCAGGAACGCCCCCCCCGCGCAGGAACGCCTCCTTATGGCGCAGTGCTTTACAACGTGACGCATCTCCTAGATGCGTCACGTTGTAAATAGGGCGCATTGTTTGCGCCGCAGTTGCGTCAAAAAAAGTGACGCAATTGCGACGCAAAGAGGCACAACGGCCTCATAAATCTGCCCCTACGTATGGCCCATCGGTGGGAGAATGGAAGGAAATGCAGCATTAATGGAAACATATATGGAAAAGGTACCAAGGTCAGGAAATGAGAGCTCCGGGTCAAGTAATAAAGCAAGTTGGAGGGAGATGTTCGAGCTGGTTAACTCTTTGCAAATGAAGAAGGAAATATGAGCATTCAGAAACAGAGGTGTAAAGTGATTTTCCTATCCAAATGCAGTACAGTGCCAGCGAACTGAAATAAATACGCTTCAAAGTTTATGAGTCACAAGGTAAAGAGCCAGCGAGAGGCATGCTCTTCTCCTGCCCCTCTCTTTACATAGAAAAGCATCAGTGCTTACTAACGTCTTGTGTAGTAGCAAAGCATTGTATGCTTACATTGGCAAAATGGAAGCTGTCAAAGACAAGCCGCCTCCAGAGTTCATGAAGCAGGCTAGCCCTGAGGGGAGCAGGCAGTGCAGTGGCTTCAGATAGCAGCTCTTTGTGAAAATCAAAACTTCGATGAAGTGCGTTGTCCCTTGCAGTCCTGCTATCTGCCTCGTTATTGTATTTCTGAGATTGTAAAGTTTGACAGACAGCTACTCCATCACAAATGTGACAGATATCCCGTCCGCCTTATTACAAATGCATTAATAAAGGAAGGGGCAGCATACAGTGCTTAATTTGTAAAAAAAAAAAAAAAAGTGGTGCGGCACAAAGCCGGAGGGCGGCATTATTGAAGGTCAGGGTGCCGAATAACAATGCTGCGTAGTTTTGATTCAACCGGACGCTTTTATAATCCACCACCAGACACTCCCTGTCTCTTTATCTCACTTTTGTTTATCCCTGCGCTCTCCCCTTTTCACAGTTTTTAAGTCCTTCTCTTCCTCTTTCTTTCCACATACTGTGTTCTTCTATCGTCTGCTCTAGATGAACGTCTGGTGAGGAAAAATAAGTGCCCTTCACCAAAAACGAGTGCTGGTGGGCTCCACAAATAGACACTGGCTGTAGCTAAAGCAACAGTACACTGGTAGCTTCCTCCACACCAAAAAAAAAACATGGGGCCTTATTTATGAAGGTCTTGCTCCACTTTTGCGTCACTTTTAAAATGGGAAAAAGTGACGCACCGGTGGCGCAAGGCCTTCATAAATGAGGCCCATGGCTTCAAGACCTTTGGATCTGCCGTAAACTCACAAAGTTTGCGCTGATTGCTTTAACTACAGTTTTTGACAATGCTGATGGTAAGTGAATGACTTGTAATGGTGGTTGCAGGCAGGGGGCACAAGCACTTTTTTTGGACCCTGGAGGTTATTTTTCACTCTAAGCAAGACAGACAATGGTAGAAAATGGCGAAAGAAATAGGAAGAGAAAGCTAGATGAAACAGTGACAAAGAAGGAAGCATAGATGAAAAGGACGTAGAAGATTGAAAGAAACAGACAGGAAGTTTAGGGTGCAGTAAGAAAGAGGTATGGATGGATCAAAAACAGAAAGCCCAGTATTCAGCAATGCCCACAATGTGCTCATAGGAAAGTCTTTGGCCCTGCCCTTATATTTGTATTCAAATTAAGCACTGGAGTCTCTTTCACTAGAATCCTGCATATTGACTTGCTGCCCACTTTCCATTTTTACACGTAAGTCAATGAATACTAGAAGCAGGAAGCTACGTACTATGAAAAGAATATCATCTCATAAATATCTTAGAATCAGGACGTTCCTGGTTGATTGCGAGACAGACTGTACACCCTTTCTTTACAACTCAATGCCTTTACCACAAATGTTATTTTAATTTAAAAAAACACATTTACCAGTTATAGTTCAAAGTGTGAATTATAACTTGTATCCCTGTCAAGCACTGCTAATGACCTCACCTGGTACATAACTAATGACATGCTCTTGGACTTAATTTACCACATCACTGATGACATCTCAAATTACAACACTGGAGTGCCATATTTTGAAACAGTGTGGAGTGGCATAGACTGGGGTGTTGGACAGTGGAATAACGTACAGTGCAGTAGCGTACAGTGAAGTGGTATATAGTGAAGTGGCATATTGTGTTGTGGCGTAAACTGGAGGGCCGTACAATGGAGTGGGGTAGAGTGTAATAGTGTACGGTGGAATGTCCTAGAATGGCGTAGCGAACAGTGCAATGGCATCCTGCAGAATGGCATACCGTGGAATAGAATGGAGTGTAGTGGAGTAGAGAAGACTGGCATACAGTGGAATAATGCATAGTGGAGTGTTGTACAGTGGAGTGGCATAAAGTATAATAGCATAGAGTGGAGTAGCATACAATGGAGAGGCATACAGTGGAGTAGATTACATAGGAGTGGCATACAATGTAAATAAATAAATTGTAAATCATACGTTCTTATATAGCGCCTTTCATCGTAAGGTCTCAAGGAACTTGCTTTGGGAACCCGTCCTGGCCTTTCCCTGCGAGATTACCCCTACTGGGCATCCCCAAGGTGAAGAACAGGCATCCCATCACGGTGGAGCTGTAGTGGAGATTAAGCAAGCTATTGCCAAGAGTTGCAGAGTGTGAACCCACGATTTGAGTAGGCACCAAGGCGAGAATTATAGAGTCCGTGGACAATTTGAGCTCAAGGCCCTGCCGCGTCGGGGATTGAACCCTGGTCCCGGGTCTGACCTTTGCATCAGGGACTGCCTCCTCTAACCGGTGAGCCACACTTCTCCTGTAGTGTAGTGTAATGTAGTGAGATAGAATGGAATAGTATAGAGAAGAATTGTGTAGAGTGGAGTTGCATACAGTGGAATAGAGTAGAGTTTATGGTCATACAGTGTAACAGTGAACGGTGAAGCGGTGTACACTGGAGTGGAATACAGGTATAGTGTGGAGTGGGGTACAGTGGAGTGGCGTAAAGTGTATGTAGTAGTGTACAGTGGAGTGGTGTACAGTGTAATACTGTACATCCATTGAGTGGGGTGTTGTACTTGACAGACATAGCTTAAAGGTGGTTGAACAAATTTAGATGTAATGTGCTCGGAATATAGATTATGAGGGGTAATTTTTGGTAGTAGGTGTAAATAGTGTAAGTAGTGTTAATGTTATAAGTGTTAAAATGTTAGTTATATATTGTGCCTTGTATACAGAGGTAGCTTTGCGGTACACCGTGGTACATGCCGATAACAAGGCAGTATCTGATCAGCTAATGGCTGTGTTTACAAAATGTAAAAGGCAGCCATGTAGTTTTTACCACGCCTTTGCTCTGTTCTAGATAAGGCCCTCAAATATAGGTGAGTACTAAATGTTATTGTTGTTCCTTACCTAGTACTACTTTATGAAAGTGATCATAGTTACAGAAAATAATTTTGCAAGGATTAGGGAGAATTGTGCATATTTTAAAACTTTTTTAAGTAGCGCTGTCTTTTGTAGGTATTACTGCTGTACACTGTAGACTTCTTTGTGAAGATTTAAATATGTAAAACATTTTAAATACACTGTTGTACAGTATATTTGTAAAGTATAGTACAGTGTATTTTTAGCAGTACTCCCAAGGAAGTTTTGCGGTACTCCATACATTTTTAAAAACATATATAGAATCATATGCATATTTTTCCCTACCTTTTACTACTTTAATAAAGTGATAATAGGTCGGGTAAAAATATCAAGCCTAATACTTGTGTATATCTAACGGCGTATTGCAGAACCCACCCTAAGTGTACCTAAAAACAACATGGCTGCTTTCAACTTTTGCACCTAGTTCTCAACAGCATCGAAGTTTGTGATTTTATTGTTTAACTTTACTAATGTAAGTGGGCATGGCCTGCCTGGTAACCAGGATGGCCACATAATGTGGAGCTCCGGAGCCCCTCTCCTAAGACTGAGTTTTTGAAAATAACTCAATGTCTGCCAAATACCCATGGTCAGTGGACCCGTGGTGGCAAATTAAACAAAGACTGAGGCGGGCCGTAACACTGGATGCAGTGCTGCATACCTTAGGTAATATTGCACAACGTTGATCATGGCTCGGAGGCCTAACTGCAGCTGGGTCAGTTGGTGGTCCTGAGGCAGCTCGCTTCCCCACCCACTGAGTGGGGTGAACCTGTAGGGTATGCTGCAGTTTGACAGACCCGAGGTGGTGGGGGCGGAGGCCACGGTCAGCCAGGTGTCCAGAGGGAAGACTGCCAGCCCAGAGGAGGTGAGGAGCACCGGCTTATATGATGAGACAGCATGTGGCATTAATGCCGTGCTGCGGTCTATCTGCAGGGGCCGTGCATTAAGAAGAAATACATAACTTCAGGCACATATGACCAGCCATGGGAGCCTGGATACATTAGCGCACTTGGGTATGAAGAGAGAAAGAAAACCGTGTTGCAATTATGTAAGCATAGACCCCCCAACCCATAGTTCTGTCTGGTATACTCCATGTGCTGATTAATCACCATTCATGAATCCTGACACACAGAAAAGGCACCCTCACAATTTTCTGGAACCAATAAATACCTTCAAGAGGAGGCCACATGCCATCATGTGGCCTATAGCTCGTTGACTGTAGACACTGTTATTAGCTGACCAATCTGACAATTCTGAAACACGAAACAGCGACCATGGGCAAGGCTAACCCCAAGCAAAGTAACCTGGCATTTGCCCACTGCAAACCTGTGGGACAGTGATCGGCCTCACCCGAAACCGCTGTCGAAGAGAAAGAGATGGAACCCCCCATGCCCAGTTCAGCCACAGATGCTATTTTATTGTACCTCAAAGCCATCCTTACATCAGTAGATAATAACATTGACCCGGTCACTTCCAAATTAGACAGATGTAATTACTTGGAGTAGGATCCTTCTTCCAGTGTTTAGGGTGTGTTTTAAAACAAGAGTAGTCCCGGACTCTTGGCGGGGAAGCATCCTGATCCCAATTTTTAAAAAAGGAGACCGGGCTAATCCCGCTAATTACCGTCTAATTGCATTACTGGATGCTATAGGGAAAATCTTCGCTAAACTTTTATTAATATCTATAACAGAATGGGCAGATAAAAATAATATTATACCCAGGGAACAGACAGGTTTCAGAAAAGAGCACGGAACTCTGGACAACTTAACCATGCTACAGGTAATTGTAGATAAATATGTTCGTGTACGTGGTGGAGGCGTATACGCAGCATTTATAGATTTCTCTGCAGCGTTCGATAGGGTGGACAGACCAACGCTGTGGAGAAAGCTGTCGGCATTGGGCATGCCGGGACATTTATTGGACCTAGTTAAGTCCTTGCATTGGAACACATGGTGTCGGTGCTACAAGGAGGTGATAGGGGTCTCTCCCAAGCCATCCCATCCCGTAATGGCCTAAAACAAGGATGCATACTGGCACCCACTTTGTTCTCCCTATATATGGCTGATTTGCCAACAGCTGTTGCTGACTGTGAGGGACTTGCCCCAAAAATTGGAGGAACTGCCATACCCATTCTAATGTACGCAGACGATATTCTTGTTCTAGACCTGACCCCGAAAGGTCTTTCTAATCGTCTCCATACATTGAATGAATTCGCCGATGCACACTTTATGAAAATCAATAGTTCAAAAAGTAAAGTTATGTGCATCTTTGGAAAAAAGAAATGCAGGTCCAAGAGTTTTAATTGGACATTAAGTGGTGAAAAACTAGAGGTAGTTAACTCTTATACGTTTTTGGGCAAAATAATATGTTCTAACCTTAGTGAGAAACCCCACATTGAAAATAACTCTAGAAAAGCAATGGCCCATGGGAGGGGATTATGTTCCTTGTACAAAGCGACTGGGAGGAGACACTTCTCATGTTGCTTGGATGTATTCCGTGCAAAGATTCCTGCTACCCTTTTGTATGGAATGGAATTGGTGGATCCATATCAATGGGAGTTTATGCAAAAAATGGAGGGGAAGGTATTAAGGAAAATTTCTTCATTAAATTCTGCCTGCTCCACTTCATCTTGCAGGCTGGAATTCGGACTGCGAAGTTGTAGGGCTCAAGGGTTAGCTGCTCTAGTAAAATGGATAACATGCTTGGCCCGAGGCAAACCAGGAACCTTACGAGAAAGCTTAAAAAAGGAGCTCTTGGGCAACTTTAATGAGTTCTCGCAGCTAGTAAAAAACTTTCGACTGGCTGTTTCAATATTGGATTTGGATGAAAGTACGTTGTTTTTACTTTCTCCATTAGAACTAAAGCTAAAGTTAAAAAGTGTGTCCTGGGAATACTGCTACAAACTGGATATACTTGCCCAACAGAAAGATAAAGATAGGGAACTCCTGGTTTTAACCTATACACCTAAACAAGCCCAACAATATCTAACTTGGAACATTCCGCATGGTGTCCGTAGGGTATGGTATCTCCTTCGCCACAATTTGCTTCCACTAAATACATTACTTGCAAAATGGTATGGAGTGTCCCCCTTGTGTAATTTTTGTAATAATGCCGCTCAAGATTTTAAACATGTTCTGCTTATTTGCCCAGGCCTGTACTTATTGAGGAAAAAATGGATAAAACCAATCTGTATACAAATGGGTATTACGAATGTAAAAATGTTTTTTAATGCTCTTCTCTGCCCCCCTAATGAAATGTTCTGTTTTAGAATTTTTAAATATTTTAAAGAATTTTTAGATATCTATTAATGTGATTCTGGTGAGATGTTGATGAGTGTAACTTTGTATATAACAAGTGGTTGTTTAGTCGTTGTATTAAGTTTGTGTTTTAAAGTATGTTTACATGTATGTTATTTTATGTGGCCCTCATTGAGAGCCAAATCATAATAAACTTTGACTTTGACTTTGATTAGACAGATTAATGCAATGCAATGAAAGAAACTGCAATAGATACATCTGAATCGGGTGATTACGAGAATTTCGGACTTGGAGGATGATTCTGCAACGAACACGGAAAATATACTAAACATAGAGAGGTTAGGTGCAGTGAAAATGGGGAATTAGAGGCACGATCCCGATGGAATAAAATAAGGATTATTTGAGTTGCATAGTCAACTAATATGGGATGCCCAGAAATGTATGTCGAAACTCTCCTGTTAAAACTCTTTGGAAAAGCTGCTTTCTCAGATACATTTCTAGTGGAGTAGGCACACCACTCTTTGGGTCCGAGGCCCCTGTCAGCCGTCTCCACAAATTGCGAGAATTCTAAATTTCGGTGGTCAGGACACGATTTTATGAGTAGTACAAAAGCAAGGTCCCCTACAGCACCATGGTGCAAATGCCTCCATATAATATGATTTTACACTTTCAGTGCAGGAGGTTGTTCGTAAATTTGTTGTGCTGAATTGCACGGTGGGGTCTAAAGGTTAAAATATACAATGCTGTACCCTGCCAAGCTCAGGTTTGAGTTGGGAGGAACAATCCACATGTTCACCACAGACAACGAACCAGCTAAATCCTGCAGCAAGCAAATAATGTACCTCAGAAACAAGACTAGAATCCGCAGGAGAATAGAGGCCAGCCCGAGTTGCAAGGCATGGCTGATGTGGAGTAGTGATATAAATATTCAAACATCCTCATACTCATTGCTAAACCTGGACAGCTAGATTGGGCTATTATCTGGGAGCAAACTAGTTAAATTCCCTCTGGTGGGCACACATGTCGAACATTTATCACTGGGGGGAAGACTGCTGACCTGCCATGCCCCTCGGACTCTATCACCATTTTAGTCTATATCTATGTTGGAAATGGTATTGGGTGACATCATTGGCACTGAAAGTTGGGGTGTTCATTGGGGGTGGGGTGGGCCATGGATATGAGTGGGTTTCAATACTTGTAGGAACAGGAGCCATGACGTACATGGACACAGGAAGGTTTCCATCGGGTTAAACTTACAGACGTGACAGATTGAAATATTGCATATGGCTGCTCCTTCGAACAAGATACTGAAACTTATATAGATTATCACGGGATTAAATAATCCACAGAAAATTAGGAGAGTGATGGCATACTTGCACAGGCATAACATTGACCTGGCAATGTTCCAGGAAACCCATATATACTACTGAAAACTAAGAACCTAATTAAAAGATGGAGGCTCCCATAGATACTACTCTCTCTACAGCTCATACTCGCGGGGTGTGCATCTTCATCCGGGACACCTAAACTTCAGATTTACTTGGCAATGAGACCGTAAGGGTCCATATATTATACTAGTGGGGTCTTTATCATAAAATTATACTTGTCAATATATGCACACCTAGTCCTTAATTTGAGCCAGTGGTTTAAGCTGCTCGCCCCTCGCACTTAATTGTCAACACCGGCGCTTGTGACAGTCTGCCACAAGGTGGCGCTTTCTAGTAAATTTAGAGATGACCACAACAACAATTAATTATTAATTCAGTAGACGTTAAAAATGACTATTACCTGCGACCCAAGACATTTTTATAGCTTTGGGTGCCTGAAATAGTCTGAACTGCAAAACTTGTAGGAGTTCGATGGTCAGTAGTTGTGTTGTTACCATCATTGGCAGCATAGCAGGGGCAATGTGTGGTGCAAACTGCAGTGGCCTCCTGACAAGAGCACTTGCACTTATGTTTATTTATTCAAATTAAGCACTGTATGTACCTAATACTGATACCCCTGGATTTTTTGGGAGACATTCAATCCTCTGGTGTGCAGAGGCTGAGATCATACTTTGAGGAGGATATTTTAACCCCGATCCTTGACTGCTCCAGCCATACAGAGGTCCTTAGACCCCTCTTTATGGCAGAGCTGAAAGAAATGATGGACATAAATAGTTTACTTGGTGCTTGGCGAGAGAGCAACCATGCTAAACTGGATTGCTCGTTTTATCTACATTATTCACTATCACGTATTGACAACTGGCTCGCCTCATGAGACGCGAGCTCCTGGGCATCGGCACAGCTTTCGCTTACAATCCCACATTCTAGATTGCAGTGGAAGTTTCCTACTGAGTCATTGCTGGGTATGGTGTTTTGAGAGAAGGTGGGAACCGGAAGAGGTGACTATTTTAAATTAAATAAGGGCTCAGTGGCTGAAGTGGATAATTTATGGGATGTATTTAAGGCCTATATCACTGGCATATTAATTGCCAAGAAAGCTGGTGTCCTCACAGACGTCTGCATCCAGTTAGAACATCTAGAGGTCGATTTTAAAGAATTAAAGATATCCATAATACCACAGACCCATTATCCCAGAGAAACACAGACCTTACTACAAAAATATTTCAGCCACGCAAATAGAGAGGCGACATACCTAGGAAAATACGCTCGGGCCTGGCGGTATGTTGAAGGTGAGAGACTATAAAGGACTCTGGCATGGCTGCTGAGGCATGTTCGGCAGTGCGGTCACATACTTCAGCTTATTAATGAGGCCCAATAACAGCAAGTGATGACAAAGTGAGAGAATTAATCACTTTCTATGTGCGCCTCTACACACCCAGAATAAAAGATAAGCACAAACACATAGTGGAATATCTAGATCAGACACATCTAAACACCCTACCTGTTAAGGGTTATGAAGCAGCCTTTGTGACAGGATTACTGCCGTCCGCGATGCACTAAACTGTTATCACAGTTCTCCCTAAACTGGGAAAGGACCCTTGCAGATGCGCTTCCTATCACCTTTTATTTTTATTAAACCTAGATACTTGCTAAGACATTGGCGAATCACCCATACTTGTTGATGGAGAAAATTGGATTTCCAATCCTATTCGACTATGTACCCCACAGATCCACAACAATAAACCTATGTGTGGTCTTTTCTGTAATTCACCAGCTGAACACCAAGGAGGAGGCTGAAGTGACCCTATGATATGCGGAAAAGTCATATGACTCCTTAGAGTGCTCTTTCCTCCAAACCACATTGGTGAGACTCAGCAGACTAGATTACTTACTTAGGTAGCTGATGCTGCAATATACGCAAGCCACACAGGATCCAAGCCAAAGGTTTGACTTTGAGGACATTGCCAATCTAGAGGCCCATTGTCACCCCTGTTATTCATATTGGCTATTAACCCACTGGCTCGACACTTGCAGGAAAGGGACATGCATAGTGACGGATGCTTTAGGTCAGAGTAGATTTTCCTTTCAATGTATGCTGATGACAAACTTATTTTCCTCAGAATCCCTTCTAAAAATGTATTTCCACTGGTCCGAGAAGTCACTAGTTTTATAAGAATCTTAGAAATAAATATTAACTGGGACAAGACCAAACTATTCCCACTAACTCAACATAGCCCCATGTTAGAGTTGGAATTCTGATTCATTGGGTGGAAGACTCTGTTAAATACCAGGTGGAAACACTACACATAGAGACAATACTTAGGTTGAATTATGGACTGGCTGTTGAGTGATTTACACAGCAAGTGGATTCTTGTATTAAGCTCCTGTTCTCCTTAGTGGAGTGGATTACTCTTAAGAAGATTATTATACGCCGCAGATGTGTATATTTGTTGTTTCCTATCTGTTTGAATAAGGCTTGACTAGAGATTGACAATGATCCTCCTCTATGCCAATACCCCAGCCAATTATAGGGATACCATGGCCATGGGGAGGACAAAGTCCTGCCCATGGACCTAGGTCACCCTACAGATCTGCCGTAGCAGATTCTGTTCCGAGGAAACCAGCGTTTTTGCTACCACCACAGTCTGGCTGGCACAGGTATCCCTCTGAGCATTGGTAGGGAGCCCATTCACTATGACCTCCAGCAAATGATGGCTACTTTCATACCCTTAGAACACATCTTACTACTAGACTCAGTTAGAAGGCAGCCTAAGGGTTGACTGGGAGGCCTGGGTTTTGCCACTTAAGAGGAGAGGATTTGAGTTCCAGGATTTAGAGTCTTATTAGTGTTATTACCTGGCAGCACAATCCAGCCACACCCAACAGTGGTGCTATCCAGCTCGAATATTTCCATTCCTTGTACCAGAAAAAGAGCAGCCAGAAACAATACCCCTAGCTTCATTTCTATTGGTTGGCCTGCCACGACCATGCACAGAGATTCTTACGATGGCCATGGCCTGCTGGGCCTGAAGCTACATGGAGAAAAAAACTGGTGCTCAGTTTCTGTACTCATCCTCTTTAAAGCTGACAAATAATCCTTTTTTACCTCTTTCTGATTTTCTGACACTGGCTCTATTTAAGGCAAAGAGTGATATGACCACGCTAGATATTTCTCTACATTACTGACTGAGACACACTTCCTATGAAAAAGTCCAAGGATTTCTGACTGAACCATAGAAATTACACCACTGACACAGATTATGAGATCTCCTGACACGACTGAGTGGGTTTGCAAATTGTATACAATAATCTCAGCTATAAGCCTGAAAGGAACTGCAAACCTTAGGCATGCTTGAGAGTCAGATTAAGGGATTAAAATCACCATTACGATGTGGGAGTATTATTGCTTGCAGACAAAACTAGGAACCGTAAACCCTAACCGTAAGCTAATACATCACAAATTCCTGTGTTGTGCATACCTTACCCCAACTAAACAATTTAGGATAGACCCTGGCAGATCACACCACTGCCCGCCACACCATGCAGACTATGCATGCTTTTTCCATATGACATGGTCCTGTATGCCAATACTGCAATGTTGGCAGGATGTTTTGGTTAAACAATGCTAATTAATAGGTGCAAATTGGAATTAAATACATTGATGGCCCTACTAAGCTATGTTAAACTGCTTCCAAACACTAACAGGACATTTGTAGCTATGACATTATTGTTAGCCAAGCACAAGCGTTGCCATACAGTGTGGTGGGACATAGACTCCCACAAAAGAAGATTGGTTGCGAGATTTCACCTTGTGTAATGAACAATCTGAAATATATGCTACTCTGCAGCCCCTGACCTCCGGGTCTAAATCCATTTGGGACCACTCTTTTTCTTTCATGTGCAGAATGGTACATAGCAAGATGGCAACAAGTCGCAGTAATCATTGCATGGCCGAGAACACCCCGTGGGCTAATTCACACAATGGTTGAAAGCAGGAACATATATGAGTGAGACATGAACGTTGGCACATCTACAAGATGTGTCGAGTGCATATAGACTGACGCATTTGACACAACACACCGGGGGAGTGACCATGAAGAACTATCCATCATTATTGAACTTTTTCACTGATACATATTTGCATATTTGCAATTAACCCTCCCCGAAGGGACATTGGAGACAATGTAATATATATATATATATATATATATATATATATATATATATATATATATATATATATATATATATATATATATATATATATATATATATATATATATATATATATATATATATATATATATATATATACTATTCTATGTTCTTTGAAACGGAATGTCATGGCTATGATTGGTGGTTTATTGTATTATGTTTGAGACATATATGAATAAAAACTTTAGAGATATAATGTATACTTGGTTGTTTGGTTCAGGAGCCCTACCTGTCTACCCCTGGGTTTCCATGTTTTTAGCATAGAGCCCACTTTATTAGCCAGTTGCCAGATTATGTCTGCTAGTGGTTTTATACATTAAGCAAAGATAATTATTTCAAGAAGGCATCCTACCTCCTCTCCCTTGAGACTGCAAACAAATAATAGGAGGAGATCATTCAGGCATAACCTCTTTCTAATCTTCATGTTCAATATTCTCTGATTGACTGTTAGGCTTATTGTGAGAGTATTTCAGTCTATTCAATTGTAATCGGTTACATTTGATTTCCATTTCAGTTTGGTTTAATTTACCAAGCTAGTATTGCGTCACTCTTCTTTACTATTTCTCTAGTTTTTATCATAGCAGAATTTTTTTAATTGACCTTGTTGAAACCTGGATTTCAGATTCAACGTTTCAATTTCTATGTTCTTGATTTTTAAATTATGACCTTAGTTATTGGGCTGTTTATAAAGGCCTTGCAAGTTTCTGAAACTCTGTCTGCTGCTGTAAATCCTGAGATTGACTTAATGATTTTGTCCTTCTAGATGGGTTGTCATTTTTTTCCTCATTCATCAGCCAGTTATCAATCCTAAATCCATATGCTGTTGCTTCTGCGTGTGCTGTTGGAGAAGCATATTGTTGTTCAATCGCTGAGTGAATCAAAAAATGCCAAGTAGATGTTGGGACATTCTGCAAGCTGTTTTGGATCTAAAAAGGACTAGGACTGCTTCTTGCCTACTGGTCCCATGACCTTGATTCATGTACCTGCAGGTATGCTACTGCTTAGCGATCACTGGAACGGTAGCTGTATATTGATTCTGAATAATGCAAATAACGTGTGCTACTGTCTTTTGTTCGAATATGAAAACCCTAATAAAAACTGTTTTAAAAAATACAAAGGCTTAGGCTGAAAGCAGATGGGGACCTTGGATACTTGCATTTAGCTCTGCCTAGTACTTAGCTCAGCCCAAATGAATATGCCATTAGTTATGCTCACAAAGGATGTTGTCCGAGCATTACCTTGTATGACATGGACTACACTATTCATCTACAAATTTACTTCGTCTTCCTCTACAGAGTTATACAATCACTTCATCTAATCTTTAGGAAACCCATTTTTAAGACTTATTTAATCTAGTAGTTTCTTTATATCAATAAAAATATAGTAATTAACAAAAAGTTATTCATTTAAAATGAATTAGGCTGCGGGCGTAGTGTTCGGGTTACTCTTCAATCTTGATGCATATTATTGTAATACTTCTTAATTTAATTCAACATTATTTACACTTAGGGTTAAGGTTAACATTCATATAACTGCATGAATTGAAACACGTGTTAATTTAATGAAATATAAAGTTAGGTTTAGTATAAGGTGTATAATTAATTTAATTTAATTTAATTTAATTTTAAGCTAGGATTAGAATGAAATGTATTATGACTTAAAATAATGTAAATGTTTTACCTTTTAGAAAATGGTATGGTAAGCATTATGATTACAATACGTTGATAGTATTTTTATGTAATTGAATTAACCAATATGTAATTTAATGTAGTTTAATATAATTTAATGTATATTAATCAATATAATTAGGGGTATGGTTGTTAAACAAAAAAATTATTGTATTTATATTCATTTAATTTGTGGTTGAGGTTAGCGTTAGTATAAGCAACCTTGTTGTTATCAAAACATAAACACATTTAATTTACTTAGACAAATGATTAGGGTACGAGTGAGTATTACTTACTTTTAATGCAACTATACTAAAATTAAACTAAGAATATGAAATTGTTAGCATTAGGGTAAAGTTGGGGATGAAGTAACGGTAAGACGAAATAGAGGAGATAAAATGAAGGTATGGGGAAGTAAAGATGGTTAAGAAAGGAAATCCAAAGCATGATACTTTTGTTAAACATGCAGCGATTGAAGAAATTGATGCAATTGAGAACAAAGACTTTAGGTACCTCCATCTTTACAGGTTCTTAGGTTGTGCTGGGAAACTATATCATGCAGATTAAAAGTACCTGTACCTGACGCAAAAGTAGTGCAGTACTCTCATTTAGTCAAATGCCACCTAAAAAAGAGAATCTTTAAGAGGAGTTATAAGGATTTTATAGTGTTCAAGCCATGTTTTTCAAAGAGCGCGCTCTAATTCAAAGTCTGACCTAGGGGGGTGTGGAGTGCACAAAAACGATGGATTTAGGCCCAGATCTTTGTACTGGGGTGAATGTAAGACACAATGTCTACAACGCATTCAGAACGCCTCCGCCCGACTCATCCTGGACATCCCCCGACGCAGCCACATCTCCGGCCACCTGAGGAACCTACACTGGCTCCCCGTCAACAAGAGGATCACGTTCAGGCTCCTCACCCACGCACACAAGTCTCTCCTCGACCTGGGCCCCAAGTACCTCAACGACCGCCTGACCTTCCACACGCCCACCCGCCAGCTACGATCCGCCAGCCTCGCCCTCGCCGCCGTACCACGCATCCGAAGAGCCACCGCCGGAGGCAGATCCTTCTCCTACCTGGCTGCCAAGACATGGAACTCCCTCCCCATCCACCTTCGGCTGACCCAGGACCACCTCGCCTTCAGGAGACAACTCAAGACCTGGCTGTTCGAGCAGTAGCGGCCCCCTCCCCCCAAGCGCCTTGAGACCCTTCCGGGTGAGTAGAGCGCTATACAAGTGTTATGATTGATTGATTGATTAAGACATTGTTCTGCATTCTGTCCATCAACTGTGTTTTTTGCAATTTTCACCCCAAGTGGGCTGGGTATGCTCAGACGAGAGTCCCAGGCTCTCCACATCACTGGAGTCAAGCTATCCAGGCTGAAGAAGGCTGATAGCCAGAAACCGGTACTTGGATACTTGATTCCGGTCTATTAAAGACATGGCTTGGTAGTTCGGGCTGGACTGTTCCCATGAGGCACAGGGTCAAGGCTGATTTGCAAATAGCCATTGTCTGACCTAGGGTGGTGTGGCGTGCAAAAAACAATGGATTTAGGCCCAGATATTTGTACTGGGGTGAATGGAAGACATTGTTCTGCATTCTGTCCATCAACTGTGTTTTTTGCAATTTTCACCCCGAGTGGGCTGGGTATGCTCAGACGTGAGTCCCAGGCTCTCCACATCACTGGAGTCAAGCTATCCAGGCTGAAGAAGGATGATAGCCAGAAACCAGTCCTTGGATGCTTGATTCCGGTCTAGGAAAGATATGGCTTGGTAGTTCGGGCTGGACTGTTCCCATGAGGCACAGGGTCAAGGCTGATTTGCATATAGCCATTGTCTGACCTAGGGTGGTGTGGAGTGCAAACAAAACGATGGATTTAGGCCCATATCTTTGTACTGGGGTGAATGTAAGACATTGTTCTGCATTCTGTCCATCAACTGTGTTTTTTGCTAATTCAAAGTACCTCATGTTTTTTCTTGTAGTGGGTTGCTGGTATTAAATCTCCACTTGATTTCTGAAGTGTGAGCTGATACCTTGCAAGGACACAATAAGAAATATGCTCTTTAGGTTGGACCTAAGCTCTAGTCTAATCGTCCATGGGGGTCTGACACAGGTTCAGGAACAATACGATCATGTAGTGCCATTAGATTTGGAAATGCCTTTACATGCCTAATAATATATAAATATATAAGTATACACGCACACATCTTGCACTACTGATAACTAGTTGAGGAAAATAGAATTAAAAAAATACTGCGTTGTCTCGAAATCATATGGGTTCTATTTTCAAAAGAACTACGTTTAAAAATTTGCGTTATTTCAAGAAAAAGGAAGAGGTCAATGATAAACCATATGAATAAGTGTAGCAAAAAATAGCCAACGTTAGTTTTGATACCCTTTATTACTGCATTAAATACTTGATAATATACTTCACTAAGGGGCTCATTAGGATTGTGGTTAATCCGCATCCTCCGGGCCGGCGGAAGCCACCGCCGGCCCGGAGGATGCGGATTAACCGCTGCGGACTGAAAAAAGACCCACCCCGCCAGATTAGGATGGTTGGGGGATCTTTTTTCCGTCCACCGCTTTTCAGCCGTGGTTGCCTTCCGACCGCGGCGGAAAAGCTCTAACATGGCTGGCGGTGTCTATCAGACACCGCCAGCCATATTAGGATGTCAGCGGTCCTATGCCTTTACATGGCGGCATTTCCGCCGTGGAAAGGCATACAGACTTTTCTTTGGGGGCCTGTTGTGGGCCCCCAGGGGGGGGGAGGGGAGGTGGGGGGTGCACATGGGGGGTACCTATGGTACCCCCCTGCCTTTGCGTGCACGAAGCGGCAGGCACCACGCGGTGCCTGCAGCTTCGTGCACGCAAAGGAAAACATAGTCTTATTAACACGGGGTGTGCTGCTTCAAGCAGCACCCGCAGCAATGTTAAAAATACAGGATGTGACCGCCATGGTGGCGGTCACATCCTAATTAGCACGGAGGGACCGCTGCTGCCTCTGCGGACGGTCCCTCCTCCTCTGGGGTGGCGGACGGACGCAGGTCCGTCCGCCATCCTAATATCCCCCTAAGTTGTAAAACATGTATACCTCATTACATAGTAATAAAATGTGTTTAAGTGTGAATGATTTCTGCAGCGTTTTATAAGATTTATCATTGTGCACCACATGTTAATGGAATACACCGTGGAGCATATAAATAAAAAGAATGATATATGCATGTTGTCCTAGGAACCACTCAACACAACTTTTAGTGTAACTTTTGTTGTATTAATGACTGCGAATAGGCAACAACACAATGGACTTGTTATTTCTCAGTATCTGTGACAGACAAAGAATGCAGGTGACCAGTTTTCCTTTGAGAATCACCTTAAGGGTGTCATGAAACTGTATTTACCCTTGTTTGGCCCCCAAAACCTTATCTAGAAATGTTGAAAGAGAAAAGGTCATACAGTGTTTCCCTGTACTTGCTGTCTGGTTCTCAGCACAGGGACCACTCAGTGGTGTAGGAAGGTGGATGAGGTGGGTGCGGGCCGCCCTAGGTGTCATCACTGAGAGGGGTGTCAAAATGGCAAAAATAGGGGGTATATTCACAAGAACGTGTGATAACTACCACAAGAGTAGCGTAATACAACTTTCAACATCATAGCCTATCGCGGAAAAATAATCCAGTGTCAACGTGAAATTCATAACAAGGCGGTAGCATGCGATAGTCACTAGATAACGTGTCACATGTCCACGTGAAAATCAACACCACACCACAAAAATGCGAAACATAAACGCACAAAAACATGCGATGAGGCCAATCGTGGTACAAAAATCAGAGAAAACCAGCCACAGGCCTGCAAATCCCACGCGTCGGGCGGGAAACAGCACTATAAAAGAAAAAAAAAGCAATTCAAACTGCACTGCAACATGGATGCACCCGGACCGAGTGGAGAAGACAAGCCAAACCCCACAAGCCCCACGGAGGTACTGTCAGAAACCCCATGTTTGGGGAAGGGCAAGGACAAGAGGAAGAGGAAGAAGGGGTTCAGTCCGCAGGAAGACCGGATCATCGTCAAAGAGGTGATAGAACACCATCAACAACTGTTCGTCACCTCCACTGCGGCACTGGCACCCCAAACGTAAATATGGCAGGCCATCCACACCAACGTCCATGTAGTCAGCGTGTTCAGGAGGTCACAGGAGGAAGTCAAGATGCGCAGGCATGAAGTATGCAGTCAAACCAAGGAGAAGTTCGCCGCCAACAGGAAGGCAGCAAGGGCGACTGGAGGTGGGAGTCCTGTGACACAGGAGGAGGTGGATGAGCTGGAGGAAATGGTGGCTACAGTCAGCAGTGTGGAGACGGTGGCAGGAATTGGTGGCCTGGACACAGCCCGATACGACCGGACCCAACAGCAACAGGGTGAGTAACGATCAGGGACGGGGGAGATGGGCACAATGGCACAAATGCGCAATTTTGTGTAGCACACTGCACACCCACAATGATCGTGGAACATGTCACTGATAGCCTTGGCACACTGGAACTCACAGAGAAAAGCCAAGTAGGCCCCCGTCCAAAATGTGCACAAAGGTGCCCCCTCCATGTCACCATTATTCCAACCAACCCATGCATATGTGCTGAATCCAGCAAAGCTGTATACCAACAACGGGTACGGCTCACAAACAGTATGCTGAGCACTCATAAACCAACAACCAAGAAAAATGCCAATACTGCTCTAAACTTTAAATCAATCTAATACATCCTTACGCTGATTAATAGCTTTTATTTAAATAGCACACATTTTTCAATTATATCTCAGAGGAAACACAAATACATGTGATGGACCTAAATCAATTGTGAAGGAAAAAAGAGGGGAAAAATGACTTCCACTTTCATTCAAACACTTCCAAACAACCATTCACTCCACACAGGTAACATACACACTATTCATACTGGGAGCAGAAACACACAACACTTGAAAATAGCCCCCCAACTACCAAACAAAGCTACTGTTGATTTCCAATTTTGTAAATGTACAACATTTACAACAATATTCATTAGATACAACAATTCTCCTTAATACTAAGTAACTAGTGAGCTCTCACACCATTAGCCACCTCTGCTATCTCTTACCTAATTTGAACATGCCCAAGGGTCAAAAATCCAAAATACTGGGTTGTAAAGAGTGATTCTAGTGAAAACAGAAAAAGAAAAAAGGAAATAATCCTCCACCAAGATTGAAAACTGTCCATCAATTATACGTCTGATAAAACATCAAAGACCCGGCATGCTCTTTAGACTTACTTGAGGAATCCAAAGTTGAGCAGATAAATGATTGGTTTCAACTAATCACGACAATGTAAATGCCTACTGTGTCCTGTTGGAAAACTAAACCGCAAGCTTAGCTTCAAGCCCCTAGTTACCTCCTGCTCTAGTTGTAGGACATACGACACCAGCACCTACCTTCAGCACCTTCCAGCGTTTGTATGAAAAGGCTTCGTAGAGCTTTACAGTCTGGGCCGAGAACCGTTAGTCCGTAATTACTTCTATATGGACAAAATGAAAAAAAACTTTTAGTTCAAAGCCTTTTTACTCCCAGAGTATCGAGAGATGAAGCTATCCAAGCCCCCCAAAAAAAGACTCACCAGTGCCCATACGGCGTTCCCTCTTCCGCGTCTAATTGCATTGGCTTCATTGAATGTGACCAGAGTATTGACGTTTATGCCCGGAAAAAGGCCAAACGTCCCACGCATGTCTGGGACCTGTAGTTCCTACCTTATATAACCACATATGCACAATATTGAAATGGGCTTCTGACGGAGTTCTTTTGAATAGCCCGATATTTGCCCACACACACATGGGCAATAGCAAGTTTATAAAACATTCCCAAAGATTTTAAAAACAGCTTCCTACGTGGATATAAACTACGGCAATCCGGAGATGGAACAACCCACTCCCCGTGATTTAGGATGCCACCGTGGCAACACGGACTTTCATAACTCCTGCTTAATGGGAGTTCAGTGGTTCCTAATAGATATAACTGTGTACTGCCCGGAACATGTATCTTATTCCACAATATCTTTCACCTTCTCATTAGTCCTAAGAAGGTTCAATTTGTGGAATGTCTAGACCAAGCAAATCTACATGGCCCTATCCAAGTTGAGTGCTACTGCAAAAATCGTACTTTATGCGTATTAACTGTGAATACATAACCCCTCGGGAAAGCAGAGTTCTAAAGATGATGGCGGCAACTAATCAGGTGTGTCTGTGTAAGGGACGAAAACCAATGTTTTCTCCTATGCAATTGAGAGTCACTAGACTGACTCACTGCACATGGAAAAAGTGCAATGCTTCTAGGTGATTATGCCTGGGAGTGCCAAAGTAGTCTTGTAGGAGGTGCCTCGACTGTCATCATTGCAAAAGGGCCTAAAGACTGTGGTTGCAAGGCTAAGTAAATAAAAAAGACTTAATGACTCAGGCCTTCAACTCACCCACAATGCAGCACACACACATAGCAATCACAGAACATCAGCAATGACGGCAATAAGGTACAAAGTGACAATGTACATTGGCATGCAGTCTGAATGTAAACATCTGCAAATCTTCAACATACATGTGTAACTCTGTGGACCTGCATCTCCCCTTTCACATTGCAGAGGGTCAAAAAACAACTTCTGCAGGGCACACCACACTTCACATCATTGATGATGAAGATGACAACCTGCACATATGTCAAGACACCCTCCAACAGATAATGGACAGCCTCCGCACACCATCCCCTGGAGCAGGACAGGCCAGCTGCCCGAGGTGAGCCCACCACATGCACAGAGCACACAGCAGGAAACACAAACCACCACGGCTGTCTCCCAGCACCCCCTGATCAATACATGGAGTTCCTACAAAGTGTGTGGGGTTGAGAGGTGGAATTGGCTGAACAAATGCGGGTGGGTTTCAAACTTGTGGCAGCCAAACTCGACGCCATACCTGGGCGTCTGAGTCCCATCAGGGACCACCCTATTGGACACCCCGTGTACGCACCATGCTCCGCCACAGACCTTGGCTGACCTTGTTGAGTCCATGAATCGAATACAAGAAGCAGATGCAGGCTGGTAGTATGTATGCCATGGCTGGACACCAACGAGTAGTATCTGGGAACTCCAATGCCCTGCAGTACTTTATCTTGCCATTGCTGCCACTGAGCTGCTCCCAGATGACTGCAGCGGGAACATCAACACACACAGCTCTGACCCCTGATGTGTCTGTGGCACACAGTGATACTGCTTCATCACATTCGCAGTCTGTTGTGTCAGTGGCACACAGTGATGCAGCCATCACCCTGCCACTCACACCGGACACACCGTACACCGAACCCATATCAGGGAAGTAAGAAGGGGATGGGAATAACTGTGTTAAGAAGGAGGCAGTAGCATCTATCACCACCATATGCCCTGTCCCTGCCTGGTTATGACCTATGCATCATGGCCTGGGCAAGACCTCCAACTGACCCCCGGAACACTCTGCGACATTCACCCGGACCCTGACATGGACTCCCATTTCATCACTGCTGGCCAATCACACAGCAATCTAGCTGCAGACTGCACTCTCCCACTTCCTAATCATTTCTCAATCCCCAAAGGACTCTGGTTGGATTACCACTGGGCTTCCATGTGATGTGGGCTTTGATGGCAATGTACAGCATCAGCTCCGTCAATCACCTGAATGTGAATAAAACATTCAAAATCCCACAAATGTGTCATTACTATGTTTACTCACGTATGGAAGTATGGCAGGATGTAAGGACAAAAACTGCACCTGAAGGTACACCCTGGTAACTGACATCTATGAGCATGTGTATCCCTGAGACACATGGCAAATTAGATGACTGGGAAGGTGAGTACTAGCTGTGTCCCCGTTGCACATCAACAACAATCTCACGACCTCCCAAGTAGGCACATGTCCATGTGTTGAATTGGGCTGTGTGTAGGTGTGACCAAATCGGTAGCAGGCCAGGAGTGGTGTCCTACATCACATGTGTCAACAGATCTTCGCGAGGCATGCCTACTTACGCACATCTGTGTGGACACATTCTGTAATGATATATGACATTGCTCTACATGGTCAGAGGTTGGACACCATACTCACATTGCTGAAGTCACGTAAGTGCACATGTCGGCCAGCACCTATCCCAAAACAATGTCTGGCTCACAGAGCTTGAACTTACAAAAGGGACACACCCCCATTGCACATGTGTCAGTCAGTTCCTCCCTGTGTAGCGACAGTGCTCATTGTGGCACGCGAGTGGACAATCTAATGAACACACCTCACAGTTAGATACTAGTGGGGTGGCATAGAATTTATTGGTATGTGCGTGACAGTATGGACGAGGCAACGGACACAACAGGCAGGGACATGCTTAGGACACTTACACACAGCATGGGTACATGTCGAGGTTCAGAAAATGTTGGTGCAAAAATTGTAAACAATCCTCACGGATGGCAACGCCCCACCCCACCTTGCCTTGCTGGATGAGTCATGTGTTGTTTAGCGTCTCCTCATTGCCCCGTGTGAGAGGGCACGGCTCACTGCCTGTGGTATCTGCATAGTACTCTGCCACCAGAGTACGCGATTGTCTGCTCTGCTGACAGTGATCAGGTGAAAGGGTCCGACATGTTCACATGTCGTGGTAGGTTGCCATGTGTGTGCTCTCCCCCAGCAGAGTGTCCGAATTTGCAAAACGGTGCTGTGTTGCTCCGACCATGGACCGGCCTCACCTTGCAATGGTATGTGTACACATGCGTTGTTCCACGCACAAGCATCCGGATGATGGCAGATGTGTCCACTGTTGTGGTGGGCTATCGCCACGATACAACAAGTTGTTGTGACATGTGCTGTGTGTAACAATCGGATTTGGCTGCAGGAACATAGTTACTCATCCATGAATGCGAGCGCAGCTGCATGTGCCATGTATTCCAATAGTATGTCGTTGTTGTGTTCAAGGAACACCAGAGTGAGCCAGTCCATAAACTGGTCCGGGGAGGTGTGCTCAGCCCACGCCGTTTCGCCAATCCGCAACACAGCCCAATAGGGGAGCGCCTCGATGTGGTCACTGCACACGAGGAATTGTGCAATCTCCCATGCACAACTGCCAATACATATGCAGTATGTCAAGGCATCCCATGCATAGCTGTCTCGGTTCACACACCTGTTTGTGATCCAACAGGGGGTACAGACACAAGTCATAGTCCAATTTATCTATGGTTGTGTTGGATAGGCAGACTTCCAAGGGGCACAGGAATGTGCATGTTTGGCAGTGAAACCAGGGTTGGACTCAGGTGACATAGGGAAAGCTGAAGCTGAGCCGATAACTGATCCGCAGCACTGCCAGTGCACTGCACCCAGTAAATGCAGCATAAGTGCACAGTAGTTTTCCACGTGACGGGGTTTGTGCATTTGCCCAGTATGGCCTGCCATTGCCTTGGTGCGTCTCGTGGAACTGGCACTCTTCTGAACTGTGGCAGTTGTGTGGAGGATATGCCACTGCTCTGGGCAATGATTTGAATGTGTGGTCAACATAGGGCTGAATGGGTTGCAGTTTCCATGGGTGTCAAGGCCTCCCATGCGGGGGTCCCTCAGGCAGGGGCTTCTGTGTGTGGGGTGTGGATCAGTTGGACAGTTCATTTGCGCAATGCGTGGTGTGGGAGTAGTCCACATCTGTCAGGCATCTCTCTCAGGGTGTTCCAGCCGCGTTCTGGACCCGGGTCAGAGGTGCAGGTGTCCTCCCTCCTTCTGCATTGGAGCTTTCACCACTGTTGTTTGTCTGACTGCTACTTTTGTTTTTATGAATGTGATGTGGCTTTGGGGATGAGATTGGGACACGGCCTTGGGCTCCTGGGGTACGGATGGCGATACACACAACTGTAGGCATTTGGAGCCAGGTGCCTTGCAAGGCTTTGCACTGCTTGTGCAATCTCACTCCGTCTCTCTCCCTCGCTCTCTCCCTCTCTTTCCTTTGTGGGCTCATTGCACACCTTCTCCTGGATTTAGTCTTCCAGTCTGTGTCCTACGGATTGTCCAGTGAGGACCCCCTAGGACTCATCCGAATGTTTTTTTTGGCTTTTGTTTGTATGGTGTTTTGTGTTGGTGGTTCCAATGCTAAATGACTGATTCTCCATTTTCTTGGCACACATGTATGTTGATTTTCCTGCTTGTGCGACATAAGGCAAAATACTTGTTTTGGGATTCGTGGTGTTGGTGTGCAGTTTCTTGGTCCGGGGTTGGTGATGGGCCTGGGGGGGGGCAGCCTAGGTGTGGTGTCGGTGGGTGTTGTGGCCCTCCTCTTGGGTGTCCGTGCTGCATGTTCAGTTGCTCCATGGCATCTGTTGCCCTTCAGGTGTGGCTGTGGGCTGTGCTTCCTTTTGTGGTGCAGTCTGTGGTCTGACTTTACACCAGGTCAGAGCAGATGTTAATTTCCTGCTACTAACACGCTTTATCGCGTGTTCTGTGTTCTTATCGCCGATCTGGCTGGTGTTGTGAATGTTGAGGTGTCGTGTTGTTGCTGATTTTTGCACGGGAACGCCTACTCTGCATCTCATTAGCAATAGTTGCAGGGATCCTCTGTGGCAATGTTTTTTGCGGCTGCTATCGCGGGTAAACTGGTGCTTTGGCTGTTAGCACCAGCTTGTGAATGGGGAGGTAAATTTATCATGACTTTGGTTGCGATAAAGTGCCGTTAATTCGGCTATAGCTCATTGTGAATATGCCCCTATGTGTTTTAAACACATATTTTTGCCATTTTGTCAAGCTGGGGGTGACAAGTGTCATCACTGAGGGGTGGTGAAAAAATTGAAAAAATATTTGTTTTAAACTTAAATTATTGCCATTTTGTCAAGCTGGGAGTGACAAGAAATGTTCTGCACCTGGCACCAGCTGACCTTGCTACGCCACTGGGACCACTGCGCCTCTTTGAGAGGGTGTAGCGAATACCTGCACCACCTGGTGGTGCAAGGAGCACCTCTCAATTTGCAGCCTGCGGGAAGGGCCACTAGATAGTGTACATTTTCCATCGCCTTAAAGTAGAAACTCAGCGCAGTGCATGTTTCTGAATGAATATTTTGGAAGCGCCAATGCAGCATCAGATGAATGACACAGCAGGGAAGAAGATCTGTAAGTACATGGGTGTAAGTAAACATCAAATGGCTCCTTTTATGAAGCTCAAAAGTAAGTTCGTCGATTAAGCTCACACCAGGTTGCCTCAAACATATTTTACCCAGAAACTTAAAGTAATTGCAGCTAGTCCACGGGAAATTCATCAGATCTCTAATCCACTGCAGGGTTAGGCAGTACACATCTGATATGCGCCCCTTTGGCAGGCACCATTTACAAAGCCATATATCTGGTTTCTCTGCATTTGAATTCCATTCAGAAACGGAATAATTTGTAATTATTTTCTTTTTTTATGACCTTTGAGATCAATGCCCCAGTTTCTTTGCTTCTCCCAGTTATTGCATATAAGATTTACTTCAATTGAGTTCATTGGAAGCCATTATTTTATGCATCGCGTATCTTAATTATGTCTGAAATCTTCTTTGGGGTGACATGAGCGCAGGGGCGCTGAGAAGCACCAACCGAAGCAGCTGCATGATTGGCCTGAAAAATTGGGATAAAAAAGCAATTTATTTCTTTAGAACTCTGTCAAACGTGATATATTTGCGCTTGGCTCCAAGAGATCTCAGTATTTATGACTAATAAACAACATTTCCTAGGAGGATCGCCAAAAGAGAAGTTTTGAAAAGAATTTAAATTGCCGCATGGCAGAAAAGTGTACTTCTTTCTTGAAGATTCAAAGCTAAACCAGAGTGGTGTACTTAAAGCATCAGTATTGAACAGTTTCTGGACATTACCTTCAAAGTTTCTGCAAAATGCGAAGTGCATTGCATGGACACGCGGACCACGTTTAATTCATATGAGTTTCCTGTAGTTCACAGAATTCCCTTTTGGAAATAAAAAAAAACGAGGAACTGGGCCTCATTCTGGGTTGGTAAACTACCATTACAACGCGACTACTACTTCGACTTACCTTTACCATGCATGACGCATCTTTTTCTTCGCAGGTGTCTTTATTACGAATGCTTTTACATCGCATGCTTCTACTACGCTAATACTGTTACAACGCAAATACCGTTACGACGGAAACGCAGGTAAGTAATAAATTTTTATGAATACCCGAGTTTTATTTAAGTATTAATTAAAAGAGATACATACCCTCGTATTATCATTCTTTTTAAAACATGGCAATATTAAGAATCTACCATGAGAAAGTATGCGCAAATGCATTTCACGCCTGTGCCATATTTTTTTGGTGGTATGTTTGTTTAAGTATGAAAGCGGGAGAAGAGAAGGGTTTGGAAGACTGCCAAGTAAATAAATACGTGTATTATGACGCTTGTAAAATCACACAAAAATAAAATTGATTAGTTTAATTTTTGCATTATACACTTTAAATATATAATCAGGGACTATTACATGGCAGAGTGGCTCTTCAGATACATTTTTGTGGGACTCAGCTGCATGTTCTTCCTGCGCGGAGCATGCGCGGGTTCTTTCATGTAGCCTAGAGTTGTAAAAAATCTTTTGGGGCTTATTCAAGCAATATCTGACTGCAGTGCCGTACTGGTCGTAGCGTGCTCCGGGCAATCCCCCGTTGCACCGCACGGGTGGGGGCCGATGTTGGGGCCCTGGGGGCCGTTTTTGTTACAGGGCCATTTTTGCAGCAAAGTCGGCTCTTTAGTAAAATTGGCCGAAAATCGGTCCTGGCAAAGAGCTCGGCGGCACCCTCAACCCCCGGTTGGGGGGGGCGAGCACTTTGCCAGGGCCGCTTTTGGTTCCCAGTCCGGCCCTGTCTGACTAGCGAACCATGAGGCCAGGCGCTGTGAAATGCTGCGGCGCAACAATCGGACAGCGCTCCAAAGCGGCAGGAGCAGTTGCGGTCTGCATTGGTGGGACTTGGGTTTGTCAAAGTGACAGTCACACTGCGAGCATTGTGGAAAATAAAAGAGAGGATGAACCGCCATAATTAACAATATAGCGTGCATACTGCATGCTGTGCTGGAAGTGCTGTGTCTGTCTCACTGAGCAACATCGTTTGACAAAGTGAAAGTCAGCCAGCGAGCCCGCCGGAGAGAGAGATTAAATGTGTACATTAAATTACTCCCCAAACCAAAAACCCCAATTTCCCATAGATCCCGTCAGGGGTTTTGGTTACTTTGTATATCATTTTTATAGATATATTATCTTTAAAAAAAATGTGTGGAAAAAGTATGCGTTGATTTGAAATATGAAGTAAAAGCATTTTAAATGCATTTCCAATGATTTGCGTTTTAACGGTATGCGAACCAAAAAATTGTGTTGTGATGGTTTTTGCGAACTAAACACTGTTGTAAAAAAACATGCGTAGTAATGCTTATCGTTGTAACGTCATATATTCTTCTGGGTTGTTAGACTCAGTAACTCGGCCTCCTCCATTACTGATACCTGGTGCATCAGTATCTCACGGGAAGAGTGAAGGTGCGACCATGTGTTACCTGTGGAATCCTGAGGGTCTCCTGAGAAACGAGGAATTACGGAGGACTTGATAACTTTGGTTCCAATTCCACTGGTCACTTCTCACTTCCCTCTGTGTCCTGAATTTCGTTGCGTGCACTGCCTCCACAAATGCGATGCAGTGCGCTCAACAAAATTAGTTTTATTCATTTATATGTTTACTTACCTGTAAAGCTCCGTAAACCATAGATTACTACCTCCAACCCTGCCCCTCCTCCTCCTCTCCATGTCACCGCCCTGCAGGTACACCCATTACCGACCGCGGCTGTATATATATATATATATATATATATATATATATATATATATATATATATATATATATATATATATATATATATATATATACATATATACATATATATATATATAAATATATATATATATGTATGTATGTATGTATGTATATATATATATGTATGTATGTATATATATATATATATATATATATATATATATATATATATATATATATATATATATATATATTCACTGAAAAAACCATAGGTTATAGGCCATATATAGTTAGGAATTTGCATTTACAAAACCTTGAAAATTCACTGAAAAAAACATTGGTTATAGACCATATATAGTTAGGGATTAGCCTTTTCAAAACCTTATTTTACTCACACAAAACCATTGAAATTTCATATATAGTTAGTTCCACTAACTATATATCGCGCACCCGCAATCCACTGCTGATGATGTCACATGAATGCCATCACTCATTATCTGGGTCTTCGATCTTGTGAATATTATGCACACAATAAGATGCTGTGTGAATTAGTGCAGTGGTGTTTGAATAACAATTACTTCATGTTTGCCAAAGATGTATGGAGGCAAGTACGGGGTGTGGCGATGGGATCGTGCTTCTCCCCCAGTTATGCATGCTTGCATGTAGGCTGGTGGGAGGAGCGCGGTCTCACCAATACTCCCGGTTTTGAAAAGGTTCAATATTGGAAACGGTTTATTGATGATGTGTTTTGCATTTGGGAGGGGGATGAGGAGAGCGCTAGAGTTTTTGTTGATGCTTTGAACCAGAACAATGACAATCTGTTCTTAACGGCCAACATCAGCAGAGAAAAAGCTGACTTTCTAGATGTACATGTTGCCATTACCAACAATACAATTACCACTTCATTGTATCGCAAACCAACGGCTGGCAACAGTATATTACACGCCAGCAGTAAGCATCCCCAACACGTCATCACCAATATTCCTTATGGGGAGTTGCTCAGAGTGAAGAGAATTAGCAGCACTCCGGAAACCTTTGAAAAAGAGGCACAGATCACAATGAATAGACTGAAAGCCAGGGGGTATAATGACAAGGTTCTCAACAATGCACTCAGGAGATGCCGAGCTAAATCTCGGGAATCCCTTCTGATTAGCGAAACTGTAGAACAGGAATCAGACAATCCTGCCCCTCGCCTTATATTGGCATTCAGCAGTCAAGAAAAACAGATAAGATCCATTGTGAAAAAGCACTGGTCAGTTCTTCGGACAGACAGTGTCTTGGGTGATATCATCCCCAATGCCCCCATAATAACATACAGAAAAGCACCAAGCATGCATAACTGTCTGGTCAAAAATAGCCCTGAGTTAGGTAATGGTAATGCCTGGCTCAAACATAAAGGTTTCTTTAAATGTTCCTCCTGTAGGGCTTGTAAATTTGGTGTTAATACATCACATTATGTCACACCGTTCAGCTCAAGGAAGAAAGCCATTCGGGGGTACTTTAACTGTCACAGTGAGTTTGCAATATACGTCCTGACGTGTACCTGTGGCCTACGATATGTGGGCAGTACAAAGTTACAGGTGCACGCCAGGATTTTGCAACACTTACGTGCCATTGTTAACAATGACAATACGTACCCAGTAGCACGTCATTTCAAGTCCACACATAACAATGACTTATCACACTTGTCTTATTATGTTATTGATGTGGTCGCGCCCCTAGTGCGAGGTGGCGACAGAGAAAGACTGCTACGCAAAAAAGAAACCGAATACATCATAGAACTAGACAGTAAGTACCCAAATGGGCTGAACACCACAGAAGATTTGCACCATTTGTTATAGTTTTACCACTATAATATTCTTATGAGGTTTTCTCCACATTTTTCTCCTCAAGGTCGTTCTGAAAATAACAAACTGATACCAGATGACGCCGACTTGGCATCAAATGGGAGTCCAGCAAGGATTCATATATCACACTGATCTTGAGGAGTTTGACTTCATGTAAATATTATCTCTCCATCAATTTCTGAAAATATTCTGATGACTAATGATTTTTCATGTCAACAAAGAATTTGTTTTTAATTCACGATTTTGCACTTTCACTATTTTTTTCAATAAGGTTTTATCACTAGTGGGTCAATTCATTCCCAGTGTAGCCATGATATAGATACATGTATATATAGATGTTATACATTTTCTTCCCAATCATAATTCACAACTTGGTACTCATATGTGTCCTTTTGTCCATCTTAATACTATGAAATTTTCACATTGGAGATGTAATAAGTGTATATTTATAAATAGGAATAGAGTGTATATATATTTTTGTAATATGTAAATATTTTGATATGTATAGGAATATATAGATTTTTACATGTATATATTTTTTCACACAATATGTGGATATAGTATATGGTTTCAATACTTTTATAGATGGAATTGAATTTATCGGACCAGTTTCAGCATTAAATGGAGGGATGTATATATGTTATGGTTGCATGTATATACATATTCTTTATACATGGTTATGGCTTTATGAGTTAATAATATTGCATTCATGCAGTTATAATTTTCTTTTTCTAAAAAAGAGCCGACACACTGGTTTTTATTACATGTGTATATAGAGGTGAGCACGTATTGTATATGTAACTACGTATTTTCTCTATGTCTACACCTTGTGACCCACGAAAATGGGTGGAGCATCACTAATTAAAAAAAATGTATAAAGTTGTAGCTGACCTGGTGCGCGGTGTGTGACCAAGGGCACTCGGTGCTCGAAACGCGTAACCAGTGAGGTTTGATTAAAGATCTCCTTGACTGCAGCCTTTGGGTCCGTGTCTTCGTTTTTCCACGACAGGAATGTGGTTATTGAAGATTACTCGGTTCATGTTACACGAGGAGCAGCTGTCCTCGTTTACGGAGCCCACTCGCCAGTAAGAGGTCGGGAGAGCAGCAGCTGCAAAGCAACGTTGGTTTCCGAGGAGGAATTCATTTCACCCGTACCCCCTGAGCAGAAGAAAAGAGCCTTCGTGTGGGCGGATGACAGCTTCCCTACAGCGGGTCCTAGTGGCTGGCGGCCGGTGAGCAGTGTCCAACCGGAACAAGGCGTCCATTCGGAATTCTCAGGTGGCGAGAACAGGCGAGCAGTCAAGAGACCGGCAGCGGCGTTTTGCCGCCGGGTTACAGTTTACAAGAACAAAAACCTCTCCAGTCGCACCATGTCAGCTAGTTTGGAGAGAGACAGGGAGGACGCCGCTGAAACACTCTTCAGCAATGTTCGAAGAAATATTTCAACAGCAAACGCGGCGAACAGTCAGCCCAGTGAAGCGCAGCGGGATGTCAAACAGCTGCTGAAAATTTTGGAGAAAAAAACCAAATCAGAGATCACGAAGTGGTGGGAGCACAAGTCTCTCACCAAATACGTTGAGGCCGGACGAGTTCCGCGAGGTCTGCGGATTATGCTGGCACCCAGCTTCGAGGACCCCAACCCAGCCATGCTTAAAGAATGGGGTGAGCTGAATTTGGACGCGTCAATGAATCTGGTGAAAGTATTAATTAAATACGCGGTCATCGACCGTGACAAACTGCTGGAGGACATTAAGGGAATTAATGAGCAGCTGGATGCAGTTACAGACCCGGAAACTAAGTTACTAATCACTAACATGCGCAAGGAAATTAGTGAGAGACTGAATAAACATGAGGAGCGCATTAAGGTGAGGAAAGTGCACAAGTTCGCGAGGGACTTGAAGGACTATGAGACAGGACAAATTTATACATTTGCCAGGAAGTACGATCGAGCAAAACAAGCCAAGCTGAGCAAACAAACGGTCAAGGCAGGAACCAGCAGCAACTCGGCGCAAGTTAATCAACAGGATGAGGGGATGGACAATTCAGATCCAGATACAGTCTCTCTGGCCAGCTCATCCAGTATGTCTCTGTCCGAAATTAGCAACACAGATACACAACCGGGAAGAATCTTAGAGATCGGTGAAGAGATGGATTTTTTAGTAGACGATCGGCTGCAAACCTTGCGTCCGAGGCACAAAAAGAACAACAACGCAAAAGGCGGAATGCAAGACGCCACGCAAGACGCAAAAGGAGAAAAGCAACAGCAGCCTCAACAGCCAAAGAAAAAGAAACAATGGTACAACAAGAAAAAGCAATAACGGATTGTACCATTACCAATCTCTCCGATGTTACCCTCACTGCGGCAGAAGAGCAATTATTGGCTCTAGGACTTAACTTTTGTCCAGAAAGTTCGTTTAACTACACCAGTACAAGAGCTGATGTTTTTAAGTTTATTCGGAAGCTTAAACTCAGAAAGTTCTTCGCATCCAAAAACACAACCAGAAATAGGGAGCGCACTGTGGGCACGTCAGCAAGCAGTAGTGCCATTGTCACAGCCACAACCACAGTTCCAGCAGTCCCAGCAGCGAGAGATGCTAGACTCTTACTTACCTTGTGCAATCTGGACAACTCGACGGCCTCACCACCGGTGGAGGATGGTGTCATCAATACACAAAGAGAACTGAGCAACGTGGATATTTGCCAAAAAGGAGCAGGCGAGAGTCCCTTCAAACCGGTAAGCACCTTTTTACCCGTCATGCCTAAAGATGCAATTGACATTTATCATGAGTGCGTGACGGAAGATTTAAAAAGACTTAACCGTACCATACAGGCACAAACCAGTAGAAACAATGCTAGGACCATACAATATAACATCCTTATGAAGAAACTTAGTCAAAATCAGGAAGTTGTTATTAACAAATCTGATAAGGGGGGTAATATTGTCTTATGGAAGAAAGAAGAGTACGTGACTGAGGCCATGAGACAGTTAAATGACCCTGCCTGCTATGAAAGATCGAATGGGATGGCCTACAAACGAGCCAAAGACAATCTAAAGAAAATGCTATTGTCTTATAAAAGAACCAATTTGATCTCTCAATCAGAATTTGACTATTTGCACAGAGAACATCCGGTGCTACCAAGATTGTATTTGATCCCAAAAATCCACAAGCAGAAAATCCCGACCCCGGGACGCCCCATCATAGCGGCTATAAACAGTGTGGGGGAGAATATCTCACACTACATAGACTATTTTCTGCAGGACATTGTCAAAGGTTTGCCTAGTTATTTAAAAGACACGGGGGACTTTCTAACCAAACTCAATTCCATCCAGTGGCGCCAAGAATGGTGTGTGATAACTTTGGATATTGAGTCTTTATATACTTCTATAAACCACACTCAAGGACTGAATGCCATCACTCATTATCTGGGTCTTCGATCTTGTGAATATTATGCACACAATAAGATGCTGTGTGAATTAGTGCAGTGGTGTTTGAATAACAATTACTTCATGTTTGCCAAAGATGTATGGAGGCAAGTACGGGGTGTGGCGATGGGATCGTGCTTCTCCCCCAGTTATGCATGCTTGCATGTAGGCTGGTGGGAGGAGCGCGGTCTCACCAATACTCCCGGTTTTGAAAAGGTTCAATATTGGAAACGGTTTATTGATGATGTGTTTTGCATTTGGGAGGGGGATGAGGAGAGCGCTAGAGTTTTTGTTGATGCTTTGAACCAGAACAATGACAATCTGTTCTTCACGGCCAACATCAGCAGAGAAAAAGCTGACTTTCTAGATGTACATGTTGCCATTACCAACAATACAATTACCACTTCATTGTATCGCAAACCAACGGCTGGCAACAGTATATTACACGCCAGCAGTAAGCATCCCCAACACGTCATCACCAATATTCCTTATGGGGAGTTGCTCAGAGTGAAGAGAATTAGCAGCACTCCGGAAACCTTTGAAAAAGAGGCACAGATCACAATGAATAGACTGAAAGCCAGGGGGTATAATGACAAGGTTCTCAACAATGCACTCAGGAGATGCCGAGCTAAATCTCGGGAATCCCTTCTGATTAGCGAAACTGTAGAACAGGAATCAGACAATCCTGCCCCTCGCCTTATATTGGCATTCAGCAGTCAAGAAAAACAGATAAGATCCATTGTGAAAAAGCACTGGTCAGTTCTTCGGACAGACAGTGTCTTGGGTGATATCATCCCCAATGCCCCCATAATAACATACAGAAAAGCACCAAGCATGCATAACTGTCTGGTCAAAAATAGCCCTGAGTTAGGTAATGGTAATGCCTGGCTCAAACATAAAGGTTTCTTTAAATGTTCCTCCTGTAGGGCTTGTAAATTTGGTGTTAATACATCACATTATGTCACACCGTTCAGCTCAAGGAAGAAAGCCATTCGGGGGTACTTTAACTGTCACAGTGAGTTTGCAATATACGTCCTGACGTGTACCTGTGGCCTACGATATGTGGGCAGTACAAAGTTACAGGTGCACGCCAGGATTTTGCAACACTTACGTGCCATTGTTAACAATGACAATACGTACCCAGTAGCACGTCATTTCAAGTCCACACATAACAATGACTTATCACACTTGTCTTATTATGTTATTGATGTGGTCGCGCCCCTAGTGCGAGGTGGCGACAGAGAAAGACTGCTACGCAAAAAAGAAACCGAATACATCATAGAACTAGACAGTAAGTACCCAAATGGGCTGAACACCACAGAAGATTTGCACCATTTGTTATAGTTTTACCACTATAATATTCTTATGAGGTTTTCTCCACATTTTTCTCCTCAAGGTCGTTCTGAAAATAACAAACTGATACCAGATGACACCGACTTGGCATCAAATGGGAGTCCAGCAAGGATTCATATATCACACTGATCTTGAGGAGTTTGACTTCATGTAAATATTATCTCTCCATCAATTTCTGAAAATATTCTGATGACTAATGATTTTTCATGTCAACAAAGAATTTGTTTTTAATTCACGATTTTGCACTTTCACTATTTTTTTCAATAAGGTTTTATCACTAGTGGGTCAATTCATTCCCAGTGTAGCCATGATATAGATACATGTATATATAGATGTTATACATTTTCTTCCCAATCATAATTCACAACTTGGTACTCATATGTGTCCTTTTGTCCATCTTAATACTATGAAATTTTCACATTGGAGATGTAATAAGTGTATATTTATAAATAGGAATAGAGTGTATATATATTTTTGTAATATGTAAATATTTTGATATGTATAGGAATATATAGATTTTTACATGTATATATTTTTTCACACAATATGTGGATATAGTATATGGTTTCAATACTTTTATAGATGGAATTGAATTTATCGGACCAGTTTCAGCATTAAATGGAGGGATGTATATATGTTATGGTTGCATGTATATACATATTCTTTATACATGGTTATGGCTTTATGAGTTAATAATATTGCATTCATGCAGTTATAATTTTCTTTTTCTAAAAAAGAGCCGACACACTGGTTTTTATTACATGTGTATATAGAGGTGAGCACGTATTGTATATGTAACTACGTATTTTCTCTATGTCTACACCTTGTGACCCACGAAAATGGGTGGAGCATCACTAATTAAAAAAAATGTATAAAGTTGTAGCTGACCTGGTGCGCGGTGTGTGACCAAGGGCACTCGGTGCTCGAAACGCGTAACCAGTGAGGTTTGATTAAAGATCTCCTTGACTGCAGCCTTTGGGTCCGTGTCTTCGTTTTTCCACGACAGGAATGTGGTTATTGAAGATTACTCGGTTCATATATATATATATATATATATATATATATATACATATATACATATATATATATATAAATATATATATATATGTATGTATGTATGTATGTATATATATATATGTATGTATGTATATATATATATATATATATATATATATATATATATATATATATATATATATATATATATATATATATATTCACTGAAAAAACCATAGGTTATAGGCCATATATAGTTAGGAATTTGCATTTACAAAACCTTGAAAATTCACTGAAAAAAACATTGGTTATAGACCATATATAGTTAGGGATTAGCCTTTTCAAAACCTTATTTTACTCACACAAAACCATTGAAATTTCATATATAGTTAGTTCCACTAACTATATATCGCGCACCCGCAATCCACTGCTGATGATGTCACATATTACATCATTCATGACATGGTTAGTGACATCACTGATGACATCACTGATGACATCTCAAATGACATCACTGATGACATCACTGATGACAACATCCAGTGACTGTATGTTTCTGTAAAGTTAAAATATGTCTTACATATTGAAGAATGAGTGGATGTATAAGTGTCTGGATGAAGGATTTAGTAGGTGCATGACTGACTGTATGAGTGAGTGATTAAATGTGTCTCACTGAGTGCATGGGTTAGTGACTAAACTGTTTTAATTTGTGCATCATTATATCTGTTGTTCTACAAACTGCTGCATATGTTGATCAGTAGCTATATGAGTAACTGTATGGGTTATTCATTGGTTGTCCAAGTATTTGTATGGGGAACTGAGTGTGTGTGTATGGGTGGCTGGGAGGTGTGTGACTCTGTACATAGATGTGTGAGTAGTTGATTCACTATATGTATGGGTTCAAAAGTGCATGTGGAAACAGCTGTATGGGCGGTTGACTGTGCATGAGTGTATTAGTGAGTGAATGGATATCTCAGTGCTACATGTCAAATTGAATTGAATTGAATTGAAAAATAATTTGTATTGCGCAGAACAATAACCCGCAGGTATCAAGGCGCCTAACAGAAGATCAGAGAATGATCAAGAAAACTTAGGACCCTAAACATAGGCTTGCTTGAAGAGAAGGGTTTTTAAGGCAGTGCGGAAGTTCTGAAGGGACGGGAGAGATCTCAAGTCCAAAGGGAGTTCGTTCCACCATTTAGGAGCAAGGGTGGAGAAGGCTCTGCCTCCCCACTTGGCTCTTCGTACACGGGGGGCTGTCAAAAGCAGTTTACCAGAGGAGCGCAAGTTCCTTTGAGGGACATAGTGGGAGATGATGGATCCTATTCCAGTGTCACTCTTTTTAGCAATGGCTCTATAGGTCATACAAAGGACCTTGAACCGGATTCGATATTCCACCGGCAGCCAGTGCAGTGTTTTCCTGGCTGCAGTGGCCGAGGAGCGTCTGGGTAAGTCCAGAACAAATCTAGCTATGGCGTTTTGGACTACCTGTAAGCGCTGCAGCTGTCCTTTATTAAGTCCAGCATACAGCGCATTACAATAGTCCAGACGCGAGCCGATCAGAGCAACAGCTAATTGTTTTCTTGCCTGGAGAGAGAGATATTTCCTGACCCTGCGCAGAGTGTGGATCAAGCCCCAACAGGTGGAAACAGTTCTGCTCACCTGGTTGCCTAAGTCAAGGACAGGATCTATTAACACCCCGAGATTTTTAGCAGAAGATGTGGGGGAAGGGCAAGTTCCAAGGGAGTCAGGCCACCAGTTGGCTGACCAGATGTTTTCTTTCCCCCCAAACACCATCACCTCTGTCTTCTCCCCATTCAGTTTCAGAGAGTTCTGGATCATCCATTGACCAACCGCCTCCATACAAGATCTAAACTTGGAGGCGATTAGGTCATCTGAATGGGGAAGAGAGACGAGGATTTGAGTGTCGTCTGCGTACGAGACTACCTCCATCCCAAATGATCTTATTAATTTGGCTAGTGGGGTAACATAGATATTAAAGAGGGTCGGGCTAAGAGCCGACCCTTGAGGAACCCCACATAGCAGAGGATGGGATGGAGATAGAAACTCCCCAAGCTTGACTCTTTGTTCCCTCCCCGTGAGGAAGGAGGTCAAGAGATCCAGGGCTGCGTTCTTCACCCCCACCTCCCTCAGCCGAGATGTAAGTACTGAGGGGGAGAGGGTGTCGAAAGCCGCAGGTAGATCTAGCAGGACTAGGAGAGAGGTCTGGCCCTCATCTACTGAAGTGCGGATCTTGTCAAGCACGATGGTGAGGGCTGACTCGGTGCTAAATTCTTTCCTGAATCCATGCTGAGAGGAGTCTAAGCATCCCGAGCTTTCGACAAAGGCAGCAAGATGCTTGTTAAGATGTGTTTCAAGCATCTTAGCAGGAGCAGGGAGCAGGGAAATAGGCCGGAAGTTTTTTAGGACCCCTGGATCCAAAGAGGCCTTTTTCAGCAGGGGTTTCACTACCGCCTTCTTCCACTCTGCAGGGAAAACGCCATCTCTAATAGCTAGATTCGTTATCTCTAGCAGCGGTGGTAAAAGGGTCTCCCTACACAGTTTGATGACCTTCAGAGGGCAGGTATCCAAAGGTGAACCAGACTTAGTCTTGGCTAACAAGAGCTCAAGGTCTTGCAAGGCCAGCGGGGGAAAGGTGTCCAGAGTGCAAGAAGGGGAGAGTTCAATGATGGTCGAACTCGTCTCTACGCTGGGTATAGAGGCACTAAGGACAGCTCTTTGTTCCTCAAGGGCTAGGTGAATGTTCTGAATTTTAGAATGGAAAAAGGAGGCGATCTTGTTACAGAGATCCTGCGAAGGGATGACAGGGTCAGGGACTTGCAATCTGACCAGGGAGTCTACAGTTTTAAAAAGTTCCTTCGGGGAGGAGAGCGAGGAAGTCGCGGTCACAAAGTATTCTTGTTTGGCCTGCAGAATTTCAGCCTTGTATTTTTTAACAAGAAGTCGATGAGCTTCCTTATTTTTGAAGTCCCAACTAGCGTGCCATAACCTCTCCTTTCTCCTCACTTCTTGCCTAAGAAGCCTAAGGGATTCGGAGTACCAGGGGGCGGACGGTCTCTTTCTAGCGCGGCGTCGGGATTGTTCTGGGGCTAGTTGATTCAGGGCCTCAGTAGTGATCTGTTCAAAGTGAGCGACTGCGGTCTGTACGCTATGTAGGCCAGTGGTAGCAAGGCTTGCAGCCCAGGGCACAAAGGAGTTGCTATTGATATTCCTAAAGTTTCTAGTGGTCTCTATAGTATGGTTCCCCAATTTACGGGAGTTCACCCGTTGGTGATTCAGAAGGAAATGAACCGCCAGATGGTCGGACCAGGAGAGATGGATCGTATCCTTGATGATCAAGCGGGGGTCATTGGAGAAGATGCCATCCAGAGTGTGTCCTGCACGGTGAGTGGCTCCGGTGACACGTTGCGTAAGCCCACAAGATTCAAGGGCCTCAGTGAGACAGGAGGTGTCAGAGAGGTCATGCCGCTCTAGGTGGTAGTTAAAATCACCCATGATGGAGAAATTAGCTTGACCAAAATGAGGTTCAAGAGATTGAAGAAGGTGGTGCGTAAAGAGGGTTCTCGAGCCGGGGGGACGATAAATTAAGATACCGTTAAAGAAGGGGCGTTGCTCTTCCTTTATAGTAAAATAAAGAGCTTGGAAACTATCAGGAAAATCAATCAGGGGTACAGTGTGGCATTGAAGGTGATCTTTGTAAAGGATCGCTATCCCCCCTCCAACTCGTCCCTGTCTATCAAGTCTGGCCAGGCAGTAGCCTTCCGGGACAGCCTCTATTAGATCAGGGTCGGAGGAGTCCTTAGCCCAGGTTTCGGTCACAAACACTAGGGTGGGCGTTCTGTCCAGTACCATCTCCTTAAACATCACCTTGTTCTTGATAAGGGAGCGGGAGCATAAGTAAGTACATATGTAAAACACAGTACATGTGAGAGTTGACATATATAAATAACTGTGCATAAGAGCCAGTGAATGTGTGAGTGGCTGTATGGATCATTGTGAACATGTATCAGGGATTGTATAAGAGAATAAAGTAAATATGTGTTAGTATATGTTTGAATAAGTAAGGTGTGTATAACTGTATAGTTGAGAAAATGGAGGTGTGATTGATTTTTTGCATAACTGACTAGGTGTGTGAGTAACTCCATGGATGAGTGACAGTCTGTGACTGTCTGTTTACACTGATTGTATCTAAGGTTATATTAGAGTCTGAAGAGGTTCATGGTATTATCACATGAATGATATCATCAGTGATGTGATCAGTCATGTCAAATGAGGTGTTATCAGTGATTTTATCAGTGATGTCATTTGAGATGTCATCAGTGATGTCATTTGAGATGTCATCAGTGATGTCATTTGAGATGTCATCAGTGATGTCATCAGTGATGTCACTAACCATGTCATGAATGATGTAATATGTGACATCATCAGCAGTGGATTGCGGGTGCGCGATATATAGTTAGTGGAACTAACTATATATGAAATTTCAATGGTTTTGTGTGAGTAAAATAAGGTTTTGAAAAGGCTAATCCCTAACTATATATGGTCTATAACCAATGGTTTTTTCAGTGAATTTTCAAGGTTTTGTAAATACAAATTCCTAACTATGTATGGCCTATAACCTATGGTTTTTTCAGTGAATTTCATTGGTTTTTTAATAGCAAATATCAAAAGCTGTAAAATGTCAAGTACGTGATAGGTAAAAACTTTTCCGTGTTTATGCACGCTGATGTGCTTTGAACGCTGCCCCCCTCCCCTCTTTTCTCTTAGTAGTACTCTCTCTTTGCAGATAGTGAAGAGTAGTTAACGCAGGCCTTTACCCCCGTTGTAATCCGTCGTGCCTGCTTGTCTCTCCATTTGATTGATTGTTATCCAAGCATTTACTGTTTTACAATTGATTCTCTTTGGTTCATTCTCTATTTACAAACAAGCACAAAGTCGCAATACTCTGTTTAGTCTTTGCAGATAGTGAAAAATCGTGTAAAAAAATAAAATTAATCCAGCAAAATCAGTAGGCCACTAATTGGATCTCTTTTTGACCTCGCTAAAATAGAAATATTAGGAACAACCCTTCATGAGAAATACGAAAATAGTGAGATGAACTGAGCTCCACACCATGAGGGCTGCAAGACAGCTCGGCTCCGTCACCCACCCCGCCCAAAATAACGACAAACCCTATGCAAATATTAAAAATATAGACAACACACCAGCAAAGAAACAGGGTAAAACATTTTATTAAATAACTATTTACATAACTATTTTATACTTTTTATTGCCCGATCCGGCTAGCTCAATCGATCGAGCATGAAACTCATGCACTCTGATAGCAAGCGTTGCTACTGATGCTATGCAGACCAAAACTGGTTTTCAGTTTGTACATTTTTCTAGATTTTTCCATCCAAGGTTGGTTGAGTTTGTAGAACGATGGCTTCAGATTTTCAACATACGGTATGGTGGCGCGGACTGGGAGGGGGCGCTTCGCTCCTGCCCCCTCCCCAAGTAAGATTTTCATACGTGAAAGTACGTTAATGGTTTTGGTCCCTGAGTTGCTTCAAAGTCACTGCCATTCTCAAATGGCATAAGTTCTGGATGTTGGGTGCCATAGTTCAGAGTTCTGAGCAGCGCTTGTAACACTGTCTGAAGCTTATTTCCACCTACTGCAGCTTCACTATTCTCAAAGTAAGTGAGTGTCGTTTGTGGACCTGACTGCATTTGAAAACAATGTGATATGGTACCTCCCTAAACCGCTTGACGGAGGCCCCCGAGGGGCGGTGTGATGGCACGGACTCGGAGAAGACGCTTGGCTCCGACCCCCTCCCCAAGTCTTATAGCACCGGTTTAGCCTGAGATCGCCCCCGACATAGGCGGCCGGCTCCCGGGGTCCGGCGGAACTTTTTGCCTTTTGATGACTCTTCTATTCTGGACCTTGTCCCACAATCCGTTTGACCTGAAGACACGCTGTAGTGGGGCGCCCCTTTACCGTTTTAGTTGCCATTCCGCCCGCTTTTGCTACACTGTGCCTCTTCCGCCATTCAGCTGTTTACCGCCCGCTCTTGCGACTACAGCGTCTCGCTCACCATGTAGTTGAGTTGCTCCCGCTCTTGCGATGCAACGATAGGCGACTGCCACAGGACTCTCAAAATGGCGGCCGGCTCTTCAGATTTGGGCGTGGTCCACTAAAATGGCCCTGGGACACCTTGGAACTCGGACGCTTCCCTGATAGGGCTTGGGTCCCATTCTCGAAAGCGTCCCCTCAGCCGTGAAGATTCTACAAAAGTCTTGGGGGCCCCCGACTCCCGCAGGCTTCTGGTGGGGAGCGGCTGCCATGTCTGCTCGTGGAATGGCCACGACGGAGCTACGAGATGGTAGTGCTCTCATGCTGACGCCAGCTTTAGTCTGAAACATCCAGAAACACTGTAGACTACCAATTCGATCAGTTCCGGTAGCGCCCCAACATGACCCGGTAGAGAAGAACTTGCCCTCCCCTCTATGACTGATGGTTCTTGTTGCCTGTCCCCTCTGTTGTCATTTTACAGAACTTTTTGGACTGCTGAAAGGGGTTGTGTTCCGAACGCTGGTTGGTGGAGACATTTTGACTATATTCTTGACCTACGTTGTCGCGTAATGCGTTATATGACACGCCACGTTAGCGCACCCGGAAGTGATCCGGGGCGCGGCGCGCAGCGCGTAACGTAAGCATAACAGGTCATGTGACTTGTTAATAAAACTTTTTATTGGTTCATTTTACTTTTGTTATTTTAATAATGAAAAGCATGGTCATATGACCTAAAAAATACGCTTTTTATTGATTTCGAACTTTTTTTTTAATAAGATATATGTTATAATATTCCAGGCTAATGTACTTTCCCGGAAAATTTACAACTGTCCTGCAAGTAAAATATATTCCTTTTTCGAGAAAAAGGGCGTTTCTTCGTTCCATGACGGAGCCGTTGAGTAAAAGAGACTCGGCCTGCTGTCTTACTCGCCGATACGCCTGATTATCAGATTCTTATCGATCACTTTATGTTGCAGGAGTAGAAAACACAACTGCCCTTGACCATTTATCTTTACTGCGTTCCTACATATTATACCTTTTATCCGTCATGTAATTGGACTGCTTTATTTCACTTGCCTTTTACTGATTCTAAAACAGTGAATAAAAGTAAAAACTTTACCAATGTAAATACTACTACCATGTTTTGTTTTAAAAACCTTTATTGTGAAAATGTCAGTATACAAATAAGGGCCTATAACCACGTGGGCCGGCCACGGAGCAAACTGAAATCGTATATGATGAGGAGACATTTACATTATAGAGGAACGTAATGAACGAGCCATTAGGTTGCAAGAACTAAGGTGTCTAACAGTTGCGGAATCGGTGGACGCACATTTTGTAATTAAAATACGACAGGGCCACTTACAAAAAAGTTATCTAGATATACATTTGCGTGCAAGTACCATGGGTGACGTTAATTCGAACTTTCAATAGTACAGTAATCAATAACACATCAGAACTTAATATCAATAGGGATGTCGAAATATTCAATCAATTCTCGTCCCCGCCCGCCATGAGCATCAAAACTGCATTCATATTTCGTGATATCAACGTTGTTCAACCAGTACACAACAAGGAGTTACGAGTCCCGTTTATACCGGCGCCATTTTGGGCGAGGCCGGGCAGGTCCAAGATATAGTCAAAATGTCTCCACCAACCATCGGCCAGACCAGAACCCCTTTCGGCCCTTTATGCTACAAGATGGTGTCTTCCATTCAGAAAATATTGTTGGCAGCATTTTGAAAGGAAAGATAAACAGCCGTTCTCCTAGTGAGTCTCACATTGTTACAATTAGGAAGAATGTTGAAGAGTAATATGTGGAAAATCTGAAGCCATTTTTCTACAAACTCTCAATCAGCCTTGGATGGAAAAAAAAATCCTGAAGAATGTACAAACTGAAAACCAATTTTTGTCTGTTTAGCATCAACAGCAACGCTTGAGTCAGCTTTGTGTCAAGCCGCCATTTTCATTCAATCAATAGCGTCCCCCTGCACACATTCAGGGACCTGGTCGTGTCTTCAGGTGAAACGGATTGTGGGACAAGAAGAAGAAAGGAAAAGGAAAAAAGTTCCGCCGGACCTCGGGAGCCCGCCGCCTATGTCATGGGCGATCTTTGGCCACACCAGGGCAATAGTGAAGCTGCAGCAGGTGCAAATAAGCTTCAGACAGTCTTCAACTTAGTCTGATTCTTATAATAAGTGCGCCGACAACACACACAAGTGAAATTAGGCCTCTCACTTGAATTCATTTGACTTTCGGCGCAGCATTGTAGGATGGCCACACCAGTGCGGCAACTTGCTGGACACAACCTCGGTGCCATCCGGATCTCGGCGCCTTCGAGTCACTGTACCGCAAGAGTGACCGAAACTCAGCTGGACACGCCGTCTTTCGGCGCAGCATTGTAGGATGGCCACACCAGTACGGCAATTTGCTGGACACCACCTCGGTGCCATCCGGATCTCGGCGATTGTGCTGCCTTCGGCCTACTGTAGCCGCAAGTGCGGACGCAACTCAGTTGGACGGCGAGTGAAAAGATAAGGGGCGCCGCACTGCAGCCGAGGAGCCTCCATCTTGGGGGAGACGCACAGCCCCCACTGACTGACGCGACCTCACAGGCCAATGGGGCGCCCCACGCCGACTTTCGGCGCAGCATTGTAGGATAGCCACACCAGTGCAGCAACTTGCTGGACACTAACTCGGTGCCATCCGGATCTCGGCGCGTTGTGCTGCCTTCGGCCTATTCGCACACCGGTCCGCTACTGACGCCGCCTCACGTGCCAACGGATTTTCTACGCTTTTTGTAGCCCTATGCCGCATAACAGGTCATGTGACTTGTTTATAAAACTTTTCATTGGTTCATTTTACTTTTGGTTTCCTAAAGATGGAAGGCTTGGTCATATGACCTAAAACTAATACTTTTCATTGGTTTAGAACATTTTTTTTTCCCAAACGATGAAAGCCCCACCTTGTTTCTGGATGATTCAGACTGAAGCTGGCGTCACCATGAGAGCACCACCATCTCGTGGCTCCGTCGTGGTCATTCCGCGAGCAATCATGGCAGCCGCTCCCCACCGGAAGCCTGCAGGAGTCGAGGGCCCCCAAGACTTTTGTAGAATCTTCACGGCTGAGGGGACGCTTTCGAGAATGGAGCCCAAGCCCTAGCAGGCAGGCGTCCGAGTTCCAAGGTGTCCCAGGGCCATTTTAGTGGACCAGGCCCAAAACCGAAGAGCCGGCCGCCATTTTAAGAGTCCTGTGGCAGCCGCCTATCGCTGCACTGCAAGAGTGGGAGCAACTCAACTACATGGTGAGCGAGACGCTGTAGCCGCAAGAGCGGGCGCAACTCAGCTGGATGGCCGCCACCTGGGGAGGCCCGTTCACGCCGCTTCCCCCACGCCCCCCCCGGGCCGCCCCACGCCAATTTTCGGAGCAGCATTGTAGGATACCAAAACCACACGGCAGTTTACTGGACATCACCTGGGTGCCATCCACATCTCAGCGCGTTCTGCTGCCTTGGGACTATTCGCACAACAGACCGCTACTGACGAGGCCTCCCCCCGCACCACCCGGGACGCCCCACGCTGTTTTTCTGAGCTGCATTGTAGGATCCCAAAAACCAGTGCGGCACCCAGGTGACATCACCTGGGTGCCGTCCAGAACTCAGCACGTTGTGCTGCCTTGGGACTATTCGCACAAAAGACAGCTTCTGACCATTGTTGCTTTTTTTTGTCAAAAATGTTTAAATGTTTGTTACAGTTTTTGTTCCGTTCGTTATATTTAAAAGTTAATAAAGTTTTATAATCCCACTTTGTTGGAGTGCTATATATTTTTAAAAAATCGGGTGAATGGGGCCTTGAATCGGGTTATTGTCATGTGTGGGCTTTGCAAGTGTACTGCTACAGGATCGGACATTTCAAACTCAAATGCACGTTCTTTTTCTTACCTTTCCGAAGCATGGAGCGCAATAGCAGGCAGAGAAAGGGTGATGCAAGTGTTGAACACTGCCTGGCCTGGCAAGTTGCTGGCAGTGCCCCCCCCCCCCCGCCCGCTCCTGAAAGAGGACACACACACACCGCCGCCCCGAGTACTTCACAGATCTTTAAAAGACCATGCGCTTGTTCATGAGGCTTAAATGGTTTATCACCCCTTCTAGAACCCCTGCATCGACCCTCTGACGTTTCCTGGAAGAATTACCACGTAACACAATACCAAGCCTTGTCAGCTGAAACCCCCGAGGAATCGTGGGGCATATTATCAAGGGGGTTTATCTCCGCTTTTTTGGCTTTAAAAGCCAAGAAAGCGGAGATAAAATTATCTCCCTATTACCAAGCTGTCGCTAACACCAGTTAGTGACAGCTAAAAGGAGATAGCGACCATCTTGGGCCCCGCTTTGCATGTCAGTGATATTTATCACTAATGACATGCAAAGTGGGCGTGCCAAGATGTTAGCAACTGGAAACAGTCCCTAACATCGCTATCTCCTATTACCAACTTTTGGAGATATTCGCGCTAAGCGCGAATATCTCAAAAAGCTAACACCTGCCCTGAGCAGTTCTTAGCCATGTTATCCAATGGGAGGTGGATAACATGGCTAAGAGCATTTGCTCGATAATGCATGAATATCGCTGACTTTTCAGCGATATTCATGCATTGCGGCCGTTTTTTATCGCATTTGCGATAAACCTTGCTAATAGCAAGGTTTATCTGCGATAAAAATCGCCGATGTGCGGCGATAATTTTTGTCTCTAAACAAGTTAGAGACAAAAATTATCGCTAGTTGTTGGTAATATGCCCCCGGGTTTTTGCTTGCAGAAATCGGGAGGCGGGAGACTAGCACTGAAATCAGTAGTCTCACGCCTGAATCGGGAGGGTTGGCATGTCTGGATTCTCTACAGCTGGGGCCATAAACTACATCCGCAGGGCTAGGTGATAGCCTGGGACCGGCCTGGCATCTAAAATGGCTGCCGTGCACGACAAAATTGTGGCATTGGAAAAAAGGCAAGATGGCGCAGACAATGTTTATCAATAAGGATTCATTTATAACAAAATATTTTATCGCACTGACAAATTGGCGGTCAACACTTCCTGATTTCCATCGAATCGAACGTTAACAGACGTCACGCAGCAAAAAAAAAAAAAGCTCACGCACAGCCGCTGGAAGACATGTATCAACATATATGAGCCTCCTCAGCCACCCTCAGAAAACATAAGGGATTAGGATACGTCTCCCGCACCCCCTTATACCTAGTAATTTAATTAAAACGAAACACAAAATGGCGAATTCCCGTTTCGCTACCAGTTTGCGACCCGGTTCGCGGCCCGTGAAGCGCTTCTACCGTGAAAAATATTTTTTTTTTATTTTCCCCACGGGACCCTTTAATAACCCCAACAACATTCCTAGGGGGTCAAGAGGGGTATACCTTGCCCCCTTTCATTAAATTCCCCCTTCATTTTTCACCTCTTCTTCTCTCTCGATCCTACCGAGAGATAAGATGGCGGCCGCTCCGGACTGTTTAGAATGTTGACAGACACCGGGGAGCCAATCAGCTTCGCATCGCAAAGTTCCGTTTCGCGAAAAGTAAGCGGACCGGAGCGCAGCCCGGAGCGCTGTTACAGATATATATCTTGTTTTGAAAGTTAATTTCTCAAAATTCACTGGAGCACATATATTGAGACCTAGCAAAGGCACATCGGGCTAACAGTCCCTACAATTTTGCCAAGTTTCGTGCAAATCCATTCAGCCGTTCGAGCTAAAAGTGAGGCCAAAGGCCCTATGGAAATTAACATGGGAAAAACGCGTTTTGGGACCCCCCTTTTTTCTCGGCCCCCCCTTGACGAATCCCCCCCAAATTTTCAGGGGCTGCTCAGAAACAAAATGTGCCATTTTCCTGAAAATTTCAGCCGATTCCGTCCACAAACGCCAAAGTTTTTAGACATAGAATTTTCAAAAGTTCCATAGACAAATAATCCTAACTATATATACCTACTGGCGAACGCCAGTAGGTAATATATATATATATATATATGACAACCAAGTCCTTGAAAAGCACGAAGTAGGGCAAAACTCCACCCAGCGCCTTGAAACCAGGAACGGACCGCAACAAAAGGTAAATTCTTTAAAGTGCAATTTTATTTTCCTCCAACATGACGCGTTTCAATCAGGGTGCCCCGGCCTTGATCACATGACATGCTTAGAGAGCCCACGCCCTTAAATAGCACATGGCTACATTAGAAACACTTCCAACAATTCATAGAAATAGAGAGCAGACTTTACAAATAAAGTGCTAAATAAATAACACACAATATTATCTGCATTCGTTATTTACAGTGTCAGTTCCGGGGCTAGTGCCCATATTGACAATAAATAGCAGCAAGTACCTTTCTCATATTTTTTAAAATTTCTTCGAAGGAGAAAAAGAGCCAACATTAAGGTACACCCAAAGTGTGATGACTAAGTACAGAAAATAATTCCAATACTTGTCCAAAATATCAAATTAAAATCAAATAAGCGGATGCAAATATAAAGCAAAATAGCAAACCACGATGTCAAAAACTCTAAGTGATTTTTTCAAAATATTTGAGCAGATCTTAAGCAATGTTTCTAAAATCTGAAATGTAACAATCATCTGTAGAAAATTCAGGTCACGATAATTAGATTTATAATTGGAGAATTCATTACACCCCTGCCAGAGAAAAATACTAGTAAAACTAAGAACCTAGTTAAACTAATAAAACTCTTCAATATTAGATGAAATTCATAAAACCAATTAATACAATAAATACTTCATCATGATACCTAAAATTCAACATTGAAATATATAAACACAGATATTTAAAAAAAACAAATTGAATATCTATTATAATTTCATTAAATATGCAACAGAGCCACAGAGAATAGTTAAATGTCATCATAGAAATAAAATATTTCTAAATAAATTTAGAAATAGCAGACTATACTTTACAGTTTAAAGGCAATTTGCTAAATCCTCTCCAGTATTTAGACCGTTCGGCATTTTGGTATTTAGAAGTACAATGTATTGACTTTCAAGTTGACGCAATTTCTTTTCCCGATTCCCTCTCCTTATGGATTTGGGAACGGAGTCAATAACATAGTATTTCAAATCCTGAAGATTATTTTGATGCACTAATTTAAAATGTCGGGCAACCGGGTAGGAAGGATCCGAATTAACGATTGCCCGCAAGTGCTGCAAAATGCGATTAAACACAGGAAGTTTAGTACTGCCGACATAGAAGAGCTGACAGTTGCATTCACAAATATAAACTGAAAAATATGTTTTACATGTAAAATAGCCTGCAATTTGGTTGGACATATTACAAAAAGGATCTACAAAGGTTTGTTTATTAATCCCAAACTTACATGCACGGCATGAACTGCATTTGAAAAACCTTTCTTATTTGTTAGCCAGTTAACAGGGCTAACTGTCTCAGGGCTTGTTCTAACCAAAGCATCCCTCATAGAGGGTGCTCTCCTGAAAGTAATTGTTGGTTGTGCTGCAAGTTCGGGAGCTAATGTCAAATCCGTTTTTAAAATAGGCCAATATTTGCTGACAATTTTTCTTATTTCTCTGTCTTGGCTGCTGAACGTAGTAATAAGTCTCACCACAGGTTTAGCTGAAACAACTGGATGTATAGTCGCTTCATCTAAATGAAGTGCATCATCCGATGCTGTCCCTTTCCTTATTTTAGCCAATGCAGTTTGTAAGATTTTAGGGTCATACGCTCTGGCAAGAAACCTATCCATAGACTCAGTGAGACAAATGTTCAAATCATCTTTACTGCTGCAGATTCTCTGAATTCTTAAAAACTCCCCATAAGGGATACTTTTAATAAGGTGCTTAGGATGAGCACTACTGGCATGGAGTATAGAATTTCCAGATGTGATCTTTCTGTGTAGTTTAGTACAAATAACATTCTCTTCCACATAAATCTCAACATCTAAAAATTCGACTTTTATGTTACTGATTTGATCCGTGAACTCAAGATTTAGCGAGTTCACATTGATCTTGTTGACAAACTCCAAAGCAGATTCTTTGGAGCCCTTCAAAATAACACAAACGTCATCGATGAATCTCCACCATCGAATGACGTGATCAGAGAGCTCTTTTTAGAAGGTCTGGGCCAGGACGTGCTTCTCCCACCAGCCTACGTGTAAACACGCATAGCTAGGGGAGAAGCACGCCCCCATTGCAACACCTCGTAGCTACTGATATAATTCCTTATTAAAAATAAATAAGTTATTAGTTAGACAAAGTTCTGTCATACACAGCAGCATTTTGGTGTGTTCATTATAGCAAACATTTCTGACAGATAAAAAATGATCTATAGCATTTAAACCAGCCTGATGATCAATACTGGTGTATAAAGAACAGATGTCCATCACTAAAAAGTGATAATCATCTTCCCATTGGACCTCCTTTAATCTTTCCAGAAAATGGCCTGTAACCCTGATAAACGAAGGAAGGTTAGTAACATAATCATGAAGAAAAAAATCAACATATTTTGGCATAGCCTCCAATAAGCTACCTTGGGCAGAAATTATTGGACGCCCTGGTACTGGGGTGACTTGTTTATGAACCTTAGGTAAAAGGTACAGTGTGGGAGTAATAGGGAACTCAGTTTAAAAAAAATTGAATTCATCTTTATTAATTAAACCCTCCCTCTTCCACTGTGAGAGTTCGTTTAGAACCTGTTCTTTGATTTTAAGCAAAATAGGGAAGGCTTCCAACTTGAAACAACTAGCGTCACTCAGCTGTTCCTTAGCCTCCTCCATATATGCTGCACGCGGCCAGAGAACAACATTCCCGCCTTTATCGGATTTGTTAACAATGATATTTTTATCTCTGCCAATTTTATCCATAAGGCGTGAATATTGTTGTTGTCTGTATTGTCTATGTTTATTTTTAGACAGGCATGTTCTGTGGAGGTTGTTAAGATCATCAACCGCACAATCACCAAATACATCAATTGCATCTCTAACTATGATGGGCATAAATGCTGAAGATGGACGCAAATGAGTTAGGGCAGCCTTACCAGTAGTAAAGCCCATACCTATTAAGTCCTCCTGAGTGCTAGGAGGTCTCGTATCATTATTTCAGCCAATTCATTCACAGTTCTTAGTATTGGGACATCAGAAATCTGAAACACAGCACTAGGTTGACTTGCTGCATCAACAACTGAAACTCTAGAATTTACATTTTTCAATCTATGAAATTCTACTAACTTACGCTTTCTAATAAATTTAAAGACGTCAATTCGAGATTGAACATATTTAAAGTCTTTTTTTGGACAAAAAGAAAGTCCCAAAGCCAGTAATTGGAGCTCTGCAGTGTTTAATTCTAGTTCAGTCATATTGATTACAGTATTAACAGTTGCTGTATTAACTGCTTCTGTGTTCTCCTCTGTAGCTTTTAATTTCTTTTGTTGAATCCGCCGGGCTTTCCGCCTTTCTTTGCATTGTTTGTTCCTCCGGCGGCATTTTGAAATTGGGGTTGTACGCGTGGTATTCTCGGCCTGAGTGTTGGCCGACGGTCCTCGATCATAAACCCCAATTCTTCAGAAGGGATGAAACTTGGAGGCTCATGAACCATTATGAGTGGCGAATCAGTAGGAATGGACTCCACACTACTTGAGAAACAACTTTCTCCAGAAACAGATGCTACATCGGTACCTTGATTAATAGACATTAGGGGTGGCTGGTTCTTCTTTGTCGCTAGTTTCTTCACTGTATCAAAACATTTTGCGAATGTGAAAATACGACCTGTCTCATAGTTGCGCTTATGCGCGCAAACTTTGTGATCTTTTTATTCATTATCACATTCTCATGTTTATCCAAACGTTTTTGAATCTCCTCTCTGCCTTTTTTAACCAGATCCTTTTGGTCAAGAGCATCCAATTCGGCAATTCATACATCAATTTGAGCCACAATCTCATTGCGATCAATTTCTGCATATTTCACTAACATGCAAACCATGTTCATAGAACATTCCAAGTTGTTCATAGCCCATTCCTTTAATATAAATGGGTTGGGATTTTCGAAAGAAGGAGCTATAAGTACTCGTAAGCCCCTTGGCACTCTCCCTGCCTCCTTATACTTTTCAAGAGATTTTCGCTGCCACCATTTAGTTAGCTCATTGCGCTGCAGTTTTTCCAACTTTTTAAGCAAGCTTTTGACATCCTTTTGCTCTGTTGTTTGCACCTTGTTCTGTTGACCGGTAACAGTTACCACCGGCATGTCGGCAAACATTGCATCCGCATGTTCGTCGTGGCTTCTCAGCACGTCTGTTGTTGACGCCATAGCGTAATTTCAGGAATTGATTTATGCACAATTTTATAAATATGTCTTAAGCTGAAAAGAATCCCTCTTTTTTTTTCATAGGCAACGCCTGAGCCCAGAAGTCCAGAAGTGCTACTTTTGCCAGAGAGAGAGAGAGAGAGAGAGAGAGAGAGAGAGAGAGAGAGAGAGAGAGAGAGAGAGAGAGAGAGAGAGAGAGAGAGAGAGAGAGAGAGAGAGAGAGAGAGAGAGATATATATATATATATATATATATATATATATATATATATATATATATATATATATATATATATATATATATATATATATATATATATATATATATATATATATATATATATATATATATATATATATATATATATATATATATATATATATATATATATATATATATATATATATATATATATATATATATATATATATATACAGGTAAATCCCTCCTCAAAAGAGGAAAGAAGCAGCAGCCCAGAGGGGAAGTGTAAGGATGGGCTTTATTAAAATAATAACAGTCTGGTGGCTGCGAATGCATTTTGGCGCATTAGCCTTCCTAAGCGCCCAACACCTGACAGAAAGACTCGAAAAGCCAACCAGCCGCTCGTTGATAATGGTGCCACTCCGCTCCTCCCCCATGCGATTCCGCTCACCTGTTGCGGTGCAGTGTGTATCAGCGCACCACAACCCCCAGAATGCATCATGCTTACACAATCCAGGCTGGTGTGATGGTGAAGGGTAAATGATGTTCCAAAGTGGTATAATAAGTCGGAGGCGAGGAAAAAGCAGCAGGGTTTGATAGGCTGATTTGGGTTGTTCCATTAAAACAAAGTCACTCCTTGGGCCCCCTCAAACTGTCAGTCCTTCAGGCAGGGCGAAAATAAGAGCAGGGGCTTGGTGCCCAAAGAGAGGTATTTCGACCTCAACCACCCTGATCACCATGCGAGAGGGACGGGTTCCGGACGAATCCATAACTGGGAACAGAAGCAGGTAGCCGTGAAGCTAACCAGTGAAGTCCGGACCCTTGGCGACAGGGACTTGCTGCACTGCGCCTCTGGCTGTGCGCAGGGAAATATGCAGGTAAATCCCTCCTCAAAAGAAGAAAGAAGCAGCAGCCCAGAGGGGAAGTGTAAGGAGGGGCTTTATTAAAATAATAACAGTCTGGTGGTGGCGAATGCATTTCGGCGCATTAGCCTTCCTCAGCGCCCAACACCTGATAGAAAGTCTCGAAAAGCCAACCAGCCGCTCGTTGATAATGGCGCCACTCCGCTCCTCCCCCATGCGATTCCGCTCACCTGTTGCGGTGCGGTGTGTATCTGCGCACCACAACCCCCAGAATGCATCATGCTTACACAATCCAGACCGGTGTGATGGTGAAGGGTAAATGATATTCCAAAGTGGTGTAATAAGTCGGAGGCGAGGAAAAAGCAGCAGGTTTTGATAGGCTAATTCGGGTTGTTCCATTAAAACAAAGTATCTCCTTCGGCCCCCTCAAACTGTCAGTCATTCAGGCAGGGCGAAAATAAGAGCAGGGGCTTGGTGCCCAAAGAGAGGTATTTCGACCTCAACCACCCTGATCACCATGCGAGAGGGATGGGTTCCGGACGAATCCGTAACTGGGAACAGAAGCAGGCAGCCGTGAAGCTAACCAGAGAAGTCCGGACCCTTGGCCACAGGGACTTGCTGTACTGCGCCTCTGGCTGTGCGCAGGGAAATATGCAGGTAAATCCCTCCTCAAAAGAAGAAAGAAGCAGCAGCCCAGAGGGGAAGTGTAAGGAGGGGCTTTATTAAAATAATAACAGTCTGGTGGTGGCGAATGCATTTCGGCGCATTAGCCTTCCTCAGCGCCCAACACCTGACAGAAAGTCTCGAAAAGCCAACCAGCCGCTCGTTGATAATGGCGCCACTCCGCTCCTCCCCCATGCGATTCCGCTCACCTGTTGCGGTGCGGTGTGTATCTGCGCACCACAACCCCCAGAATGCATCATGCTTACACAATCCAGACCGGTGTGATGGTGAAGGGTAAATGATATTCCAAAGTGGTGTAATAAGTCGGAGGCGAGGAAAAAGCAGCAGGTTTTGATAGGCTAATTCGGGTTGTTCCATTAAAACAAAGTATCTCCTTCGGCCCCCTCAAACTGTCTGTCATTCAGGCAGGGCGAAAATAAGAGCAGGGGCTTGGTGCCCAAAGAGAGGTATTTCGACCTCAACCACCCTGATCACCATGCGAGAGGGATGGGTTCCGGACGAATCCGTAACTGGGAACAGAAGCAGGCAGCCGTGAAGCTAACCAGAGAAGTCCGGACCCTTGGCCACAGGGACTTGCTGCACTGTGCGTCTGGCTGTGCACAGGAAAATATGCAGGTAAATCCCTCCTCAAAAGAAGAAAGAAGCAGCAGCCCAGAGGGGAAGTGTAAGGAGGGGCTTTATTAAAATAATAACAGTCTGGTGGCGGCGAATGCATTTCGGCGCATTAGCCTTCCTCAGCGCCCAACACCTGACAGAAAGTCTCGAAAAGACAACCAGCCGTTCGTTGATAATGGTGCCACTCCGCTCCTCCCCCATGCGATTCCGCTCACCTGTTGGGGTGCGGTGCTCCTTCCACGTGACACGTGACCAAGACTGCGGTAGCAGTTGAAACGTGTTGGGTGAATTAAACACTTTGCAACTCATTGGAGGCTGAGACTTGTTTTTCCTGACAGCGCATGACAATTGAGATTCGTATGGAATATATATATATATATATATATACACGCTCCAAGGTTTGCCCAACCGGTTAAGGAGCACCCCAACAGCAACGTGATTGTAGCAGAATAATTAGCGGTGTCCACATCCGCTATCCGCACCTGTCGAAGAGTGCACCGTAACTTGTGGGACTACGGAGCTGTGTCCGGAATCGGTGCACCACGTTTTGCCACAAGGAGAGGATAGACAAGCTGTACCAGCTGCGGGGAAAGCGAGGAGCGACGCCTCGGAGGAGGCGTAGCGAGCCGAGAGATCTGCATTGGGTGAGCGAGAATGTCTCCTATTGTTTTCAAAATAAAAGACAGAGATGTGTGGCAGCGCGACGTAAGGGGCAGTATTTCCTGAAACAGTTGCGTAACAGAACAAAAACGAAAATAATTACAGTGTCCCAGACAACAGCCTTTAGACGCGAGCATGTTTTGTGAATCAACCAGGCATGAGGATGCCAGAGATATGTTTAAAAAATCGAATGCGGGCGGAGCTCCAGCCAATAAACCAGATCCCAGGCAACCAAAAAGCAAATTTTATGAAACAATGACTAAATTGGAGTGTTTGTATGAGCGCGATGTCAGGAAATGGTGGGAGGCTACCAGTCTGCAGGGTTACATTGAGGTGGATAGAGTCCCGAGAGGATTGCGAGTATACGCTGTCCCCTCGTATGAAAACCCTGATCCCCAATTTTTGACTGACTGGTCAGAATACACGGCCCACTATTGTAAAGGCACTTTAGGATTGCTTGTGAAATACGCATGGAGCGACCGTGATAAGACACTAGCAGAAATCAAACAGCTAGAAGAAGACCTACGTAAGGAGGAAGACGACAAGAAAATAACGGAAGCAATGGATCAAATGAAACCCAGACTATTGAAATACGAGCAGAAAATCAAGACTCGCAAACAAGAGAAGTTTCAAAGAGACGAAAGAGATTACTCCAGGGTAGAGTATTTACATATGCTAAAAAATCTGATGTCCCAAGAAAGGAATTAAGTTCCAAAACAACAGTACCAGCTCGGACAATGGAAACATCAGAATCTGATCTGACGGGTAATGAATCCAGTGATGACCAAGCCACACAGGTGGTGAGTGGATCAGACAAACAAACCCCTTTTCAGACCGAGTTTCAAGTCATCAGACAATCATGGCTACAGGGAGGAAAGAACAAGCCCCCAGAAGCAAATGTAAACGCAGGAGGACAAGAAGATCCGGTGGTGGCAGGAAAGCCAAAAGGCACGACCAACAGCAGACGGAACAACAGAGGATAATGGGATCAACAAATCTCACAAACCTGACAACTAGACCACTGACCGATGCGGAAAATAAAGTACTAAGTTTGGGCCTTACTTTCTGCCCTGATTCTCGCCTGTAATATACTCAAACCAGGATTGATCTGTTTAGTTTCGTAAGAAAGCTGAAACTACATAAGTATTTCAAAACTAGGACTTATTTAAAAACAAGCAAAAAGCCAGCAGCAAGACTAACAGCAACAGAGAGCCTTGCAGTCAATGATCTTCCAGGAATTGAAACACTTGAGGACTTGAGAAATGAGGTGATGATGGATGAACCAGATAGCCAAGATGTAGTGCAACGTGCAATAGATGTGGGAATTGAACAAGATAGAGAAGGGAGCCCATATAAACCATGCTCTACCTTCAACCCGCAAATGCCATTTGATGCCCTGGATACCTTCTCTGAGGCGATGATCAAAGATCTTCAACAGTTTCGTAAGAAACAGAAGACGGAGAAAAGTGGATCGAATCTATCTCAGGATGAAAGAACAGCTCTAACTAATCTGGCTAATGACAATTCCATCATCATAAAGCCCTCAGACAAAGGGGGTAACGTGGTGGTGCAAACAAGGGAACAATACCTTTATGAGGCAATGAGGCAATTATCGGATGTGAGCTGCTATCAAGAAACCACTTTTAAAGTATACCAACAAAGTATCCAGGCATATGATGAACTTATAAATAAGTGGTATAAGAGAGGTATGCTTGGGAATGAAGAACACCTATACTTACGCAGCTCCAACCCTATTTGCCCTACCTTTTACCACATCCCCAAGTTACACAAAGACAATCTGCACCCCCCTGGAAGACCCATTGTTTCTTCTGTTCAGGGACTGACGGAACATGTTTCCAAGTTTCTTGATTTCTTTCTGGCGAGCTTGGTAACAAAGTTAACTTCCTACGTGAAAGATACCAAGGACGTTTTAACAAAAATCCAAAATGTACAATGGCAATCTGACTATTTACTTGTTGTCCTTGACATAACAAGTCTCTACACTTGTATTGAACATTCGAAAGGAATTGAGGCAGTTACCGTATATTTGAAAAAAAGACAACTTAGATATGCACAACACAACTGCATGTTAATTGAGTTTCTGCAATTTTGTTTGAACAATAATATTTTATATTACAAACATGTGGGCACCTGCTTCACTCCCAGCTATGCGAACTTGTTCGTTGGCTGGTGGGAGGAGCGGGTGCCCAGAACCTACAGGGACGTCACATCCAGTGGCACAGTGATAAAATGGCATCGATACATCGATGATTTATTTATCATTTGGCAAGGCACTGAGGAGACTGCGCGTAATTACATCGCAACCTTGAATAATAGTAACTTAAATCTGCGCTTCACAGGAACAATTAGTCCATGTTCTGTGGACTACTTGGACCTCAGAGTGCAGATTGTTGGGGGTCAGATTGAAACTTCATTGTATCGAAAAGCTACTGCTGGAAATTTGATACTACATGCAACCAGCAGTCACCCCCCTAAACTAGCGCAAAGTATCCCCTATGGGGAGCTGTTAAGACTCAGGAGGAATTGCACACGCGATTGTGATTTTGATACAGCAGCCACTGCAAGTATATCCAGATTTGCCGTCAGAGGGTACAATCCTATTTCATTGAATAAAACACTTTGCAAGGTAAAAGCCATGACCAGGGATAAACTTTTGCAACAAAGGAAGGACAAAAAAACTGAGGGAGGCAAATTTCGATTAATCACCCCATACTCAGCGGAAGCCAACCATCTGAAACAATGCTGAGAAAAAATTGGCATATCCTGAAGGCGGATAATGTAATAGGTGATGATGTCCCCAATTTCCCCTTGGTCACATTTAAGAAGGCTAGATCCATCCGTGACCAACTGGTACGAAGCCACCTCGAGAACATACCCCCAAAAATGAACACTTTAAAGAGCATGAAAGGTTTTTTCCCCTGTCACAAATGCAAAGCTTGCAGCAATAGCAAAAGAGCTCCCACATATACCATTCAAGACACTGGTATGGTGAAAAAAATCAGCAAGTTTATTACTTGTAGCACACCATATGTAGTGTACTGTCTAGTTTGTCCATGCGGGCTCCAGTACATTGGCAGCACGGTACATCCATTCAAAATCCGAATACTAGAACACATGAGAGCGATAGACAAGGTGGACCAAGCCTACCCTGTTGCAAGACACTTTGCAGAGAAACATCAAAGTGACCGAAATCAGCTACTATGTTATAGGCTAGACTCAGTTCCCGATAACATCAGAGGGGGGACAGACTCAAGAAACTTCGTAGGCTGGAGTCGAGGTATATCATCGACCTCCACACAAAAACACCTTGGGGTATGAACAGTGGCGAAGATCTGATGGTACACATTGGTACATGAACAAATGGTAACAACTGTATGATGGAATTGCAAGGTGTGATAAATAGATCATTACCTGTAGATCTGTATATATATGTATATATGTACATAGGAACTAACAGGCGATGATTTTCTTTAATGAAATATTCTTTCTTTTGGATCGATGATTGATCCCTGACATTTTTGTAAATAGATATGAAGTCACGAGAAATACCTTTGGTGGGTCTTTTGACCGCAAAAATATGAGAAATATGAATTCGATTAAATGACTTAAGATAATGGAAAATTATGAAATATAAAGAAAAACAAGGTATAATAATGTATAGTGATAATAAATTGTATATGGTTGATTTGTTTTGAAAAACAGACTTGAATACATTTAAGGAAGGATAATGGCCGATACACAGCTCAATTTTGTTTGCAAATCAAGTAATTCGATTTAATGTACGAAAAATGTATATGTGATGTAGTTACAATTTGTGTACATTCACTTTTCGAAAATACTTGTGTAAATAGTGGTAACAATGCATGTTTAAAACATAATGTGCATAAAAAGTTGATTTCATCTTTGTAAATATTCACCACTTTAAGATGGCGCTGGTAAATGTCAGCAAGCCAGTAGTCCTTCCTTCATTGTAAGGATTTTTTTTAAAACATGGCGATGTCTAAGGGCCATTGACATCGAGAAAGGCTGAGTGCCGAAACGCGAGGGCGTCTGTCATGTCTGTAAAATAAACAACCTTGGAAAATACCCCGTGAGTGCGGATAATTCTTTGTTAGAAAACTGAAGAATTGGAGCAGAATATATATATATATATATATATATATATATATATATATATATATATATATATATATATATATATATATATATATATATATATATATTCACAGAAAAAACCATATGTTTCAGGCACGTTATAGTTAGGAAAACCTTAGAAATTCACTGAAAAAACCATAGGTTTCAGGGGTGTTATAGTTAGCTGGACATTTCACTCGTACAAATCATTGAAATTCCCCCGTTATAGTTAGTTCAGCTAACTATAACTGGCGCGCCCGCAATGCACTGATGATGACATCACATATTAAATCACTCATGACATGGTCAGTGACATCACTCATGACATCTCAAATGACATCCCTTTTGACATCACTGATGACCTATGGTTTTTTCAGTGAATTTCAAAGGTTTTTTAAATACTAATTTGTAACTATAATGTGCCTGAAACCTATGTTTTTTCAGTTTTTTCAAAGGTTATTTAAATGCTAGTCTCTAACTATGCTTACAGAGGTAGGACATGTAAAGAAAGAAGAAAAAACGCACAGAAAGAAGAAAGAGAAATGCAGAAAGAAGCAACAGAAGTCCTCAAAGACGAAGAAAAGTGCATGAAGAAGGAAGATATGCAGAAAGAACAAACAGAGGAGCAGAAAGAGGCCTTGTTGCAAAATCATCCTGTACCCTCAACTATTTTGAATGAGTACTGGTGGTAACTGACTTTGACTAAGCAGTCCTATGCTAAAAGACACGTAGAATACAGTTAAACACCTACATACACTAGGGAACACTATGCGTTGGGGTACCCCAGTTATTAGCATGATGTCCTCTGTTAGCTCCTAGTATATAATAGGGCAGGGGGATTAAAACTACCTCTTAAAACTCACCACAGGGCGCGTTTGCACACTGGTGAAGGGAAGGGGGGCTGAGCTGACATGTGCAAATAAGCCCTGTAGCCGTTTTAATTTGGTGGATAAAGTACCCTTGAATCCTCAGTGTCCCTTGGGTACAAGTAGCTCACCAGGTATCTCCCTGTAGCACCACAGAGCTGTGTTGCAAAAAGGTGTAAAAAGGGGCACGGCCTGGACCACCTCTCTACAACGCAGCACAGTGATGCTTACTGGAAGCACCTGGTGGGCTAGTTGGCCCCCAGGGGCTCAGGATTGAAGGGGAATTATTTCCCCAACTTAAAACATGCCACAGGGCGTGTTTGCACACGTCACCTCAGGCCCCGGCCCCTCCTTTCGCCCCTGTGTAAACACGCTCTGTGTCCGTTTTAAGTTGGGAGATTAAGTCCCCTTGAATCCTGAGGGTTCCTAGGGTCAAACTAGCCCACTATGCACCTCCAGTAAGTGACACAGAGCTGCATTGCAGAGAGGTGTAAAAAGGGGCATGGGCTAGACCACCTCTCTGCAACGCAGCTCCCTGGCGCATACTGGAGGTACCTGGTGGGCTAGAAGGCCCCCTGGGACCCTCAGGATTGAAGAATAATTAATTCCTCAACTTAAAATGCACCATAGAGTGCGTTTGCACAATGGGAAATGAAGGAGTGGGGACTTAGGTGACATTTCTGCAAACACGCCCTGTGGCTCGTTTTAAGTTGGAAAAATAATTCCTCCTCAATGTTAGCCTATGGAAGGAAATTCAAGTTACTGGTATGTATGGTTAGAATTACTATTCAGGATCAGTACTGGGCTCAAAGATGCAGCACTGAAGTCTCTCCTGATCATAGGTGAGTAAATTGGAATTCATAGTTCGGCTGGTTTTAGATGAATATTTTAAAGTTCCAAAACTCCACACTTAGAAGTATTTCCAAGTGAAACCAGTCAATGTTAGCCTATGGAAGGAAATTCAAGTTACTGGTAAGTACGGTTAGAATAACTTTCAGGATCAGTACTAGGCTCAAAGATGCAGCACTGAAGTCTCTCCTGATAACAGATGAGTAAATCGGAATTCGTAGTTCGGTTGATTTTAGATGAATATTTTAAAGTTCCAAAACTCCACACTTAGAAGAATTTCCAAGTGAAACCAGTCAATGTTAGCCTTTGGAAGGAAATTCAAGTTACTGGTAAGTACAGTTAGAATTACTTTTCAGGATCAGTACTGTGCTCAAAGATGCAGCACAGAGTTCTCTCCTGATAACAGGTGAGTAAATCAGAATTCATAGTTTGGCTGATTTTACTTTGGTCCAGTATATATAGAGCCACTTTCCTACACCATCCCCTCCCTTCACCTCTGTGTAAAAGTGCCCTGTGTCCGTTTTCAGTTGGGAGATTAAGTCCCCTTCAATCCTGAGGGTCCCTGGGGGCCAACTCGCCCACCAGGTACCTCCAGTGAGCGCCACAGAGCTGCGTTGCAGAGAAGTGTAAAAAGGGTTGTGGCCTCTGAACACCTCTCTGCAACAGAGCACCCTGGCGCATACTGGAGGTACCTGGTGGGCTAGGTGGCCCTCAGGGACCCTCAGTATTGAAAGAGAATTCATTGCCCAACTTACAACTTGTCAGGACGCGTTTGCACAATGGTGAAGGAAGGGGGCATGTCCTGAGGTGACATGTCTGCAAACTCGCCCTGTGGCGTGTTTTAAGGTGGAGAATTAATTCCTCATCAATCCTGAGGGTCCCTGGAGACCAACTAGCCCACCAGGTACCTCCAGTATGCGCCAGAGAGCTGCATTGCAAGGAGTTGTTCAGAGGCCATGCCCCTTTTTACAATAATTTGATTTGATTTGATTTTAAAACTTATAAAGCGCAATGAATACCCGGAGGCGTCTTGGAGCTAACACTAAAAGATCGAAGTCAGAGCAGAGGCAGGTGCATTAGATGTCTGTTTGAAAGAGACAGATTTTTAGAGATTTCCTGAACATGATGCGATTCGGACTGTTTTTGATCGTAATGGGAGCGTTTTTCCAGAGTTTAGTCACTCTTACCAAGAAGCACCTGCCACCCCAGCGAACCTGTTTGAATCTGGATGCTTGCAGCAGCTTCTGATGAACCGATCTAAGATTCCTAAAAGGAGCATAGTACTTTATTATGGAGATCAGATAGAGGAGACCTCTGCCATGAAGTGCAATAAATGTGATGTAAAGTGCTTTGAAAGCTATTCTTTTCCGGACAGGTAGCCAATAGAGTGCCACCAGTCGCTGGGCCACTGATTCATGCCTAGGAATGTTCCGGATTAATCTGGCAACCGCATTATGCAGACGTTGGAGCTTTCTCAAATATTGATTTTGGATCCCAAGATACAGGGCATTGCCATAGTCCAACCTGGATATTGCAAGGGCAATTACCACTGTTTGCAAGGTCTCAGGGGAATAAAAGCTCGGATCTTTCTGATCAGCTTACGTATGGTGCAAAACCTAGCTGTAAGGACATTGATCAAAGTTTAACCGATCATCAAAAATCACCCCGAGATTTCTGACTTTAGAGACCGGTTGGGGGCACTCATCCAGCTCAGTAGGCCACCATTTAGGCGATCAGCCCAGAGGATTAGATCCCAAAAGTAAAACCTCTGTTTTGCTGCCATTTAATTTCAAACAGTTGGATTGCATCCAGCTATTCACCTGTGCCATGCAGGTGTTAAAGCGATCTGCCACCTCACTTTCATTGTTGGTGATTGACACCACAATTTGTGTAAGAACCACAGTTGATGGACAGAATGCAGACCATTGTCATACATTCACCCCAGTACAGAGATCTGGGCCTAAATCCATCGTTTTTTTGCACTCCACACCACCCCAGTTTAGACATGGCCATATGCAAATCAGTCTGACCCTGTGCCTTATGGGAACAGTCCAGCCCGAACTGCCAAGCCATGCCTTCCCTGGACCGGAAACAAGCTTCCGAGGACCGGTTTCTGGCATTCCAGCCGTCTTCAGCCCGGCTTGCTTGAATCCAGTGGTGTGGAGTGCATGGGACTCACGTTTGAGCATACCCATCCCACTCGGGGTGACAAATGCAAAAACCACAGTTGATGGACAAAATGCAGAACAATGTCATACATTCACCCCAGTACAGAGATCTGGGCCTAAATCCATTGTTTTTTTGCAATCCACACCACCCCAGTTCAGACATGGCCATATGCAAATCAGTCTGACCCTGTGCCTCATGGGAACAGTCCAGCCCGAACTGCCAAGCCATGCCTTCCCTGGACCGGAAACAAGCTTCCGAGGACCGGTTTCTGGCATTCCAGCCGTCTTCAGCCCGGCTTGCTTGAATACAGTGGTGTGGAGTGCATGAGACTCACGTCTGAGCATACCCATACCACTCGGGGTGACAAATGCAAAAACCACAGTTGATGGACGGAATGCAGAACAATGTCATACATTCACCCCAGTACAGAGATCTGGGCCTAAATCCATCATTTTTTTGCACTCCACACCACCCCAGTTCAGACATGGCCATATGCAAATCAGTTTGACCCTGTGCCTCATGGGAACAGTCCAGCCCGAACTGCCAAGCCATGCCTTCCCTGGACCGGAAACAAGATTCCGAGGACGGTTTCTGGCATTCCTGCCGTCATCAGCCCGGCTTGTTTGAATCCAGTGGTGTGAAGAGCATGGGACTCACGTCTGGGCATACCCATCCCACTCGGGGTGACAAATGAAAAAAACACAGTTGATGGACAGAATGCAGAACAATGTCATACATTCACCCCAGTACAGAGATTTGGGCCTAAATCCATCGTTTTGTTGCACTCCACACCACCCCAGTTCAGACATGGCCATATGAAAATCAGTCTGACCCTGTACCTCATGGGAAAAGTCGAGCCCGAACTGCCAAGCCATGCCTTCCCTGGATCGGAAACAAGCTTCCGAGGACCGGTTTCTGGCATTCCAGCTGTCTTCAGCCCGGCTTGCTTGAATCCAGTGGTGTGAAGAGCATGGGGCTCAAGTCTGAGCATACCCATCCCACTCGGGGTGACACATGCAAAAACCACAGTTGATGGACAGAATGCAGAACAATGTCATACATTCACCCCAGTACAGAGATCTGGGCCTAAATCCATCTTTTTTTGCACTCCACACCACCCCAGTTCAGACATGGCCATATGCAAATCAGTCTGACCCTGTGCCTCATGGGAACAGTCCAGCCCGAACTGCCAAGCCATGCCTTCCCTGGACCGGAAACAAGCTTCCGAGGACCGGTTTCTGGCATTCCAGCCGTCTTTAGCCCGGCTTGCTTGAATCCAGTGGTGTGGAGTGCATGGGACTCACGTTTGAGCATACCCATCCCACTCGGGGTGACAAATGCAAAAACCACAGTTGATGGACGGAATGCAGAACAATGTCATACATTCACCCCAGTACAGAGATCTGGGCCTAAATCCATTGTTTTTTTGCAATCCACACCACCCCAGTTCAGACATGGCTATATGCAAATCAGTCTGACCCTGTGCCTCATGGGAACAGTCCAGCCCGAACTGCCAAGCCATGCCTTCCCTGGACCGGAAACAAGCTTCCGAGGACCGGTTTCTGGCATTCCAGCCGTCTTCAGCCCGGCTTGCTTGAATACAGTGGTGTGGAGTGCTTGGGACTCACGTCTGAGCATACCCATCCCACTCGGGGTGACAAATGCAAAAACCACAGTTGATGGACAGAATGCAGAACAATGTCATACATTCACCCCAGTACAGAGATATGGGCCTAAATCCATCGTTTTCTTGCACTCCACATCACCCCAGTTCAAACATGGCCAAATGCAAATCAGTTTGACCCTGTGCCTCATGGGAACAGTCCAGCCCGAACTGCCAAGCCATGCCTTCCCTGGACCGGAAACAAGATTCCGAGGACGGTTTCTGGCATTCCTGCCGTCTTCAGCCCGGCTTGCTTGAATCCTGTGGTGTGGAGTGCATGTGACTCACGTCTGAGCATACCCATCCCACTCGGGGTGAAAATGCAAAAACCACAGTTGATGGACAGAATGCAGAACAATGTCATACATTGACCCCAGTATAGAGATCTGGGCCTAAATCCATCGTTTTTTTGCACTCCACACCACCCAGTTCCGACATGGCCATATGCAAATCCGTCTGACCCTGTGCCTCATGGGAACAGTCCAGCCCGAACTGCCAAGCCATGCCTTCCCTGGACCGGAAAAAAGCTTCCAAGGACCGGTTTCTAGCATTCCAGCCGTCATCAGCCCGGCTTGCTTGAATCCAGTGGTTTGAAGAGCATGGGACTCACGTCTGAGCATACCCATCCCACTCGGGGTGACAAATGAAAAAACCACAGTTGATGGACAGAATGCAGAACAATGTCATACATCCACCCCAGTACAGAGATTTGGGCCTAAATCCATCGTTTTTTTGCACTCCACACCACCCCAGTTCAGACATGGCCATATGAAAATCAGTCTGACCCTGTACCTCATGGGAACAGTCGAGCCCGAACTGCCAAGCCATGCCTTCCCTGGATCGGAAACAAGCTTCCAAGGACCGGTTTCTGGCATTCCAGCTGTCTTCAGCCCGGCTTGCTTGAATCCAGTGGTGTGAAGAGCATGGGGCTCAAGTCTGAGCATACCCATCCCACTCGGGGTGACACTTGCAAAAACCACAGTTGATGGACAGAATGCAGAACAATGTCATACATTCACCCCAGTGCAGAGATCTGGGCCTAAATCCATCATTTTTTTGCACTCCACACCACCCCAGTTCAGACATGGCCATATGCAAATCAGTCTGACCCTGTGCCTCATGGGAACAGTCCAGCCCGAACTGCCAAGCCATGCCTTCCCTGGACCGGAAACAAGCTTCCGAGGACCGGTTTCTGGCATTCCAGCCGCCTTCAGCCCGGCTTGCTTGAATCCAGTGGTGTGGAGTGCATGGGACTCACGTTTGAGCATACCCATCCCACTCGGGGTGACAAATGCAAAAACCACAGTTGATGGACGGAATGCAGAACAATGTCATACATTCACCCCAGTACAGGGATCTGGGCCTAAATCCATTGTTTTTTTGCAATCCACACCACCCCAGTTCAGACATGGCCATATGCAGATCAGTCTGACCCTGTGCCTCGTGGGAACAGTCCAGCCCGAACTGCCAAGCCATGCCTTCCCTGGACCGGAAACAAGCTTCTGAGGACCGGTTTCTGGCATTCCAGCCGTCTTCAGCCCGGCTTGCTTGAATACAGTGGTGTGGAGTGCATGAGGCTCACGTCTGAGCATACCCATCCCACTCGGGGTGACAAATGCAAAAACCACAGTTGATGGACAGAATGCAGAACAATGTCATACATTCACCCCAGTACAGAGATCTGGGCCTAAATCCATCATTTTTTTGCACTCCACACCACCCCAGTTCAGACATGGCCATATGCAAATCAGTCTGACCCTGTGCCTCATGGGAACAGTCCAGCCCAAACTGCCAAGCCATGCCTTCCCTGGACTGAAAAACAAGCTTCCGAGGACCGGTTTCCGGCATTCCAGCCGTCTTCAGCCCGGGTTGCTTGAATCCAGTGGTGTGGAGTGCATGGGACTCACGTCTGAGCATACCCATCCCACTCGGGGTGACAAATGCAAAAACCACAGTTGATGGACAAAATGCAGAACAATGTCACACATTCACCCCAGTACAGAGATATGGGCCTAAATCCATCGTTTTCTTGCACTCCACATCACCCCAGTTCAAACATGGCCATATGCAAAACAGTTTGACCCTGTGCCTCATGGGAACAGTCCAGCGGGAACTGCCAAGCCATGCCTTCCCTGGACCGGAAACAAGATTCCGAGGACGGTTTCTGGCATTCCTGCCATCTTCAGCTCGGCTTGCTTGAATCCTGTGGTGTGGAGTGCATGTGACTCACGTCTGAGCATACCCATCCCACTCGGGGTGACAAATGCAAAAACCACAGTTGATGGACAGAATGCAGAACAATGTCATACATTGACCCCAGTATAGAGATCTGGGCCTAAATCCATTGTTTTTTTGCACTCCACACCACCCTGTTCCGACATGGCCATATGCAAATCCGTCTGACCCTCTGCCTCATGGGAACAGTCCAGCCCGAACTGCCAAGCCATGCCTTCCCTGGACCGGAAATAAGCTTCCAAGGACCGGTTTCTAGCATTCCAGCCGTCATCAGCCCGGCTTGCTTGAATCCAGTGGTGTGAAGAGCATGGGACTCACGTCTGAGCATACCCATCCCACTCGGGGTGACAAATGAAAAAACCACAGTTGATGGACAGAATGCAGAACAATGTCATACATTCACCCCAGTACAGAGATTTGGGCCTAAATCCATCGTTTTTTTGCACTCCACACCACCCCAGTTCAGACATGGCCATATGAAAATCAGTCTGACCCTGTACCTCATGGGAACAGTCGAGCCCGAACTGCCAAGCCATGCCTTCCCTGGATTGGAAACAAGCTTCCGAGGACCGGTTTCTGGCATTCCAGCTGTCTTCAGCCCGGCTTGCTTGAATCCAGTGGTGTTAAGAGCATGGGGCTCAAGTCTGAGCATACCCATCCCACTCTTGGTGACACATGCAAAAACCACAGTTGATGGACAGAATGCAGAACAATGTCATACATTCACCCCAGTACAGAGATCTGGGCCTCAATCCATCATTTTTTTGCACTCCACACCACCCCAGTTCAGACATGGCCATATGCAAATCAGTCTGACCCTGTGCCTCATGGGAACAGTCCAGCCCGAACTGCCAAGCCATTCCTACCCTGGACCGGAAACAAGCTTCCGAGGACCGGTTTCTGGCATTCCAGCCGCCTTCAGCCCGGCTTGCTTGAATCCAGTGGTGTGGAGTGCATGGGACTCATGTTTGAGCATACCCATCCCACTCGGGGTGACAAATGCAAAAACCACAGTTGATGGACAGAATGCAGAACAATGTCATACATTCACCCCAGTACAGAGATCTGGGCCTAAATCCATCGTTTGTTTGCACTCCACACCACCCCAGTTCAGACATGGCCATATGCAAATCCGTCTGACCCTGTGCCTCATGGGAACAGTCCAGCCCGAACTGCCAAGCCATACCTTCCCTGGACCGGAAACAAGCTTCCGAGGACCGGTTTCTGGCATTCCAGCCGTCATCAGCCCGGCTTGCTTGAAACCAGTGGTGTGGAGTGCATGAGACTCACGTCTGAGCATACCCATCCCACTCGGGGTGACAAATGAAAAAAACACAGTTGATGGACAGAATGCAGAACAATGTCATACATTCACCCCAGTACAGAGATTTGGCCTAAATCCATCGTTTTTTTGCACTTCACACCACCCCAGTTCAGACATGGCCATATGAAAATCAGTCTTACCCTGTGCCTTATGGGAATAGTCCAGCCCGAAGTGCCAAGCCATGCCTTCCCTGGATCGGAAACAAGCTTCCGAGGACCGGTTTCTGGCATTCCAGCCGTCTTAAGCCCGGCTTGCTTGAATCCAGTGGTGTGAAGAGCATGGGACTCACGTCTGGGCATACCCATCCCACTCGGGTGACCAATCCAAAAACCACAGTTGATGGACAGAATGCAGAACAATGTCATACATTCACCCCAGTACAGATATCTGGGCTTAAATCCATCGTTTTTTTGCACTCTGCACCACCCCAGTTCAGACATGGCCATATGCAAATCAGTGTGACCCTGTGCCTCATGGGAACTGTCCAGCCCAAATTGCCAAGCCATGCCTTCCCTGGACCGGAAACAAGCTTCCGAGGACCGGTTTTCAGGCATTCCAGCCGTCTTCAGCCCGGCTTGCTTGAATGCAGAGGTGTGGAGAGCATAGGACTCACGTCTGAGCATACCATCCCATTTGGGGTGACAAATGCAAAAACCACAGTTGATGGACAGAATGCAGAACAATGTCATACATTCACCCCAGTATAGAGATCTGGGCCTAAATCCATCGTTGTTTTGGACTCTACACCACCCCAGTTCAGACATGGCCATATGCAAATCAGTCTGACCCTGTGCCTCTTGGGAACAGTCCAGCACGAACTGCCAAGCCATGCCTTCCCTGGACCGGAAACAAGCTTCCGAGGACCGGTTTCTGGCATTCCAGCCGTCTTCAGCCCGGCTTGCTTGAATCCAGTGGTGGGGAGAGCATGGGACTCACGTCTGAGCATACCCATCCAACATGTCCTTCTCTAAATCCTTTTTGAGAATGGTCCAACAAATTGTTTGAGGAGATAAAGGTGGAAAGTTGGACGATAATTGTTGGCATCATCGGGGTTCAAGTGGGGTTTTTTTTAGCAGGGGAAGCACCTTTCCATGCCATTGGGAACTTTCCAAGATGTATAATTCCCCTGAACAAATCTGCTAGCTGAGTACTAAGCTCTTCGGGGCAGAGCTGATAGATTTTGGGGGGGACAAGGGTCAGAGGGGGCCCCTGATTTGATTTCTTTGATAGTTTGGATGATTTGATCCGTGCTGGGTGGGGTGAAGGAAAAATTGAAAGTGTTCATTGAGGGGACAGTATTTACATTAGACTCAGTGGGAATGTTGCGGAAAGTGTCATAAACTACTTGCACTTTATCAGCAAAGGCCTGGCCTAAAAAATTGCAGAAATCTGCATTATTACTCGAGATCCCTTTCTAGGGGATTTTGGCCAGTTTTTTAACCGTCTTGAAGAGCTCTTTACTCGAGTTGTTGGATGCTGCGATCTTATCCGAGTAGTATCTGCTTTTTTCCTCCTTAATTAACTTTTTGTAAGAGGCTAAAGACTATGCATATTTCTTTTTTAACTCTATATTATAATTCAATCTCCATTGTTACTTCAATCTCCACAATACTCTGCAACGCAGCTCTGTGGCGCTTACTGAAGGTACCTGGTGGGCTAGTTGGCCCCCAGGGACCAACAGGAATGAAGAGGTATTAATTCCTCAACTTTAAACGTTCCACAGGGTGTGTTTGCACACATGTCATCTCAGGCCCGCCCCCTCCCTTCAACATGTGCAAATGAACCCGTGGCGCGTTTTAAGTTGGGGGATGAACTCCCCTTGAATCCTGATGGTCCCTGGGGTGCAACTATTCCATCAGCTACCTCCATTAAGCGCCACAGAGCTGCATTGCAGAGAGGTGTAAAAAGGGGCATGGCCTCAGAATACCTCTCTGAAACGCAGCCCCCTGGTGCATACTAGAGGTTCCTGGTGGGCTAGTTGGCACCCAGGGACCCCCAGTATTCAAGGGGAATTTGTTCCCACTCTGCAAACGCGCCAGGGGGCGCGTTCGCAGAGTGCTGCAAGAAGGGGGCGTGGCCTCCGGCACAATGCCGGTTTTTTCTTCTTTTTTTTTTTAAGAAGGGGGGCTGTGTGGCCCTCTTCTTTCCTAATATTTTTGCCCTGGGGATCCCATTGCCCAGGACACCTTTTTTTAAATCTTATTTTTGAAGGGGGCCACGTGGCCCCCCTCCTGAGGCCAGGCACCGGGGACCCCATTCCCCGGTGCCTGGGCTTTTTTTTTCTTCTTTTAATGTTAAGAGGGAGGCTGATATGCCCCCTCTTTAGGCCATTTATGTCCCCAGGGACCCCATTCAGAATTTTTTTTTGTTTGTTTTCATTTTATTTTGAGGAGGGGGGCCGCGTGCCCCCCCTCCCGGGCCACTAATAGCCCTAGGGACCCCATCCCCCGGGGCTGGCCCTCTCCGTTGGGGGCCGTGGGGGGCCCCCAATTCCACCATGGTCCCGCCGGTTCCTAGCCTCCTGCCGGAGCCAGCATTGCTTTTCCACATGGGGAGCTGTGAAGATGCAGCTCCCCATGTGGAAAAGCAATTGTCTTTGGTATTTGGAAGAGAGAGCAGGTTTCCTGCTCTCTCTTACAAATACCAAAGCAGTTTGCTATGGCAGGGCGGAAGCCGGGAGGCTCCCACCGTGTCATAGCAAACAGCAGTGTCAGAACACTACAGGAGCCCTCCCTGGGGGTGGCGGTCCCCGGGGCCATATCAAGGCTCCAGGAGGGGGGCCACACGGACACTCTCCCCACAATTTACAAAGCCCCGGGGGGTGGTAGCCCCCAGGGCTGGGGGTGCATCATGGACCCCCCAATTTGAATATTTAAAGCCCCAGGGGTGGTGGTCCCTGGGGCTGCAGGGGGGCCGCAAGCCCCCCGCATATATTAACAAAAAGCCCCAGGGGGCTGAGAGCCCCCCACATAATTTTATAAAGCCCCGGGGTGGCGGCGCCCCATTACATTATGCAAATTGCCCCAGGGACTTGGCCCCCTCGGGGCTAATAATAGACAAAGCGCGGGAGCCCGTGCTTCGGTTTTTAAAAAATTTCGGCAGAAATTCGCTCTGCGGGCACGAATCTCGCCGATTGTTAAAAAAAAAACTTTTTTGGGCCCCGGAGGTTCTTCTGGGACCCCCGAACAGGCCTAGGGGGTCAGAGTGTTTCTACCCTGGCCCCTTTTTGTGTTTTGCGTGTTTGTCTTAATGTTTTCTTGCTGCAGCCACAAGATGGCTGCCAACACTTCCTGGCTTGGAGTGTTGACAACCAATTAGAATACAGCTCCTGCTCGGCAGGGTGCACTTGGGGTGCACGGATCCTCCGCCGCCATAGATATATATGTGATTTTACTTTTGATTTTCTCAGGAACTACTGAACGGATTTACACCATTTAACCAAAAGGCACGACTCTGAGCCAAGGTCTACCTTTTTGCCAAATTTGGTGTAATTCAGTTCAGCATTTCAGGCTGTAGCTGCGACTACAGGTTCCTATAGAAAATTTCATGGGGAAAACACGTTTTGGGACCCCCCTTTTTTCTCGGCCCCAGCTTGACGAATCACCTGGAGACTTTCAGGATAGGAGCTGGCCACCAGTTTTGAAAATTTCGCGAAGATTCGTCAACCGGCGCCAAAGTTATTCCAAATAGAATGTTGCGGATTTCCTATGGATAATAGGTCCTAACTATAACTACTTACTGGCGACTGCCAATAGGTAATATATTACCTAGGTTGCCACTAGATAGTTAAAGTTAGGTCAGCTGTTCTGTGGGAAAAGCGTTTTTTGTGCTGCTAGTAACTTTGGCACCGTTTGACGAATCTCCACAAAAATTTCCATAAACGTGCTACTTTTTGACTGGTTTGTGCATGGAAAGTTTTGGAATGATCCTTTAAGCAGGGACCGAGAATAAAGGGCGGTCCCAAATCAAAAAATTTCCATGCATTTTCGGTAGATTTCTTTAGACAAGGCTACAACAAAAACACTGAATCAAATTACACCAAATTTAGCAGGAAGCTAGATTTTGGTACGTGGATTTTGCTATTTGTGATTTGGTGTAAATCAGTTCAGTAGTTTTTCATAAATTAAGGGTAAAAAATAATTGTATATCTGGACGGTTAGGTTTAAAGGAGGCTCAAGAGACTCATGCAGAAGCGTAAATTTCAAAATGGAGAGTTCTGATTGGCCCGGGGAACTCCATTTCCCTTGGGCCAGCTTGCTCCCATGGGAGTCAGAGTCCTGCAGGAGTGAGCCCTCTGATTAGCTGGCAGCAACATAAGAACAATGTTGCTGGCAGTCATTACAGTACTCAGGACCCTAGCCACCTGTCCTGAAGTAAAATAAAGAAAAAAATATATAGGGGAAGGACAGGGATACCTTGACCTATAGTACCCATGGGGGGCGGGGACCTACAGGGACACCACGTGTGGTCAAAAACAAAAATGCTGCAATCCTGTGAGACTCCCACAGGTTGGGGAAAAAAATAAAATGGCAGCCAGACAGCATTCATTAACGCTCATTTTATGTCTTTTTCTGCTCAAATCTGACCTTTATTTTGCCTCTTTCTGCTTGTTGCTGACCTTTAATTTTCATCTTTCTGCTCCTTTCTAACCTGTATTTTGTTTCTCTGCTCGTTTCTGACATTTATCTTGCCACTTTCAGCTAGTTTCTGAGCTTTATTTTGCCTCTTTCTGCTAGTTTCTGATCTCTATTTTGCCTCTTTCTGCATGTAGCCTCTTTCTGCTTGTTTCTAATCTCTATTTTGCCTCTTTCTGCTAGTTTCTGGCCGTTATTTTCCTCTTTCTGTTCATTTCTGATCTCCAATCTTGCCCCTTTCTGCTCTTTTCCGGTCTGTATTTTGCCTCTTTCTGCTCATTTCTGATCTCGTTTCTGGTGTCTTTTTAGCCTTTTTCTGCTAGTTCCTGATCTCTATTTTGCCTTTCTGCTAGTTTCTGATCTCTATTCTGCCTCTTTGTTCTCATTTCTCACCTTTATCATGCCTCTTTCTGCTCATCGCTGACCTTTATTCTGCCTCTTTCTGCTAGTTGCTCACCTTTATTTTTCTTCTTTCTGCTTGTTTTTGACGTTTATTCTGCCTATTTCTGACCTTTACTTTTCCTATTTAACTTCTTTTCCCCCATGACCATAGGGGAGCCTCAAGGCATCTGTGGTCCCAGCCAGCTGCCCACCTCCTGCGGGAGCCGGCCATGTACTCACAGACAGGGACTTATTAACATGCAGCTCCCTGTCTTTGAGAGCAATCCTTTCATCTGGGTGCAAGAGAAAAGCTGTCTTGCGCAGAAGGTGGGTAGCCGTTTGGAACCGAGGAAGCCTTGAGGCTCCCCCCATGGTCTGGGGGGGAGGAAAGAGGAGAAAGATGCAGAGTAAATGTCAGAAACGGGCAGAAAGAGGCAGATTTCAGGTCAGAAATGAGCACAAAGTGACAGATTTCAGGTCAGAAACTAGCACAAAGTGGCAGATTTCAGGTCATAAAACAGCACAAAGTGCCAGAACAAAGGTCAGAAACAAACAGAAACAGCAAGATAAAGGTGAGAAATGAGCAGAAAGAGGCAGAATAAAGGTAAGAACCGAGTAGAAAGAGGCAAGATAAAAGTGAGAACCAAGCAGAAAGAGGCGGAATAAAGGTCAGCAATGAGTAGAAAGAGGCAAGATAAAGGTGAGAAACAAGCAGAAAGAGGCAGAATAAAGGTCAGCAACGAGCAGAAAGAGGAAAGATATTGCTCCGAGGGGAGCAGAGAGAGACAGAATAAAGGTCAGCAACAATCAGACAGAAGCAGACTAAAGTGGTGGGCCCCTGATGAGGTCTCAACAATCCCATTGTTGGGGACTTACTGATGACAACTATAGGCCCCAACCATAGGCCCCCAATGACCATCAGCAGCAAGGGGAGTTCATCCCCCAACCAGTGGTGCACCAGGAGGTCTCTTTGCAGAGTGGTTGAGAAAGGGGGCGGGCTTACAATGATGTCTCACCAATCCCGCTCAGGGGGACTTACTTGTTGCAACAATAGGGGTTTTTAGCCTCCAACGACCTTCAGCAGCCAAGGAGACTTCATCTCCCAACCAGTAGTGTGCTAGGAGGCCCCTTCGCAGATTTATTGAGAAAGGTCAGGTCTCTGATGAGGTCTGAAAAATCCAGCTGTGGGGGATTTACTTGTGTTAACAATAGGGGTTCTTAGCCCCCAACAACCCTCAACAGCCAAGGGCAGTTAATCCCCCATCCAGTAGTATGCCAGGAGCCATGTTTGTTGAGAGGGCGGGGCTCCAATAAAGTCTCAGCAATCCCACTGTGGGGGACTTACTTGCATCACCAAAAGGGGTTCTTACCCCAACCAATCCTCTGCAGCCAAGGAAGGCATACCCCTCAAGAAGAAGTGCTCCAGGAGGTGTGTTTGCAGACTGGTTGTGAAAGGGTGCGGGCCTCCAATGAGGTCTCAGCCATCCCACTGTGGGGGTCTTACTTGTGGCAACAATAGGCGTTCCTGGTCCCCAATGACCCCCAGCAGGCAAGGGGGCTTTATCCCTCAACCAGTGGAGCCCTAGGAGGCACGTTTGTAGAGTGGTTGAGAAAGGGGCAGGGTCTCTGATGAGGTGTCAGCATTCCCACTGTGGAGGACTTACTAGTGGCACCAATAGGGGACCTTGGCCCCCAACGACCCTCAGCAGCCAAGAGGACCTAATTTGGTGTGGCCAGAGCAATACTCCGCCTGTTCATGGAACTCTGCAGAATTTGCCTGAGTTTTTCAGTAACTTCACTGAATTCCATGGCGTGAAAGTCCACTGAATTCCATGGCGTGAAAGTCCACAAGCTCCAGCCAGGCCTACAGAACATGAGTATGACCCACTCAGACGCTAATGCACCCACTCAAAGATTAACTCAGACACTCTCACAGCCACTCACAGACCCATTCACACATGAACAAAACTCACAGATGAACTCAGACACATACAGCTACTCTCAGCTACTCTCAGCCACACTTACAGAATCACTCATGCTCTCTCACCCACTCACAGATCTACTCATAGACTCACACACTGACTCACAGACTACCTCAGAGACTCACAGACCCACTCAGACAATCATATACCCACTTACAGCCCAACTCATACTCTCTCACACCCACTTACAAACCTACTCAGACATTCATACACTGACTGAGACACTCATGCACTCACTCACACACTCACTGGCAAGGGTTAGTGGTTACACTTAGGAAATAAAAGGTAAAACACCTTACAAATTCACTTAATAAGCAAAGGTTATAGGGATGTTATAGTAAAGAAATTGAGTTAAAAAAATGTGACAATTCACAGAAAAAAACCAAAGGTTACAAGGACATTATAGATAGAAAATAGAATTAAAAAACCTTAGAAATTCACTTAAAAAACAAAGGTTACAGGGACGTTATTGTTAGGCTCAGATTTCACTCATACAAACCAGTGGATGCCAGCAGTTCTAGTTACCAGAGCTAACTACAACTTATGCCCCCACAATGCACAGCTTATGACCTCACATAATATATCACTCATGACATGGTCAACGACATAACTGATAACATGTCAAATGACCTAAATGTTTTGTGTAACAACCTTTTTGTTTCAGCAGACCACACTTTCAGTTAGCTGGGGTCAAGGGGAAGTAAGGTACTTGTTGAGCAATGTATATGCACACAGCAAGTCTTTGTATACTACCAGTTTGCTTATTCTTTTGGATAGCGAACGTACTAAAGAGGTTTGTGTGCAATCTGGCTACTTTTATGAGTCATTATAAAAATAACACAGACAAGCCGGTTCACAAAGGTAAATTTAATTTACTTGTACACATTTTAGCAACTTTACTACTTTGGCTGTTCACCGTTTCGGAGTGCAAAGTTACTACAAAGTGTAGACTTAGAAGCCTCCACCATCTCAGTTTAGGGGGTGAAGTTTGCATAAAGGTAAAATACATCAAAAACGTTACTGCAAGTACCTTTACAACAGTATTTTACATTCCATACTTGGTGGAGAATTCATCACCTAGGGCGGAGACCTCTGCATGAAAAGCAATATGGGAATTATATACAACTGAACCAAATATTACAGACCTGACTCTCATTACCTTCCAACAACATAAACAATGCCCACAACATATCATCTGCTTTCTGCTTTGTATTTCAGCTACTGTAGCCACCACATTCTGCCTGAAGGATGTAGATTTCATTTCTCAATAGGAAAATAAATTTAACTGAGGAGGAAACAGTCATTGTAGTAAAAACTGTAGTAAAACATAAAAAAAACTACATGGGCTGTGTCTTTTCACCCTCAGTGGAACACAGAGGCAGCCTAATAGCAGGAGATGACCGACTCTCTTAATGCATTGGAGGAAAAGGCACACAGTAAGGGACATGTACAAAAATGGTAACATGAGAAGAGGCGGTGAAGGAGAAATTCTCCAGGATTCAGTTGGCATGAGCCCTTCATGGAGGGGCGCCTGTATCCCGTTTCTGTCCCTCCCTATGACGAGGCTGTCTTCTCCACATGGAATACCCACCTAATATATGGGCTACCGCTTTCCGACAACACTAGTGTGGTGCCTGGTAAGATTATAAATCCCCCCTCTCTTTCATTCTCTCTCTGTTGCTTACACAAAAAGCAAACCTACACCCACTCAACCATATCGGTCCTTCAGCCATACCTTCATATTATTGATTATAGCCCCCAGTTTGTGATGACTAACCTGCTTTCATTAATAAGCCACAGTGCATTAAATAGAAGAAGTAACTTGCATTGTTAATTTGGCTGCGTATCCTACTACAGTATAACCTGCTAAACCAATAGTATTTGCTTGCATTTATTTGCCAGTTTGGCCAGTTCTCTTTGTGAGTGGCTATTTTAAGTTCCCCCTTGCTTGCTTTTGTCCCCGTACCCTTTTTCTCACTGACTTTACAGGTGTGCATTCACTGTTGCGACAAGAACCACTCCTCATGTCATATTTTGGATGTCTGCAACCTGTCTGTACATCTGGGTTGAAGTGTTTCCATAAACCCCAACTCGGATAAACTTTGAGAATGTATCTTTGTATAACAGTCAAGCTGGAGTGGGTGAATACATGTTACTTAAGAGGCATATACTAAGAACGTACGATTGTGTCTGATTAACACTTATGAATAATGAATATTTGGGCTACATGTGATTATCATTAGTAAACCAAAGAGATGTATCATGGCCTATATGTTTAATGCATTCTCATGTAATTATTTATGCCATTGATCTGTTCTATTTCAAAGTGCATTATGCACAGCCCCTTGCCACAGGCAATTCCCCCACAATGTATTGGGGAGGCACTGGTGTGCATGTTTTGCATAGATTGGGTTTTTAAGCAAAATGTGAAAATAATACATAAAAAGTTAACACTGAATCGAATGAGAGAATATTTTTTTTTTGCTACATATGGTTTCATTGTGAACATTATTTAATATATTAAGCAAACCAATAAAGCTTCCAAGCTGTGCAGGGATGGAGTACTAAGCAAATTTGAGTTTACTTCAGTGCTAATGATGCGCAACATGCAAAAGCCTACCACAATCTTGCTCACAACTTCTGAGGAATACACTAGCACTCCCCTCTCCCTATATAGTCAAGACAACAGAATCATGACTTAAGGATCTCAAAAATATGATCAATAAAGTGTTGTGTACAAATGTCTGCCCTACCGTATCTCTGTGAGGTAGTGTGGTTGGACATAACTAGCATCATCTGCAACCAGAAATTATATAATATATATGAATTTTTGAAAAAGGGATCTTTAGTCTAAATGCAATTCATCATGTTTACATGCTTGCAGAGGGCACAAGGCTAATGTGTTTGTAATGTGTTGAGGGGATTAATCAGTATGTATGAGATGCCTTCCCCAAGATGTACATGTATGCCTAGCATGAGGTTTTGTTACCAATAAGCCAAATGTCACCGAAATCCCCAGCAACCAAGCAATGTGCAAGAGACTTACGAAAGATGTAACTGTTGTACAGGCTTCCAGAAAAGGCAGCCTGCACATTAGACAGCTTGCACATGGATGGAGTGTCAATTGTGTCTATTTTGGAAAAAATGTGCTGTGTGATGAGGTGGCTCAAGTGCCACATTGGTTCAGCTAATGGCATCAACCACCCTAAGACAAGGAGCAAAGACATAGAATGCCATTGCCACCCTTTACCTTTACATCAGGCTTGTGGCATGGAGATTATTTAATGCATTCTTGTTACATCCTGCTTTTCCTCTTTCTCTGTCCTACTTTAGTGTTTGTTATAACTTGCTCAGCATGCATCTATGATGTCACATAGGGTTCTGTTTGTGTATGCTTGGATTGAGAGTCAGTTACATCTGAGGCTGAGGAGGAGTCCATCTGCTCCTGGTGGGGTTTAAATTAGGTTACAATTGGACCTACATATTTCTGTATTATCAACTAATCTTCAATAAATCATATCTATTTCTATCTACTGGATTTAAGGATTTTCAATTACTACAAATTTGGCGAAGAGGATGGTATTGTTATTCATTGATGATTTATGTGTCTTGGTTTGTTTTGGGATTAAGCGATGTCTTGAGTTAGGTTACGTTTGATGGATTGAGCCACTCACGGGCTCAACTTATGTTGAGGTGCTCAACTTTGGGTTATACTTACTATAGTGTATTGCTCAGTTCAATTTATACTTATTGATAATGAGACATGGTGCTTTCTTGTGCTGAACCACCATTTAGGTTCTCATATTATTTTAAGGTGTTCTTTTCAGTTGTCCTAGTGTTGGATTTATTGGATGTGTATTTTTGCAGAGCCACATCTGTGCTGAGAACAATTACATTTTTGCCTCTGTGCCTTTGAGAGGGAGCATTCTGTTTGGCTCTGTTTGTGACCCTGCGTGAGTAATCATATCTGGAGTTAGCAGAATTATGATGACAGCTGGCTTTAACGAAGAGGAATCTCTTATCTTACTGAAAGAGAGTTAATTAACTGTTCTCACGCTCTTTGTAAACAAGCAACTGCTGCGAAAAATCGGATTTAAGGAAATCTTAAATATGAACGAGCGGACAGATCACTCTCAAATAAAAGATGATACAAATATGGAATACACTGACGAAATCTTGGATCTTCTGAGTACAGTCATAAAGGACGATATTCTGCAGCTGGAATCGGAACTGGTTGTTCATCATATCGTCCACCTTTTCCAGAAGGGAATAGATGTGGAAAACAACGAGCTTCCAAATTTTTTTCCCACACACTCATGCGAGTTCCTTTAGCTTGTTTCATCTGGAACAATTCAATAGTATCTCCTATCAGTTATTTTGAATGTAAAGGGTGTATAGTATAATGTTCATTAATTTCGTGTTTTTTTGAGTTCTCCACTTTTTCTATTTGTCCACTTGAAATGTGTGTTTCATCTTCTAAAGTCATTTCTTCTTCTTCTACAGTTACATTTTTATAGTAAATATTGTTTTGCACCAGATATATTATAGCCTTTTGCACTTTTGTCACTTCTACTAACTCTTGCCATATTTTCCGACTCTTTGTGGGTACACCATTAACAATGACTACAGGTTCAATATACTCTCTTTCTACACCAACAGTTTCAAAAAAGTTTCTTAAAATCTAAAGGTAAATACACAACTCTTCCTTTTAAACCTCTTTGTAGATCTGTTGGAGGCAGCTTACCTGTTTTAGGCTCCATACGAATTATAGCTTGAAAAGGGTGCGTAGATTGAATAAGGATGGGCTCATATGTATTTAAATCTTTAAGTTCTGGAGGTATACTAATTCTAAGTCATTATGGACAGCTCAAGCTGCAATTTTGTTTTCTTTTCATTTATTATAACAATATTTACATATCCATTGTATAGTACCTAACTCAAAACGACCTTCCACAAACAGATAGGCAGCAAATTCTCTCCATTTATCATTGTTTTCCTTTTCACTTTTTCAAAACACATCCACATTCCTAGTTTGAAATTTATAATGAGTACGTCGGCAACAAATACAAACATGGGGGCTCATTACGATCGTGGACGGACTTGCGTCCGTCCGCGAGCCCTGAGTAGGAGGGAACGTCCGCATGTGCTGCGGCGTTCCCTCCTATGCAATTAGGATGTGACCGCCACCCTGGCGGTCACATCCTCTATATTTAACATTGCGGCGGGTGCGGCTTCAAGCTGCACCCGCCGCAATGTTAAAAAGGCATGCATTGCATTTACATGCAGAAAGAGGCATGCACCGAGCGGTGCCTGCCGCTTTCTGCATGTAAATGCAGGGGGGGTACCATAGGCACCCCCCATGTGCACCCCCACCCAACCTTCACCTAGGTGGCCCACAACGGGCCCCCAAAGGGAAGATCCGTATGCTTCTCCGCGGAGGAGAATCCGCCGCAGAAAAGCATGTTTTAGAAGTCATCCTAATATGTCTGGCGGTGTCTGAGAGACACCGCCACCATATTAGAGCTTTTCCGCCGCGGTTGTAAGCCGACGCGGTGGAAAAGCGGCGGACTGAAACTAAGACCCACCAGCCATCCTAATGTGGCGGTGGGTCTTTGGTGGGTCCGCAGCGGTTTTCCCGCATCCTCCGGGCCGGCAGTGGCTTCCGCAATCGTAATGATCCCCATAGTTGGGATTTTCAGCAGAAACTACTTTAAACTTTGTTACTTCTTTTTCAAACTTGAAATCAGTAGTATTTTCCTCCTCTTCTTCAACACTTACACTTATCAAAGTCTCACTTTCTCTGCACTCCTCTTGAGCGGCAAAGAAACGTTACTCTATATCATCACATACTTTTTTTACATCCAACACTGAAACATATAAAAGAGCTGTAATAATTTCATTTAGACATAATGCAGGACTTTTCACGTAATATAATCTTCTAACTAACTTCCCCATTTCTGAATGATGTTCTCCTAGCATTCTCAAATGATCAAAACGACTTTTACACACTTTCCTAGAAAGGCAAGCCAGAGAATGACCTTACAACCCTGTATTTTTTCTCACTTTGCAAGGATCCAGTCCATGTAATATCTTAATCTTTTGTTTCACATTTTTCTTCTATATTCTCTTAAGAAATCTAGTAAAATATCAATAGATTGTTGACATATACTACAAATACTACTATAATCCAATGCAAACGCTGGAGCCTGGGTACGTCTCCGTTGAACTTCCTCAGCTATTAATTCTTCAACATTTCTAGGAACTAGCTTTTCTTTATGAAATGGACAAACATCTTGCACCTCATAAGAACGACCACAGGTATCAACTGCATGCACCAAACTATTTTGTTGAAAATAACTTTCTTCATTAAACAAGGTTCCGCACTAGAAGTATGCTTCCATTCCCCGGAAAATATTTTACAAAAATGTGTTCTATTTATGACTTTTTTTCACTTACATTTGTCCTTCATAAGCTTTATTGTATTTAGTCTGCAACCTTTTTCAAATTAAGATAAACAATCTTCTTTTTACTTCAAAAACTTCTTCAATTACACTTAGAATCTCCTTTTTTTCTGTAAAATGATGATCTCCTTTTATATTTTTTAATTTTTTTTGTACATTCTGCAGTACTCTACTCTTATATGTTAATTTTCGAATTTCTGAGAATTGTTTGTTCCAAATTCCAACATAGTTATTTTTTCGATAATCCAATTTTCCACTTTTTTGAACATCTTTCTTTTGCTTTTGTTTCACTATTCTTATTCTGTCTGTCTGTTCTATATTTTTAATATTAATAACAGTTTTTGCAAGCTTTTTTAAAAAAACATTACTTTTCTTACTAGAACACTTTTTCTTTGAACGTCTATGTTGTACTGGATCTAATATCTCTTTTCCTTTTTTTCTCAAATAAACCTCCTGTCTTTCTTTTCTTTTTCTTTGCTGTTTTCTCGTCATTGATCTCTTTCTTATTAATGATGCAAAATATCTGTAAAAAATATACAGTTTTGAAAACAGTTTAATATAATTAAAATAATTATATGTAATTATTCAAATGTAAAATTATAACAATATTCACATATATAATTATAAAAATACATACAAAGAAACTACATAAATGATTTCAGCATTGTAGCATTACTACCTGCATAATTCTGGTAGTCTGGGGTTGAGTATTTTAATTTAATGAGGTCCTTGGATTGACTGCGTTCAGGGGGCATTTCTTAAAAAATAATAGTTGAGGACCCACCAATGTTTCCCTTGAAGAGAGAGCTACAAGCCAGTGAGCTGGCTTCTAAAGAGAGAGCTACAGGCCGGTTCACAGATGAACAGTTGTGGGCCGGCGGGCTGGCTCGGAGAGGAAGACCTGTGAGCTGACCTACTTGGCTCGTAGAAGGAATGCTGCTGGCCTGTTTGCACACAAACAGTTGCGGGTCGACTACTATAAGTAAAGCTGCAGGCTGTCAGCTTCCAAAGGCATAGGTACGGGACGGTGATGTGGGGAGAAAGAGCGTGAACAGAGTATCTGGCAGAGAGAGCTGCAGTATATTTCCAGTAGTAGCTTGTGGAGCTACAACTGCGGGCCCAACGGCTCGCAAGGCAAGAGCAGAGAGCCGACCAGTCATCCGCAGAAGGAGACGATATGTTCACTCATGAAGGTCTCCCAAAACAGATTATAAGCAACAATAGACCTCAATTCCCGTCAGAAGTGTTCAAGACTTATATGAGGAGGAACCAAATTGAACACAAAACAACCTCTGTTTACCACCCAGCGGGCATCGGTGCCATTGTACACTTCAACTGAGTACTTATGGGAGTAGTGCAACTGGCCTGCAGCAACGGCCTGAGTTGGAGACAAGAAATTCTTAAAACAACCTGGGCATACCGCATAACACCCATGAACTCCACTGGCCACAGCCCATTTGAACTTATGCGGGAAAAGACAATTCTTTACACCATGAGCTTAAAAAAGGAGAGCTGCATGCCTACTAGTATAGTGAGAGGTGATGTCCATCCACTTCTAAAGGAATAGCTGCTGTACGGTGATGTGGGGACAATGAACGTAAAGTGGGTATCTCATAGCAAGAGAGCTGCGTTATACTTCTAGTGTTCGCTTGCAGAGATACAACAGCGACCTGGCTCGCAGACGAACAACTACGAGCCGACCTGTAGTTTGCAGGGGGACAGCTGCGAGTCGGTGGGCTGGCTCGTAGAGGTAGACCTGCGAGCCGACTGTCTGGGTCGTAGCTAACAGCTGCGGTCCGTCTCCTCAATCAGGGAGAGCTGCGGGCTGGCTCGCACAGGAACACCTGTAGGACAGCTCGCACAGGAACACCTGCGAGCCGACTGCTATTGGGAAAAGTGCGGGATGTTGGCTGGCATAGGTGCGGGACAGTGATGTTAAGAGAGGAAGGGTTAAGGGGGTATCTCCTAGAGAAAAAGCTGAGCTATGTTTCCAGTATTTGCTTTAGACATACAACTGCGAGCTGGGTCTCAGAGTGCTTGGCAAAGGGACACCAACGAGCCAGCGAGCTGACTCGTACAGGAACACATGAGAGCCCACTAATTGTCTCATACAGAGAGAGCTGCGGGCCGAGTCATAGAGGAACAGATGCGAGCCGGTCGGCTGGCTGGTAGAGGGAGAGCTGCAGCCCAGCTCACAGACGAATAGTAATGGCCTTGCGACCTGGCATGTAGAGAAACACCTGCGTACAGACTAGCTGGCTCGTTGAGTGAGTCCTGAGGGCCGGCTCACAAAGGAACAGTTGCGGACTGGATCACGCAGCAACAGCTATGGGCCGACTAGTATAAGGACAGCTGCAGACCGTCCACTTATAAAGGGATAGGTGTGGGACGGTGATGTTTGGAGAGGGAACGTGAAGTGTGTATCTCATACAGAGACAACTCCCATATATTTCTAGTGTTCGCTTGCAGAGATACAAGTACAACACTGACCTGGCCCGCAGACCAACAACTGCAAGCCGACCGGTAGTTTGCAGAGGCACAATTAGAAGCCGTCGGGCTAGCTCGTACAAGAAGACCTGCGAGCCGACTGGCTGGCTTGTAGACAGACAGCTGCGGGACGGCTCACACAGGAACAGCATGGGGTCGACTAGTATAGGGAGAGGTGCAGGCCGTCCACTTCTAAAGGGATAGATGCAGGACGCTGATGTGGGGAGAGGGAACGTGAAGGGGATATCTCGCAGAGAGCTGCGGTATATTTCCAGTGTTGCTTTGCAGAGGTACAACTGTGGGCCCGAGGACTCGCAGAGTTAGAGCCTATTCCTAACACCATATAATCTTCTAACATATGTCACGTCCCTTTTGTACCATTCGACCTTCCCTGTACGCTACAGATACCACGAACTTGCCAATAAAAGTATAAGTGCGATTTTTATTCTGGATAAAGCTCTATTATTTAATTTTTATAATTTTTATAAACACTGCTGTTGGGTGTACAAAATGGAGAATGTGAGATGACGAGAGTAAACACAGGTGTAATTCCTAAACTTTTATTCAACGATTCATTTAATATACGTATATTCAGGACTTAGAGGGGGAATCAAAAATTGCGGATATCTGAAAGGTGCGCCAGTGTAAAGCACAGCTAAGTCCCGGCCCACTTAAAAGCCTGCATATATTCTGCACAGACACACAACCTGGCAATTTTTATCACTTATAATCACAGTTACTTTACTAGTGTGAACAAACCGTACAGAAAATGTGTTAAAATATAATAATAATAATAGGCATTTATTAAACGTGCCGCTACCCCAACGGAGTGTCCCGGAGCTATCACAGACAAAGGGCAGGGCAACTGACCAAGCTTAGACTAGTTTTAAGGGATTTGTGAAACAAGGGTTCCGACTGAATGAGGCGCCAGTACAGGGGAAGTTACATGTTTTTTTCTTTTTTATCTCTCACACATTTATTAAATATCTCTTCTAAAGAAAGGCCCCTTTCCACCTTTATTTCATAACAATGAGCAATAAATAATCCCTTTAGCAGCATCTAGTCACTAACTACTAACAGGGTGCAGTATACCCAAGTGTAAAGCGCAACCACTATTTATATTATATCTTAAAGCATCATCAACTTCAATTGAAATCTACATCTTTATGTAAAACATAACACCACAAGTTGTCCCCATAACACTTCTGGTAGGTAGTTTATTTATTTGTTCATTAATTAAAACCATTACAAAAAAAAGAAAAGTACAAATCATACACAACAACTGATTGAACATATATGGATACAGTGCATAAGTAAAATTGTCAAAAATTGATTAACATTTTCCAGTTAGGATTATAGTACAGCCAATATGTTCACAGTTTTGATAGCAGTCTTCAAGATCCAAGTAAAGTGCCATGTGTTCACATAGCAAAAGCTAAAGTGCAATCTGCTATCAGCAAATATTCAATAACAATTAGCAGTAGAAAAAAAGAACAATTTACAGATTGTCCATAACTGTTGGCAGCCGGAATGCAGCCGTATTTCAAGATCGATGCTAAAGTGACTTATGCTATCAACAGAGAAGTGAAAAGCGCATTAGTGCAATCGGCTAGCAGCAAATATTGAATAGCAGTTAGCAGCAGAGTAAAATAACAATTTCACAGAATGTCTAAAACTCTAACCAGTAAAAATACAATAGTATTTCACAATCAATACTAAAGTGACTTGTGCTATCAGCAAAAAAGTGAAAGTTGCATTGAGTTTTTCACCAGCAAAGCTAAAGTGCCTTATGCTAGCAGCAAGAAATTATTATTTAATTTTTAAAACAATCTATAATGTATGGCCTCTTTCGGGGATAAAGTGCACATACTCCAATCAATCATAAGATAATAGACCTAATAAGCGGAACATTGCTATAAAAGTTCACTAAAAACATACAAATATTACACATTTTCAAAATAAATTAAAAAGTGCCATAAAAATAGTCCACAACTCCTAAAAACAGTAGCATCCTTATTTCACAGCCATAACAAATGTAACATTTACTTTAGATGTCAACCTTACATAATTTCTTTTCCACTCTGAAAATGAATTGAACAAATTGATATATAGTATAAACGTTGACACCACTTAAGCAAAATATTAACGCCGATCTACTGTTCCTAACTCCCCTTTCTTTAAAAATAGGTTTTAAAATTGTCTTCCGTTCCTGCAACATTTTTGGGCATAGTGTTACATGTGCAGCAAAGTTTCATCATACTGCCTGCAAAGCCTAAAAATATTTGATGACCATTTATACTCCCATTTAGGGGTTCCATCTTTGGTTGGATATATTCCAAACCTTAATAACATAAATGTATTTTTAATTAAGGGTTTTTGATGAAAAAGTAAATAAGGTTGGACAACCATTTTCTCAAAAGAATTGACAATAGACCAAAAGTGTTTTTTTTTCTCAGCTTGTCTTTATCTGATATTTCTGACAACAGAGCAACGGTTGAATTAAATGATTTTTTTAAAAACCATTTTACTCCTCATTTCATCTTCCAAATTAGGGCATTCGAAATTTAGGAGACACTCAGCCAAATAATCCTGCCAGCTTCTAGAATATTCGCCTTTCGAAATCTCGTGCCAGCACATATTTGCCAGCGTGCCCTCATCGGCTCGAGATAATGCCAGTAATGTTTTTAAAAATGTAGCTTGACAAACCAAGAGCTAATTCCTTAAACCATATTCCAATCTTAAATTGGCACGTGGAATCTGTCTAGGAATCCTAAAAACGGATTTATATGTCCTTGCCACTATGCCCTCCAGCAATTTTGCATCCCTACCCTTGAAAATTATGGACCCATAGTCCAGGGAGGGGATACGTTTTGCTATCCTGACTTTCAGTAAGTGATCATAATTGGGACATAATAACTTATCTCTCAGTTTTCGAAAACCGAAGGCAAGTGAGGTACCTTTAGCTTCTAAGTTATTAAAATGCTGTCTAAATGTCAATCCATCATCAAATGTGGTTCCCAAATATTTATAAGCTTTTACACAGTCTATAGTCAAACCATTAATATTCAAATCCTTAACCCCTAATTTACTTTTCCCTATTATCATTATTTTTGTTTTTTTTAATATTGATTGTTAAGCCGTTATGAATGACATATATATTAAATTAATGTATTAATCATTTTAATCCTATAATAGTTTGGCTAAGTAAAATGGTATCATCAACATACTGTAAGTATTTGATTTCTTTACCCGTCACAGCAGGGGAGTGCGAGTTTACATCATTAAAATGGGCTGGGAAATCGGACATAAATAAATTAAAAAGGCAAGGAGCGAGCACACATCCTTGTTTTAAGCCGACATTTGTTTCAAGGCGACGGGTAATATGTCTACCGTCGCCAATTTTGATCTGAACCCAAGTATTGGAGTACAATAATTTGATCATTTTTAAAAGAGTTTCTGATATACCCCAATTCATTAACTTAGTCCAAAGAATATTTCTGGGAACAGAGTCAAAAGCGGCTTTTAAGTCAATAAAACAGATGTACAATTTTTGTTTCCTACATTTTGCTCTTTCGCCTAGTAATGTCAATAAAATCAAATTAGTAAGAGTCGATTCTTCCTTCCTAGAACCTGTTTGAAAAATTGGAATCAATTCTTCTCTTTCGCCCAAGACTCCAACTCCTCTAACAAACAACTTGCAAATATTTTCGCATCTACGTCTGTGAGGGTTTTTAATCGATAATTGGCGAGGTTATCCTGGGGCACACTTTTGTAGATCGACTGTATAATACTTCCCTGCCATGATTCCGGGATACACCCTGATTTAAGAATGTCATTAAAAAGGAGCGTTAATAACTCTGGCCAATACATAATTTTAACTTTAAAAATATCATTGGGGATTCCATTAGGGCCAGGTGCTACGTTCGATCTAAGTTTAAGTAAAACTTTTGTAACTTTGTCCACCGACCATGACTCAGTATCAAGACAGCCTAATGAATCACTAATACTGAGAGAGGCACACACTTCTACTTGCTCCATTGTACAGTGATGATAAAGACGTTCAGACTCATCGGTCACTTGGCTTTGGGAAGTTGTTTTCACATTACTAAAAAAAATTATCCAGCTTAGTTTATCTATATTGGCACTGTTACTTCTAAAATTTCCATTTTCTAGATTATTAATAATGCCGCAAAACAGTCGCAAGTCCTTATATTTACATGCAAAGTGAAGTTTTGCCCAAGTTTCTTCATAATACAATTGTTTAGCCCTCCAAATTTCATTCTTATATCCCCTCTTTAAGTCTCTGATTTTAAGTGACATTAAAACGTAGGAAGTCCCATTTGCTTTTCTATACAATGATCTTATTGTTTTATTAAGAGATCGTTTCAAGTATAATAAGCCGTTGAAAAACCAACCTGGGTTCTTTGGGTTCAGAATTATACCCCCAGATGGTTCCTTATTAGGGAATTTATTCAATAGGGAATCACATAAGGAGGGCCAAAGAGCAACCATAGAGTTTCCTTCAGTGTAAGAGGCCTCGGCATCAAGAATTAAATACAAGAGAAATTCAATAATGTCTTTCTCAGTTTTCTCACTCCATATTAACCTTTTTAGATTAAAAGCGGACGGGGCAGTTCTTAATATTCTGGCTTCTGGTAAATACTCAAAGGGAAAACTAATCGCGATAACTTGCGGATTATGGTCACTCTCAATCCTTGGAACAACCTCATAGTTTTGAACTAAATCTGAGAGTTTATCTGACAATATCGTATAGTCGATTATAGAAGGATTGTCAGTTTTATTAAATGTTGGGAAATGCTCTCCATCATGCAAAATCATTAGGTTATATTTAATAAATTCACAATTAGACCATCGGGTTAAAAGATCTGATTGAATTTCCCGCTTTTTATACGATACGAGATGAGTGTTAAAATCCCCCGAAATGATCATCTGTGAATCCCTATGATCATAATATAGCACTTTCACCATTTTCCATAACTGGATAAGTTGCGATGATCTGACCTTTTTTTTAACTTAAATAAACATTTAAAAAGATCAACAATTGACTAGCTAATAATTTAACGCACTGAATCCATTTGACTTGAAGGTCAATCTCATAATGATCAACATTAAGACTTAAAGAAACATATATAGAAAGACCCCCACTTGGTCGACCATAAGTGGCCTCCCTAGATGCGGCAATCAAATATTCATAATAGCCAACCAGTGGTGTACTGCACATATTCCATGTTTCTTGCAAAATTAACATATCAAAAGATTTTTAAAAAACTACAACATTTACATCCTCTGTAAGGGAATTAAAACCATTTGTATTCCAAGAGCAAATTTTAAACGCAGTTGGTGCGTTAACTAGAGTACCCCTACATCAATCTGTCTTTACTGAATTTTTTCTTGTTAGAATAGACGGGAGCCAACTTCAATCTTCAATCGCCTCGGGAACCCCTTTTAATTCCTCACACACACATGATCCTGGCTGACAGCTTTTAATTTTAATGCCACATAACCTGTTTAAGTCTGATGATGGGCCTGAGGCGCCTTTCAATACTCTAAATTGATTGACCTCAATTAATTTTGGAGCATCTTTCTTCACTATTGGGCTGCATAACGATTTAATCGGTATAAATGGGGTCGGGTATTGCAGACCTTGGAGTCTCCATACTTTAATCCCCCAGCTTTCAAAATTATTAGAATTTGCTAATACTTTTCTAACAATGTCGTCATTTAGCCAAGTCGTGATGGTTGTTTCCCTATTACCATCTATATTAGACTCCACAAAATCCAGATCTTCAGATACCACATCCTTAAGATCTGGAGTTGCTTTTAGTAGTTTCAAAATATTCCCCCTATTCAAAATGTCATGAGTACCTCAGTATAGTTTTGGGGACAAAAAACACCTTTCTTTTTTCAGCCAGCAACTCGGGGGGTTCCATATCAATCCTTAGCCTTAAATCGGCTAGATCCGTCTTCCCAGCAATCATCGGCAGACAGATTTAATCGTTCAGTCTGTTCTGGCTGATGTTGGATCGGAATACAAAGGCGTTCGTCCTGTTCATTCTTATTAAATTGCAGGTGATTAGGATTTTCTAATTTTCCATTAAACGGATTCTGATCTTATAAACAGGGCTGTTCTCTCTGGCTAAACTGGTTATGGTGCGTATAGGTGGAATTTACAATGTTCTCATTAACCATATTTTGTACTCCCTGTATGACTACTCCATCATCTCTAAACCCAACTGACCTTACTTCACTTGAATTGTTTTGGGTGTAAACCCTACTATTACTTGGATAGGAGTAATCGAGGGCTGATTAATAAAGTTTTGATTACCATACTGGGAATCTAAATCATGGATTGGCTGAACTTGACCTCCTACATTCTCTCTAGCTGCTTGGGCCTGGGTTTTGGTCCCCACATTTAGTTTAGACTCCTCTTTTGACCCTTCACTCCCCACTTTACTAAGTTGTTTTTCCTTTTTATTGACTTTAGGGGCATTCCTAGGTCTAAAAATAGGGAAGAGAGCCACAGGTCCTGAATTAGAGGTTAAAGAGCAACTATTATTTACTACCGCACTATGTATTTTTTTAACCTGGGCTGATTTATTGTGTGCTTTACTTAACCTTTTTCTCGCCCTTTTTGATAAAACTTCGGGCTCTACAAATACTTCTGTGGCCTTACTTACTTTAAAGCAGCTCTGGTTCAACTCCAGATTTATCTTTGAATTGGGAGAATGAAGAGACTCTGGAGGTACACAAATGTTACCAGCTACTGGCCGGAAGGCAATTTTTTTGTCACTAGTAATCAGCGGGAGGGAAAGTTTTAGAGCTAGGCTATTTTTTACTATAGATCCAAGATTTATTGAATCATCACTCACCTCAACTTTCCTACCAGACAATAATTTTACTTCGTGGACCATGGAAATAACGATTGACGGCAAGTCCGAGATTTTATCAATCAATTGAGCACAAGTGCAAGATATTAACTGATTCTCTTTATCAGCTTGTACTTCAGAGATCAACTTAGTTAGTTGGAAGACCTTTGCGTCAATTCCTACAACATGTGTTGCTAAAGTGTTTAAAATGTCCACCTGGATGCCTAACTTGTCAAAGTAAAAATTAAGGGCGTTTGTTATAGAATCCATAATATTAAGCAAACAATCCCATACTCCACGCTCAGGGTTGCTAACATTATTTTCCAAGGCACCAGTTTTTGCCTGAAAGTTTCCATCAAATTTTGTTAACAAAGACAAATCAGCAGAGTTATATGATTTACATTGCTCATTTATATTGACCTTAAGGTTATTGCGCCTACTAGCCATACCTGGAATTAAAACTGACTTATTAATACAGAACCTATTCTCCAAGATTATGCTAGACTGATCCAAATTAAAAGGACGTGCATCCCCAGTTGGGGAAGGCTGATCAATAGGGCTTAATACTAAATCATCCCCACCACCTTTGCTGTTCAACTTATCAACATTTTGATCCGACACTGCAGCCACATCACTCACATTATGAATCGAACCCGAAGAGATATCAATTACTGAGCATACAACATTTACACTCTCTGTAGTTTTTTTGTTAGGCTTTTCCATTCCTGAACTTTGTGAGTCCTCCACCAGGATTAGCCCAATAAGGTAATCCACAATATTTTGACAGTGGATTTGTGCTTGCGTCTGCAGCCTGCCAGGATGCACCAATAAGCTTTCAGGCAGGATGGGCGCTGAATCCTGTTATGTTATGTTATGTTATTTAGTATTTATTAAGCACGCATACGCCCGAAGGCTTCTTGGCGCTAGAAAGAGATAAAAAAAAACATAACAAGGGTGAATCAAACGAAAGTCTCTATTTCAGATATGCCTGTGTGAATAAGTGCGTCTTGAATGCCTTTCTAAAGGCAAGGAGATCCCTGCACTGTCTAAGAGCTGGCGGCAAAGAGTTCCATAGGGTTGCTGCTAAAAAATGAAAACTGCTGCCTCCCTGTCGTTTCTGCTTAAAGCGAGGTACTTCAAGTAGGTCTTTGTGGGCTGATCTCAAGCTGCGTGAAGGGACGTATCTGCCAATCAGCTGTTTAATGAAGGAGGGACCCTTACCTTGCAATGCCTTAAAAATGATACAGCCGGCTTTAAATTCGGCTCTTTGAGCCACAGGAAGCCAATGCAATGTCTCCAAGCCAGATTTGATCGAAACCCATTTGGGGATATTACAGATCAGTCTGGCGGCTTGGTTCTGTAGGTACTGCAGTCTTCTAAGTTGGCCTGTAGGTAAGCGTAGATAGAGACTGTTAGAAAAATCAATGTGAGAAAGGATGAGGGCCATGACCACCTGAATTAGGGCAGTGTGGGTGAGAAGGTGTGCGATTTTCCTGATTTTTCTCAATTGAAAAAAACCAGAAGAGACCACAGTACCGATCTGGGATTTTAAGGTGAGGTCCTCGTTGATGGTTACCCCCAAACTCTTTACTGTTTGTGATTTCTTAGGGGGGAGGCCCATGTCCATAGGCCAGAAACTAGGACTCCAACTGATTTCGCTCTTACCGGGCAGAATCAGCTCGGTTTTCCCTGGGTTTAATTTAAGATGATTTAGAGACATCCAGCTCTGAATTAGGGTCATGGTTCCTTGGAAATCCTCCACAGCATTTGGGGAGTTGAGTGTGAAGACTAACTGCAAGTCATCTGCATAATTGTATACAGTGACATTGTGTTTTCTTAAAGCAAAAAGGAGGGGCCGCATATACAAATTAAATAATAAGGGGGACAAGGAAGAACCTTGAGGGACCCCACAGAAGGAGTTGATTTTGGGAGCTGAGAAGGATCCTAGGCAGACAGACTGAGTGCGTTCAAATATGAACGATTTTAGCCAAGTCAAGGCCGAGTCTCTGAGGCCTGCCTGTTCGACACGGTTGACCAGAATGGAATAGTCAACCGTGTCGAATGCCGCAGACAGATCAAGGAGCACTAGGGCCTGGTGGAGGTTTTTGTCAGCGTTGGACCTCAGGGTGTTCTGGACGGCCAGTATTACTGCCTCAGTAGAATGACCAGGCCGAAATCCTGCTTGGTTAGGTTGCAAATAGCCCGATTCCTCCACAAAGTTTGAGAGGCAGTTGGTAACATGAGCCTCCAACATTTTGGACAAAAAGGGCAGCAGGGATATGGGCCGATAATTCGTGAGGTCCGATGGATCAATACCAGGTTTCTTCGTAAGGGGTATCAGTAGGGCCTGCTTAAAGCTACTGGGGACTGTCCCTGAGGTAAGAGAGTTGTTAAGCAGTGACATCATGCTATTAGGAATGGCACGACCGATTTCCTTCATGATTTGAGGGGGACAGACATCCATAGGGGAGCCTGATTTGACTCTGGCTAGTAACTCTGAAAAGACTTTCAAATCAATAAGGGGAAAAGAATGTAAGGCTAGGGGGTTAAAAAAGATATCGTCCACAGGGGCACAGGTTGGGAGTGTGGAAATGTGCTGTTTAATCAATAAAATCTTTTCACTAAAGAAATCATTCAGGGAGTTACATAGTATCTCTTTGTCTGGCTTTGGAGACTTCTCCTTAAGGCTACTAACATCATACGCCGTGAATGATCCCGGGGTAAATTTGGATTCTTATAATGTACTAAAATGGCCAGAAATTAAGTTCCTATCTGGAGAATCAGTCTCTTCAAATGGCTTTGCTACTACCAAGTCGATTTTAAATTCAGTTTTTTCACAAATCCGGGCACCATTTAGACACAACGGAGATGATGAGTCAGCTATTCTGCGATCAGCACTGGAATTAATATTTTTTATTTTTTGGGGGAAAAACTTTATTGTGCAAAACAGAAGAATTACAAGTATGGGCCTACAACCCAGAGGCCGGCCGCTAGTGATCATCAAATAAATAGGCAGTCAGTAAAACAGCAATAGGTCTCAGGTAGGTCCAAACAAAAGTACAGGATACATAATCGGCAACAAGGATGCATGCAGGATACGCGATTTTTTATTTTATGAGAAAACGAAGAAAAACAAAGAGACAAACAACTCAAGGCGCGGGGCATGATAAATGAAGTCGAGCTCCGACTCTGGGGACCTACCATAACAGATAGGGAATCAGGAGGACATTAAAGAACCAATGGGGGGGGCAGTGGGAAGATCAGGACATTCAATCTAGGAATTTGGTATCGAGGAACCTCAGAGGTCAGGGGAACAGGGAAACATCAGGAATATCTGTGAGGGGGGAGTGCAGATGTCTCCTCGGTACACATTCCATTGGCCCAAAATTTTACTCCATGCCCTAGGCTTGCCCCAAGCCAAATATACTGTCTTCTCCCTGAACATGCACCAGTCCATGTTCTCCTTCCACTTCGACACGGTGGGAGGCCTTTGGGATCCCCAGAGCTGTGCGATGTCCCTTTTGGCAATCATGTTCCCAGGAACCGCCCACCGGGTCTGGGCAACGTTGTAATCATTCGGCTCCCACACATTCAACAAACATCTTCGAGCCTCGGGCAACAGAGCGACCCCAGTGACGCACTCCATCACAGCATGCACACGGCGCCAATACGTAGCGACCTCATGGCTCTCCCAGAGGATGTGAAGAAAGGTAGCACTCATTCCACAGCCTCGCCTACACAACCCATCCGACGAAAAACCCATGGCAACCAAACGAGGACCAGTTACATACACGCGGTGAAGAATTTTAAGCTGAACAAGGCAGAGACGGGCCGGAATGGCAACCTCTTTAGGGGAGGATAGAGCAGACTGCCAGTCTTCGTTGTCCAATTCCAACCCGTCTCCAGCCCAGGTCTCCCTGAGGGGCACAAGGAGATCTGCCCGATTGTTGATCAACTTTTTATAGATCAAGGAAATCGTACTATCGGGCAGATGAACATCAAGTATACGATCCTCAAGTGGGGAAGATTCAGGGACCACAGTACCGGTCGTGAAGACCGACATTAAGTCAAGGCAAGTCAAGTCATAAAATTTTATATAGCGCACTACATACCCAGAGGGTTTCAAGGCGCTTGGGGAGGGGAGGGGGGTTATTTGTCAAATATCCACGTTTTAAGTTGTTTTCTGAATGCTAGGTGATTCTGGGTGAGGCGAAGGTAAGCGGGGAGTGAGTTCCATGTTTTGGCAGCCAGGTATGAGAAGGATCTGCCTCCCATGGTGGTTTTGTTGATGCGAGGGACAGTGGCGAATGCTTGGCTGGAAGATCGAAGTTGGCGGGAGGGGGTGTAGAAGGACAGTCGAGAGTTGAGGCAGTCTGGTCCGATGTCATAGAGTGATTTGTGTGCGTGGGTAAGCAGTCGGAAAGTGATCCTCTTGTTGACGGGTAGCCAGTGGAGGTCTTTAAGGTGACCAGAGATGTGTTCGTTGCGTGGGATGTCTAATATGAGCCTGGCTGAGGCGTTTTGGATTCGTTGTAGTTTCTTCTGTAGTTTGGCGGTGGTACCTGCGTAGAGGGTGTTTCCGTAGTCCAGTCGGCTCGTGACCAGAGCATGGGTGACTGTTTTCCTTGTTTCGGTGGGGATCCAGCGAAATGTTTTTCTGAGCATGCGAAGGATGTTGAAGCAGGATGAGGATACGGCGCTGACTTGTCTGTTCATTGAAAGTGAAGAGTCCAGGATGACGCCAAGGTTCCGTGCGTGGTCTGTCGGGATGGGTGCTTTTCCGAGGGCTTCCGGCCACCAGGAGTCGTCCCATGCAGAGGGGGATTTACCTAAGATGAGGACTTCTGTTTTGTCTGAGTTCAGTTTCAGACGGCTTTGTTTCATCCATTCGGCGACTTCTTTCATTCCTTCGTGTAGGTTAGTTTTGGCGGTGCTGGGGTCCTTGGTGAGAGAAAGGATCAGTTGAGTGTCATCCGCGTAAGAGATGATGTTGAGGTTGTGTTGGCGGGCGATGGTCGCGAGGGGGCTCATGTATACGTTGAAGAGGGTGGGGCTGAGTGAGGATCCTTGTGGTACGCCGCAGATGCTAAGTCCAATCATATCCCAGTTCTCAAAACCTTTCGTCTTCCAGAGGCACCCCAACCATTCCGAAGCAAACAATGAATCATTCCATCCCAGAGCCACATTTGCATCATTCCACACACGCACTGCAATTTTAGTGGGTCCCGTAAGGTTCCTCCCCGCCGTTCGAGAGTAGAGTGCTCTGTTAAAGTCGCCACCGGGCAACAAGTGTTTGTCCATAGCGTAGGCAGGATTTGGCCCGGGAGCGTATGTGGCATGGTTAATGACGGACAACTGGGAAGCCCAATAGTACCTCCTGATGTCCGGGAGAGCGATACCCCCATCGTACCAGGGGAGGGGCAGTTTCGAGAGAGCAATGCGCGCTCGGCCGTCCCAAACAAGTCTCCTCTGGAGTCCTTCGATCTCCCGAAAATAGCGCGCAGGAATGGTATCAAAGGAGTTCTGGAGTGCATAGAGAAATCGGGGTAGGGACATCATTTTGAACAGCGCCGCTCGACCAAGTGGGGACAGCGGCAACCTGCGCCAATGATCCACGTCGAGCTTCAAGCGCCGCAAAGGAGGAAGGAGATTATATTCGTAATGGGCAGCCGAGTCCAACGATATATGAGCCCCTAAATATTTAAAGCCAGAGTGGGAGACCTGAATGGGAAACCTGGTCGGTAGGGGGGAAGACCATCGAAGATAACATATACGCAGGACTTAGACCAGTTAAAAATCAAACCGGAGTTCTTGCCAAAGGAAGTTAGGACATCAAAGAGGACGTTAAGGGACTTGTGGGGGGAGGTAAGGTACAGGAGACCAGTTGATAATCAACCCGGAGTTCTTGCCAAAGGAAGTTAGGACATCAAAGAGGACGTTAAGGGACTTGTGGGGGGAGGTAAGGTACAGAAGAATATCATCTGCGTATAATGACACCCGGTCTTCAAAGTCAGGGGTCCAACGAATGCCCTTTATCGAGGGTTCCCATCGAAGCCAGGCAGCAAGCGGTTCCAGGGCGAGGGCAAAGAGCAGGGGGGACAGTGGACACCCCTGTCTAGTACCCCTCCCAAGAGCAAAAGACTGGGAGACTCTACCGTTGACAACCACCTGGGCCAAATGGGCCGCATACAGTAGCCTCACCCAACTAATGAATCCCACACCGAACCCAAACTTCTCAAGTGTAGCCCAAAGATACGGCCACTCTATTGTATCAAAGGCCATCGTGGCCTCTAGTGAAGCCAAGATGGCCGGTTCAGACAGAAGCTCTGCCCTTGCAAGAACGCCGTGAAGACTACGCATGTTTAGAGCCGTGTTCCGGTGCGGGATAAAGCCGGATTGATCCGGATGGACCAGGTCACAAATAACAGTGAGGAGACGGTTGGCGAGAACCTTCGTGAGAATTTTAGGCTCTGCGTTTAGTAGAGAGATAGGCCGGTATGAGGCACAGCGGTCACAAGGTTTGCCCTCTTTGGGAATCACCACTATGGTGGCCAGGGGCTGGTCAGCGGGAAGGTAGCCAAGGTCACGCGCCTCCGTGAACATGTCACGGAGGTAATGTGCGACCCTGTCTGGGCGAAGTTTATACAATTCAATGGGCAGGCCATTCGGCCCCATGGCCTTACCGGAACAGAGGGAACAAATGGCAGTTGCTATCTCATCGACTGACAACGATACCTCCAACTCTCCCGGTCCTCTTCGACAGGCAAGGTAGCATGATATCCCTCAGCAAAAGCCGAGAGTCATCCTCGTCCCTGTCGGACACCGGGGAGTAGACCACACGAAAATAGTCAGTAAAACATTCCATAATCTCACCAGGGTCAGTCACATCCACACCATCGGAATTTTGAATCATAGGGACCACACGATTCGCTCTCTCCTTCTCATCAAGCCAGGAAATCAGCTTACCCGCCTTGTCACCAACGTCATACATTCTACCTTGTTGTTCTCTGTACATCGACTTGGCAGCCTCTGTCACAAAGGATTTGTAATCAAATTGTTTCAAGCTAAGGGCGTGGAGTCTATCCCGGGTGACACCAGTATCCAGGTTGTTTTCTAGGCCCAATATTTCAGCCTCCAGACTCTCTACCTCCCCGTCCCTAGCTTTCTTGGTCTCTGCTATTAACGATAGGGCGTGTCCGCGAATAACAGCTTTAAAGGCCTCCCATAAGGACACCGAGGATGAGACAGACCCCTCATTCTCAAGGAAATAGTGATCAAGGGACTTAGTGAGACTGGCGCGAGTCTTAGGATTACGCAGGTGCCAAGGGTTGATAGGGGCAACCCGTCCCGCAGTATGGAAACCCAACATCAAAAAGAAGCAAAACAGGAGAGTGATCTGAAATACCCCTGGCCAAGTGACTAATTTCCCCGATGTAGGAGGACTGAACAGCGGGCATTAGAAAGTAGTCCAGCCTGGAGAGACTCCCGTGAGCACCAGAGTGAAAGGTATAGTGATGAAGAGTCGGATGCATCAGCCTCCAGGCATCCACCAGACCAAAGGTATCCAAGAACCCGCCCAACCATGATTGAGACGCGGGAAGATCCCTGGGGGGTGGCGATCCATGTCGCCAGAAAGTACCGAATTGAAGTCCCCACCACAAGGAGAAGACCATCAGGGAGTCCCAGCAGCAACCGACCAACATCAGAAAAGGTAGAGGCCTGGAGGCCCGGGGGCACATAAACAGAAACCAAAGAAAAAGTCTTACCCTCCCACCTACCAGTGAGGGCGATATAGCGCCCCCTGTGATCAGACGTAACGCTATCGATCTCAAGAGGGAGGGAAGATCGGATCAAAATACCCATGCCCCTAGAACCAGTGGTAAATCCAGAATGTGCTACCAGTCTGTAACCCCATCTATTCATCGCATGACACACATTACCAACTAGATGCGTCTCCTGCAAGAATACCACATCGGGGGACAAACGTCGTAAATATTGCAAAACAACACCCCGTTTTATACGATCACCCAAACCATTGACATTCCACGATATAATCTTCAGCCCACTACCCTCCATTCCCAAACATGTTGCATGGGGGTCCCCATGAAGAGCAGGACATCAGGATCAGAGAAAGAATCAATACGCCGCCTTGAGCAAGGAAAACACAAACAGAAACACCCCCCCACCCCCCAACTGGAACCCGTTTCAACACCCCCCTCCCTGCACCCCTGCAAAAGAACAAGAAACCACCCCAAAATGCAGTGTGCCTGTCGCCCTAACAACCCCATTCTACAGAAAGACCCTGGAGGAGGAAAGAGGCCCGTTCCCCCCACCACCCAAATGTGGACTACTACTACAAGGCAACAGAAATAGAAAGATAGTACCCAGATGAGCAAAGTCCAATGTTCAGAGATCAAGGACCGAAGAGTCACTTATAAGTAGGCTCACCACCCTCTGCACCACCGCCAGGGTGCTCCGTACGTTCGCCTCGCCCCGGCAGGGAATCCAACCAGTCACTCACACTGTCTGGTCGATCGAAAAAGTAGGTCCGTTCCTGATATTCCACACGAAGCCTGGTAGGGAAAAGCATGGCGTACTTGAGGCCCAGGTCCCGGAGACGTCGCTTCACTCCCAGAAAACCCATCCATTGTCGTTGCACTAGTTACGTAAAGTCCGGGAAAAAGTTAATCGAGGAGTTCTCAAATTTCACTGGGCCATGCACTCTCGATGCCTGCAAAATTGCATCGCGGTCTCTAAAGTGAAAAAGTCTCGCAATAAAGGGCCTCGGAGGGGTGCCCGGCTTGGGTTGTCCGCCTGGAACTCTGTGTGCACGCTCAACCGCGAAGAATTTACTCAGACCATTGGGAGCAAGATGGGTGAGGATCAGATCCTCGATCAGGAGGTCCACAGAGTGAGACTCGGGGTTTTCCGGGACCCCAATGACGCGGATATTATTGCGTCTTGCCCTGTTTTCATAGTCCTCCAGCCGATGAGACATTTGGTCATTCACCAGTTTCAAATTCCCAAGTTCCGTTTGGAGTTCCACCACATCAGCCGGCTGGAGGTCTTCAAATCGAGCGACTTGACCTTTTCATTTTTTTTGGACAAGTCAGCCCGGATCAGGGTGACATCCACCGCGACCGTGTCAATTTTACTAGCCAGGGCTTCGTATTGCTGGCCGATGGTTTCCCTCATACCGGTGATAGCGCCCATAATGTCCTGCAAGGACAACTCCGCAGGAGCAGAAGAGTCGTTTCGGGCGTCCTCAGGGGTTCGGCTGGAAAGCGCAGGGGAGCCTTTAGCTTGGGTGTACCGATCCATAACGTTGGTCTGGACCGGTCCACCACGTAGAGATGGTTCTGTCCTCCTCCTCTCGGCATCTCCCTTTCCCGCCATACTGGAAACTGTTCTCCGGAGGGGCCCACGCGACCTTGAGAAGATGGCCGCCAACAGTCCGGGCGCCAACGAGACCACGAGAGCTGGCTCGTAGGACCAAGAAAAGGCACGATGTAGTACCAAAGAGTTGAAATGAGAAAAGTGTTCAGAGGCTAAGTGGGGGCTGGACTGGTCCCCAACCGGGCGAAGCGGTCTCTCAATCAGACCGTGCGGGGATCCGGGAACGAAACCGAAAGTAGAGATGCGGTCTCCAGGGAGGCCCACTGCCGTTGTTGTTCAATTCCGTCCCGGATCCGCAAGTGGCCAAGGCCCCGGCACAGCCTCCAGGTGGGCCAGAGAACTTCAAAGTACCATAACTTCGGCCGCCGATGTCCGATTTCAATTCTGAGAAGAGTTATGGACTCAGCTGAGGGTCATCTTCGAAGAGCTGTCCAAAAAATTAGGATAAACACAGGATACATTGCGAGGAGTGGCGAGGGTCCGGGGAGCTCTGTGCTCACGCGACCATCTTAGATGCCCGCTAAGCTCCTCCTTGGAATTAATATTCTTAATGGTGTTTCTATTTTGCTTTTGAGTAAGGCTGTGGTGGTACTTAAAAAAGAAACTCTTAATCGACGGCTGAGTGTCGGTCTTGGAGATCTTTTGAATCTTCCCGAGGGTCATAGGGGATAAAGGTGAAGAACTCAACTCAATTGACTCATTCAAGCATTCCCTTGAAAAAGCTCCACCACTATTTGCATGACTTAATCCACTGTCCCCCTCATTTTTTCCATCTGGCTTTTAACTGTGACCCAGCTTTAATTAATGCATCAGACCTCTGATGTTGTTTTAGTTTCGGCAGTGCACCATGTTGACGGCCAAATCTCATCGTCAACTGACTCCTGACTAGGGCAGCAAATTTGGGAGTAAGTATGGCCCTCTGGTCGCTGAGGTGACCAGCCATATCTCCTACAATGGAAACTCGCAGTTCCTCCTGCCACTATAAGGTAAGCTTTTCTCCCCCGCTTTTAAGTGGAGAGGTGTTGCGGCTAACTATCGCCACGCTGTTCAGCCGGAACAGCCCAGCTTACCGTTGATTTGAGGGCCCTCTCGTAATGGAG